>NC_083356.1:78303500-78660000 GCF_030254825.1 Meriones unguiculatus
GGAGGCTCTTGTAAAGTAAGGATAATGGGTAGATTCACTCTCCCTCCTTAATCCTGAAAAAACAAAACAAAACAAAACAAAAAAACACAAACAACAACAACAAAAACAATTGAAAGGACGAGTTTTTGCTTCCTGTCTGAGCCTTGTGTCTAAGAACATCCTTTGTCATCTTTGTGGGTAATGAAGTTCTTCTACCTTGCACTTAAAACTGAGCCCCTCTTCAATGCGTGGCCAGCACATATTATTTCAGGGATCTTTTCTGTCCTGTTTTCCTGGGGAGATTATCTAGTGGACTCTGGTGACATTATGAGAGGCTTAATTAAGCTGCTTTGTTTTAATCTTTCACGACTACTGAAGGGATGAAATAGAAAGACACACCTTTCAGCATGAAATCTTTCCCTTTAATTCAAGGACAGGAGGCAGGAGAGTGCCCGCTGCATGGTTTATAGTGTTGCTCACAGGGAGTGGTGGGCTTAGCAGGCTATGGGAGTGAGCACTGGCATTCATTTCTCCCCGCACTCATTCATTTATTCGCCCAAAGGGGACTAAAGTGTTTCTCTTAAAAACATGTGGCTGTTTTTATCTTTATGTGTGTTTGTGTGTATGTGTGTACCTGTGTGCTTGTGTTCATGTGGGTAGGTGGGCATGTATGGTTGTACATCTGAAAGGCAACCTTCGGGGTCATACCTCAGGAGCTGCCTGCCACTTTTCTCAGTGTGTGTGTGTGTGTGTGTGTACATGTGTGAAGAGGCCTGTGACTGTTGTTTGTGTGTTCTTCCCCCATTGCTCCCCACTTTATTCATTGATGCAGGGTCTCTCACCGAACCCAGGGATCAATGATACAGTTGGTCTAGCCAGCCAGCTTGCTCCAGGAGCCCCTGTCTTCCAAGTACTTGAATTATACACAGGCCATTGTGCCCACCAAGCATTAACATAGCTTCTGAGGATATGAAGTCCAGTCTTAATGTTTGCACAACAAGAGCTTTTCTTGCTGAAACATCTCCTCAGTCCTTCCTTGTTTGTAGAGACAGGGTGTCTCACTGGTCTGGAGCCCAACAATTAGGTTAGGCTGGCTGGCCAGTGAGCCCCGAGGATCTGCCTGTCCCTGTCTCCCCAGGGGACTAAGGTAGCACTACCATGTCTGGCTCTTTGACATACATTTTGGTCATCAAACTCAGGTCCTCATGCTTGTGTGCCATACTTTACTGTCACAGAGAGCGCTGGCATCCTCTGCACGAAGTGCACGTAGATGTGGGGAGTGGCATCTTCTCACACTATACCCCTGCCCCGGTTATCTGGGTTTCTGGCAGAGCCAAGCCCATGCTCCCAGTCTAAACATATGAATGGAAGCAATGAAAGGCTGTGCATGCTCCATGCCCGGCACTGTTCGTGTTCCTTGGGCTCCAGCACTGTAGACTCCATCCTCTGCCTAAAGCAACCTCTCCCCACTTGAGAGCCTCCCTGGACTCTGGAACCCACTGTCACTTGCAGTGGCTGCTCTAAGTCTGTTCCCCTCTGCTAAAAACTTTGGTTCCGTTCTACAGCTGAGGGGTTTGGTGTGTTTTTCTGACCTCTGTGTTGGTGTCTTATCTTTTGTTCCTGTGGGTTAGTGGCTACCTGAGCAATACACAGAGCTGAGGCTTTGGCCTCATTCTCTCTCCTGGACCCCCTCTCTCCAACCTTGTTTCTAGTCCTCCTAGCCTACCCAGGGGGCTGGAGTCTCACTGCCTGGGACTGTAGCTGGCACCTGGGCTCCTGTCCCTACTGCCAGGCTCTGTGACTGCCTGCCTCCCTGGGTTGCTTATACACGTCTACCCCTACACAACTTCTATGGTGGCAGTTCCCCCGCAAAAGCCCCTAGCTCAAGTCACAGCTGCTGACACCAAGTGCTGGCCTCGGGTTACCACTTCTGAGCCCCAGGTTCTTCTGTTGGAGCCAGAGGGCTGATGGGTCTTTATTCCACTGGAGTCAACAAAGAGCATACAGGTTGATCTTCAGAGCAGGGTTTGACTGGTCAACTCACAGAGTCCTTCCTAAAGCTCTCTTTCTCCCCACAGAGAGGCCCGTGACTGCCCTGTGTGCCTCACTTCTCAGAACTTGGAACTCAGCAAAGGGCTGCTGCTTATGGCTAAGAAATGACAATCTGGGACTTTCTTAAAGAAAAGGCAGAGCCAGGTGTGTGGCACATTTCTGCAATCTCAGCAAGCGGGGGGGAGGGTGTGCAGCAGAGGCCAGCCTGATTGACACAATGACTTCCAAGCCATCAGGGCTACATAGAGACCCTGTCTCAAAAACAAAACCAAAAACACCAAAGCAAAGACCTATCTAAAGCAGAATATTTTAATGAAAAAAATCTTAATATATCACTTATGATATAAAATGTATTTTGAACAAAGAAAAGTACCCATAGAAAAGAAAGTAATAGCTAATACAGTGACACAGACAAGATAAATAACAGGAGTATCCTAAAGTTCTGTTTGTGCTGTATTTCTAGTACATTCTCTCCTGGGCATCCACCACATGGGAAATGTGCCTTTAGCATAACGGGGTATGTGTGAGGCAGATAAAGCCAGACACAACTGAAGCCAAAAGTCAGTCAGTTCTGGCTGGAATTGCCCTGCTTGGTGCAAAAACCTTGGTGGGCTTTTGTCTGTCCAAGGTGGAGGGTGTAGCTGTGCTGTTCCCCACCTGGAGGTTCCCAAGGCTGCTGTGTCATTACAGTCAATTAAGTGCTGCTTGCAAAGTGGAAAATTACGTGTTCCAGTCACTGGCATGTTGAGTATAGAATGGAGCACTTTTCTTTGGAGTGAGTGTTCTTGTGTAAAGCTAGTCCTTCGGGAGCACTTCCTTTCTCTTTCCTTCCTTTGCCCGATGTAGACCCTTAGCTGCTTCCCTCTCCCTCTCAGCCTTTGGGGAGGCAGGAGTAGAAAGAAGCTACAGATGTAGCCTCCTCCGATGAATTGCGAATCATGGCACAAGAACCCATGCCAATGCAGAGTGTTGTTTGTGTGCAAATTGTTTTCTCCCACGACCTCAAGAAGTCCTTTTTATGAAAAGTAGCCTTTGTGTGAACAGCAAGACAGAAAAGCAATAGCAGCAGGCCCATTAGAGCAGTGTGCAAGGACCCTGGCTGCCCGCTCGCTCTCACTCTCTAACAGAACCCTTTCTCTCTCTGAGGATGAATTTGACCTTGGGATAACTTCCAGCTCTGTTCCCCTCAAAAACCAATAAAGGTGGGATAACTGCTGTGTTGTCGAAGGACAGGGCACTCGGTTAACAGGAACTCAGATTGCCGAGCCATGTGAGCACCCAGCAGGAAGCGGAAGGCCCAGGTTTCCTGAGCGGTAGTTCTTGTAATTCAGCATAAGCCTTGCAGGGGGCGCTATCCTACAGAGTTAGGAGAGCTGCTGGCATCCACAGGTACCTAAGCCAAGACAGATGTGGACCTTGTCTCCTTGTGTCTCATCTTTCTTTCACTGAGGGCCGGAGACAAGTCCCTGAATCTTTTTGCAAACATTCCACTAAAGAGAGATGCTCCATACTGCCTGGCAGCCATGTTGTGCCTCTACCCTGTGACTCTCTGTGTGAACCAAGTACTGCCTCCAGCAGCACCCGTGTATGAGGGAGTGGTTAAGTTCAAAGCCCCTGGTGTGTGTGACAAAACTACCCAGTGTGTGGTATATGGATACTGAGAAATGATGGGCTTTTGTTTGTTTGTTTGTTTGTTTGTTTGTTTTGGTCTTAAGACATGCTCTCATTCCATGGTGTAGGCTAGCCTGCAATGAATTATATTGCCCAGGCTAGGCTCAAACTCATGGCAATCCTCCTGTCTCAGCCTCTCAAGTGCTGAGATTACAAGTATGAGCCACCACATCTGGCTAGCTAAGAGGTGTTTCTTGAAGATATGGGACAGGATACTAAAGAAAAGGACAAGCTGATTCTCCTTTCAATACAAGAGCAAAAGATATGACACTGAGAGAGGGCACTTTGCTATGGGACCTGCGCTGTGAGCTGCAATATAAAGATGACGGCCAGGGCTAAAGTCTGAGAAAACTGGAGCTGGAGAGAGCTCAGGGGCGAACAGCAGTTGCTGCTTTTCCAGAGGGTCCAGGTTCACTTCCCAGCACCCACATGGTGGCTCCCAGCCACTATGTAACTCTAGTTTCAGAATGTCTGATGTCCTCTTCTGGCCTTCACAGGCACTGCACACACATGGAACACGTACATGTAAACACATACATACATACATGTACATACACATAAAGTAAAAATAAAGAAATCAAACTTTGGGAGAAAATATAATCTTAAATGCGGAATGGAATTTGAGTGATTATTTCTTTAAAATTATTATTTTATTATAACATTGCAATTACAACGCATCAACAACAACAACAAAGTGTGGGGCCTGAATCTAGAAGCTCAATCAGATGTCCCCTCCTCCCTAAGAAGCCCCACTACCCTGTACATTTGTTGTCACCCAACCAGCAGGAAGAATGACTGTAGAAGAGATGGAGGGAGAGGCTGGAAGACAGAAGCAGCAGACATGGGGTGACCCTAACCATTTCCTACCACCGAGTCCTTGCAGGGTAAGTCTCGTCAGGAGACTCTCAGGTAAAGGCGGAGGCTGCCCACAGCCTGTGGCACTTAGAGTGGAGACCAGGAGTGCTCACTCTAATGGTACCTTCAATATGGCACTGAAGAGAAGGCAGATGGGGTCTTCATTTCCAGGATCTAGTCCCGTCCTGTATTCTATCTCTAGCCCAGCAGGTTCAAGGTATGTTCTTTTATTTTGTATATGTTTACATGTATGTGTGGTATGCATGTGTGCGCTTGCACATGCATGCTGGTGAACATGCATGTGTATATACACATGTGAGGAGGCCCAGAGGTTAATCTGTGGAGCCTTCTACCACTCCCCACCTCACTCACTCAGGCAGGCACGCCCAGTGAGCCAGGAGCTCACACCCATTCAACTAGTCTGGCTAGCAGCTTACCCTAAGGATCCTTTGCCTCTACCCCCAGGGAGCTGGGGTCACACATGGACCCCCATGCCTGGAGTGCTGGGGAGTCAAACGTCAGATCTCCTGTCCGCATAGCGAGCACTCTACCCACTGAGCTACCTCCTCACTCCTAGCCCATGTTTTCGTGCCAGTGGAAATGACGCTGAGAAAGCACATCTTTAGCCCATGAAGGCCGGTCTGCATCCTCAGACCTCAGGAGTGTTCGTTCTCACGACTCCCAGTTGACTTCTTCTGCATGGCAACAGCAGCCCAGCAAGAGATCCTCAGTTAAGAGTCCTCAAGTCTGATCTGAAAACACTGTCGTGTTCTTGCAGGGGACTATATCCTACCCTGGGATCTAGGAACACTTCCCAGCAGATACCTGGAAATTTGTTCACTTGGCCGGAGAGTATGTCACTGTCGTGAAAGGAAACTCCATGCCAGTAGATGTCACAAGGCAAGCGCCGGCCGAACGGGAACTAGAAGAAGAGGGGGAAATGGGATTCATATTAAAACAAGGGCGCAGCAACTGCCCTGGGGGCTCGGGGTTCACAGATGGCCCTGGGCAGACATCCCACAGCTTAATCCTTGGAGCAAGCATGTAGCATAGAGAAACAGGCTCACACAGGTCATTGCTCGGGGTTGGCGTGGGTACACTCCTGCTTCGGCAGGCACTGCACTGTTTTGCCATGACTGCTTTGTAAAAGATTGTTCCCATTTTGCTGATTAAAAGGCTGAAAGGAGTCACTAAATATGCCCTAGTTCATGCAGAGCTGGGGGATGTGTGTCTGGTGTGTGTGTGGGGGGGGAGGGGTGTCAAGATTTGGACCTAGGATAAGACAACCCAAATTCTAAGCTCACATTTCCTTCCCTTTCTCTGAAAATGGCAGTCCTCATCCTGGTCCCATAAAATAGCCAGGGTCTTTTCTCTCTCCATCTCCCCTGCCTCATGAACAGCTCCACCCTCATCCTCCACGCACACAGGGCAGGATGCATCCCCAGTCGCTGAGACAGCTCCTGCACCTTAGCACAGATGTTTGAATTTCTAAATGAATGAGGTAGGCATGGTCACCTGACTCAAGATGAGCTAACGAGAGAATCTGCCTTCTGGGAATTTGGAAGTCAGAGATGCCAGGCAACCTCTGCTGGCCCCTGGACCCACAGCAGGAAAAAGACAAAACTGAACAGCTGGAGATGACCCAGTGGGGAGAAGAAGGGACAGCCAGTCTGCTGAGAGAAGGGGCAGCTGTGGAGAGAACTGGGAAGACTGGACCATGTCTCACTGTGGTTGCTCAGGCCTGCTGTGCTCCCCAGCCTGGCGGCCGGCCCGCCCTGCCTGTGGCTCCTGTAAGATGGTCTGCATCCTGAGACCACCCTCCCAGTGTTTTAAGTTCCTCTTTGGCACGTGTGCCGGGGTTTCAATTTTTTTCAGGCAGACAACCTCTCGCTGAGACAAAAAGACCTGTCCTTTCGTCTGCTCTGTTCAGCCACCCTCAAGGTCATTAGCGAGCTCTGCATCCATGTTCTTAAAATGTGACTCAGATGACCTTGTTAAAGGGGATCCTGAAGACCTGCTAGCTCCCATTTAGAAGCTGCTTGTCAGAAATCCAAATAAAGAGAGATGGCCGTACATTAAAACCATTCGATGTTCCCGTTTTGAGACGACACTTCATCAGAATTTTTATCTGCTGTGGGTTGAGGGGCTACATCCCAGTGGAGTCGCTTGGCATGACTAATGAAATGGTGGTAAGTGATGCTTCCAACCATCCCAAATTAAAACCAAGGCCGGCAGACGCAAGCCCTTTAAATCAGCTAACGTTGCTTCAAAGCTGTGCTGCAGTGAGGCATATGCTATTACATCTATGGGCAGGGACAACTTCTATCTATAATTTATAGCTTTTCTTGTTCATTTTCTTTACTTCCAGTGGGTGGCAAGTTATTTATTCAGTAGCCATAAACACAAAGAGTTGGAACATATGCTACCTTCTCTCAGCTGTTAAGTGCTAATGTAGAAAGGGCGAGGAATCTAAAGTGCAAACTGTCTTGGCAACTGGACTGTAATTGTACTGACATTGTTGCCATCATTAGTGACCCTCTGTTAGTGTGCCACCTGATGATAATTTCCACCCGTGCCCTTGCTCTCTAATATTTAAAACTAAGCATGGTGGCTCACACACATATTTGAGGAATTGAGGCAGAAGGACTTTCATGAGTTTGAGGCCAGCTTGGGCTATAGAGTGAGTTCCAAGCTTGCCTGGGCTAGCCTGGGCTACAGAGTAAGACCTGGTCTTATAGAACAACAACAAACTACAGCAAAACAAAATGAAACAAAAAAAGCACAAAACAAAGAATAAAAAAGTTTATTCTTTAAAAACTTTAACTCATCAAGTTTTAAAAAACTCCATCAGTTCAATAATTACCATGTTCCAGATTCTATGTGGGTGCTAGGAATACAGAACAGCACAATTTTAAAGCCCTCTCTTCAGAGCGTGAACATATTCAAGAGCAGAAAGCTGAAGTCTAAGCCTCTAAGATTGGGAAGGCAAGAGTGCCCGCTCTCCCTTCTATTCAACAAAGGGTTAACAACACCAAAGCAACAGGCAAATGGGATCACGGAAACTCTCACTAGAAATGGAGAAGGAAAATGACCTCTGTTTATAGATGACAGGATCTGTACGTAGGAAACCCTGCAGATTGCATGGCAAGTTTACAGAAAAGTCAAGAGAACCATGATATAACACCCTAAGAATAAAATACTTAAGAACTAACGTGGGAAGGGAGTAAATGTCTTGTACAGTGAAAACTGCAGATGTTCAAGGAAGTTAATGAAAGTTCAAATAAATGGAAAGAAATCCCATTTCACAGATTGGAAAAACAGTATCATTTAAGATGTCAATACTATAGGTTCAATGTCTCTACCCAAAACAGTCATGACTTGGTTTGAGCAAGAAATAGAAAAGATAATCTTATAACTAAATGGAATGAGAAAAATCTCTAATTGGCCAAAACAATCTTGAAAAGGATAAACATGGTAGGAGACCTGACCCTTCTGATGTCAAAGCAGAAAACAAAGCTACATGGTTGTAAAACAAAATACAGCCACAGAGATAGGCTGGACTGGCCAACACAGGAAACACTAACAATGCCAAATCCTGGTGAGAGTTAGTTAGCACACATATTCTTTTCTGGAGGGAGTGTGAAACAGCATAGCCAGTTTAGAAGACAGGTGCACAGTTACTTAGGAGACGAATATACTCTTACCACATTACCTGGCAATTATATTTCTTGGTGTTTATTCAAATGAGTTGGAACAGTGTCCACACAAAAACCTGAACAAATGTGTTTATAGCCAACTACATATTCTTCAGCAGGTGAATGGATAGACTGTGGTACAGACAGAAATGAGACACTGTTTGGTGCTGACAGGGCCATCGCCTTCAAGCCATGACAATATGTAGAGGAATCATTGTGTACACTGCTAAAGGGAAAAATGCCAATCTGAGATGGCTACACAATGCATCATTCCCACCATAAGACATTCTGGAAAAGGCAAAACTAGGTAGAGGATAAAACCATCAGTGGCTGTCAGAGGTTGGTGGAGAAAGACATGAATCCTTAGAGCACAGAGGATTTTCAAGATGGTGAAACTACTTTGGGTACTGATGATGATGATCACAGGGTATCATTCATTTTTCAAAACCTATAGAATGTAAAACACCAAGGACACATGATCAAATGAACTTACAAATAGCATCACATACTCAAAATCACACCATCTCTGCCAGTTTTCGTTTATACTGTGCTTCTTAATGACTTAGCAATGTGTGCCCAGCACCACGTGTGTGATGTCTCAGCCCTCATGGCAGGCAGTCTCCTGAGAAAAGCAGCACCACAAACCCTGTCTACAGACTGAGGGCACAATGCTTTGCGAGGGTAAACAACTTCCTCTGAGTCACAGTGCTAGCAAAGGCAGAGTTCAAGTCCTGGTCTCCTGGATTCCAAGACCCAAGCCAGGCATGGTGGCATGCTACTGAATCTCACTCAGCTCAGGAGGCAAAGTCAGGCAAGTCTTCGTGAGTTTAAGGCCACTCTGGTCTACACAGCAAGTTCCAGGGATACACAGTGAGACCATCTCAACAAAACAAAAAATTAAACATGGCTGGCAAGATGGCTCAGTGGACAAGCTCTTCCCACACAAGCCCAGTGACCTGAATTCCATCCCTGGGACCCACATGAAGGTGGAAGGAGAGAACCAGCTTCACAAAGCTGTCCTCTGGTCACACATGTGCTTCAGGACACATGTAGCCATACATACCATTTAAAAAGACCTGGCTCTGAGGCCAAAGCCCCTGACTACCTGTTGCTTGGATGTATCCTCAGGGGTTTGTGTGATCTTAGACTGAACCCTCCAGGACCATGAGCTCAACTGCGAGAGGTGCAAAGGTCCTTGTGCTCACAGTAAGTACCAAGGGAACCAGGATTGTTAAACACAGGGTTGTTCCTTCAAAGGGAGGGATGCGTAAACCTATTACTTGCCCAGAAGGCTGGGAGCAAAAGTGGTTAATAGCCTGATGACCTTTGCACTATCTGTGTGGCTGAAGTCACACTGGATCCTCCCCTAGCCCCTTGTCCTGAGCTCATGTTCTCAGTCAGTCTATAGGACCCATCTTTATGAAAGGTGTCACATGTACTTTACAAAGCATTTCCATGCAGTCATGTTTCCCTGCAGCTTTATTATGAACATCGGATGAGGGAAAGTTCACACCAAATTGTGCTGTGATTGACTACGCCTAAAACAAACTACTTGGGTGAAACTCTTGAAGTCTGAACCAACACTGACTACTGAGTCATTTTGGACTGACCTGTAGTCTCCTCTCTCATGATTTGTTACTCTGCGGGCTGTGGTGGTTGCAGAGACAATCCCCACCTCTGTACTCAATAAACCTTTTCTCCTTTATAAGAAAAGTGCCTCCAGCATCTCATTATCGTAATATGAAATGACTATATATCACCACACAGCACATGCTGAGCTAATCATGATAGTCACGTATCGGAACAATGTAAAGTGTTATAACCTACCCTCATCTATACCTTACCTCTGACACCAAGTTCCTGTGTCAGGGGACACACTAAGATGGACCCAAAATCTTTCCCCCTCTTGTCCAGAGGACTAAAATCATACTACCAAAACAGGCTAAAGCAAGAGCTGGAGCCATTAAGTGTCCTTTGAGACTATTTGCGCTTAAGGAACTAATACCAGCAACTCTCTTTTAAAGGCCCCTTTCAAAAGCTAGGTTCAAACTCCATCCCCTGGAGTTTCACAAAGTGAAATGTCGCAGCGGTCGCTGATGAAAGCACAGCTCACACGTCTGCACTTTGTGAACGGTTTTCTTCCTAAAGCTGCCGTGTGAACAGAAACTCCACGACTGAAGATGAAAGTGGGAGCTATGCTTTGACATGGACAAGCACACAGACAGGAGAAATCACCCAAACCAGTGCGTTACCGGTGGCCCAGGGGCTGGAGAGGTGGCCCAGTGGTCAAGAGCATGTCCTGCTCTGAAGACCTGGGCTTGATTTCCAGCACCCACATGATTGCTCACAACTCCTTAAATCTAGTTCCAGGGGAACAAAGGCCCTCTACTGGCCTCCACAGGCTCTGCACACACATGGTGAACACGCATACAGGCAAAAACACACATAAGTTTAAAATCACTAAAGCTTTAAAATTGAATGTGTCCTCACAGTGAACATAACAATGACTGTTTATGGTAGCTCTCTTGCAAATCTACCTCCATTGTGCAAAAGAAATGTAATCCCAGTGGTAGCAAACCCAGAATTGCAAGCCATGTCCATCTCTCTCCAAAGATTGTACTCTTTAATTCTACTAAGCTAGGTGGCTTGACAGCTAGCCTATGTAAAAAAATGAGCACCCAGCAGTATGGCTGACACCTCAGGAAGATGTCATGAATGTGCTTAATATAGTTACAGCCCTGGCATCAACTTTTAGGTCTGATATAAATTATGTGAAGCTCAATGAATAGTACTTAGTCATTTTTGGCTTAATTAAACCTTGCCTTCCCCACGTAGTTGTCTGTGATGTAACACACATGTGGTTCATCCTATTGACCAAACACAGCACATCTTCGACTCCTATTTAGAAAACCATGTTCAAAATTAGGGTAATATAAATGACAAAGACCCTTTTCACCTACTGTGTAGAAACAAGCCCATCTACAACCTGGGACAGAAGCCTAAAGGATAAATCCCATAGAACTTCAAAAAGGCATGGTCCCACTGTCTCTTCCTTGTTTTCTTTCAAGCTGCCCAATCAGCCCCAGGGGCACCCCTAGCCTTTCTGTAATACGTGTCTCGGTACATTTATATGTTTGATTTCTTCCCCTCATTGGGTTCATCTCATTCACACGTCTCAACCTGGACCCTGCTCTTCTACACAGTAGTTATAACAACTGTGGCCACTCCCAATGAGGGTGTTCAAGACCCAGCTAGAAAGAAACCATAAAAATCATAACAAAAGAATGTTATGAATGTATAGAACATTCAGGACAGACTAAATATTCACCCCTGACCTTCAAGAAGGAAGTAAAGTAAGTGCTGGGAAAAATCTGGGAGTCCACTTCCTGTCATTGCAACAAGTACTGAAATGATGAACATTAAGGAGAAAAACTGTCTGTCTTGCCTCTCAGCCACGGAGGCTTTAGGACATGGTTGGCTGGCAATCTCACTTTTGTACTTGAGGTGAGACAAGCTCTTTTATGATGGGGAGCATGTGGTAAGGCAAGTCCATTTATCTCTTAGCAAGGAAGCAAGAGAGACCAGGGTTCTTATCCACAACCTCTTCAAGGGCACACCCCACATGACCTATACTATCACTAGGCCGCATTTCCACTCTGCAATAAGGCCAAGGGCTGGGGACCAGGCCTTTCCCACATGAGCCTTTGGAGACATTCCAGATCCTGCCTACAGTACTATCAAACCCTCAACACAGTTGTGGGTTTGAGCAGATCAAAGCAAGCCCTAGAAGAGGAAGGCCAGCCAGTTCAACCTACTTCTCTGCCACTCAAATGTCATCTAATGGCACTGTAGTCCTCCCAGACAGCCAAGACAGCCTGGGACCACGTCGAGACTCTAGTCTCCCTTCCATTTGTGAGAATGGGCTGATGGGCCAAGACCTGAAGGTGGTGGAGAACCCACAGCCCAGCCTCTGGGGAGCCTGTCCTTACAGACCAGTCCCTTGCCTGGAGTTTGAAAAGCTGGCGTCAGATCTCAGCCCTCTCAACTGTGATGAACCGTGGTTTCATCATCTGTGAGAGATGAGCAGCATGGTGTCCCCGGAGTGGGGTGCGGGGTGATGAAGACAACCACTTAGGAGAAAGGACACCCAGGAAGCAGGAGCCTGGCACACAGTAGGGGCTAAATTAGCCCAGTCAGGACAGTGAAAGGCAAGGCTCCCTGGCTGTTCTTCCACTAATGAAGTCCCCTGGTGAGAAAGGCAGAGAGAGAGCCTCCCTAGCCATGCTTAATGACAGAGAGAGGGGAAGATGCCCTCTGAGGAGAAGAGGAGAGGAGAAGAATCCTCTGAGGAAACCAGGAAGCAGAACTGCCTGATGTCAGGTATGTGAAATAAGTTCTGATGGCTGTGGTTAAGAAAACTGAGCGTGAGGGAAGTGTGAGGTGACAACTTAAGAGTCAGGGAAGTTGGGCGGATAGTGGGCAGTCCTGCACGCCTGGAGCTCAGGGCTCTGGGTGATACGGGAGGAAGAGACCCACAGCCTCCCCCCACCCCGCCCCATGTCAATGCTGCAGAACCCCCAGGCTGACTAAGGATTGAACTTGGCTCTGCAGCTGCAAGGAGGGGGTGACGTGGAGGAAGAGGGGAGCTGGGCTAAGGTGGATGCAGGACAAGAAAGGAGAACAGGGAGGAGCAGACAGCACGAGGAAGCTAGGAGAAGAGAAGGAAGGCAGTGTAGTGACTGGGCCAAGAGGCAAGCCGTGCACTGGGAAGAAGGTAAGGCAAGTCACGGAGGAGTGAAGGCAGTCGCCAGCCGGTGTGTGAGCACTGAGCCCCTCCTCATGTGCCCAAAGGCTGCCATTCCTGTATCCCGCCCCCCAGGATGCCGGCAGCTGAGACTCCCAAGGACAGGCTCTCACAGGGCTAACTAGTGCTCTGAGGAGCCTTCCAATTTAATAACAGTGTCGTCTGGCTCCTGTGTGTTTCCTGGGAACACAACAATTATTCACCCTCTAATAGAGCCAATAAATACAGCGTGCGGATGGGTAATTAACAACCTTTTGCTGGAAAGTGGCAATTTTTGTGATCTACGGAGCTTCCCGTTCCTGTTCACCCCTTCGTCACTGCAGATACAGTATGGCACTCCGGGCGAGCGCTCCATCCATTGCTCACCAAGTCAACCCTAAAGCACGGTGCATTTTATGTTAAGCCCATTTGTTATCATCAGCTCCTCGTAGTCACGGCTGGCAGAGGTGGGGCAGGGCCTATCATCCACACCTCACCTCCACTTCTGGTCCCAGGTCTTTCAGAAAGATCAATATTGTTGCCGAGTCGTGTAAAGGTGGGGAGTAACCATGTCGGTATGAGGGGGTAACCCTGGACTCTCATGTCATGACATCAGCCTTCCCCTCCAGATACCCTCTCCGAGATCTATCTACTTTCCCACCTGTGAAGAAGCTTATCAGTGGTGATTACATTAGGCAGGAGAAAGAAAAAAAAAATCCACAAACTTCCACAGTGATTTACCTCTTGGCTTACAGTTTTAATTAAAATTCCAGTTTACTTAGCAAATAGCTCTGGAAAGAATTGATACCAATTTAGCACTGTGCTCCTTCTCCACTTTCCAATTTACGAGGGTGACACAAACGGCAAAAACATGACACTAAATGGCTCCATGTCTGCCGCATCATAGATCCGATATTAGTGATAAACTCTAATGGAGCTCCATTACACCCCGGCTGCCATCAGCAGCCATCTCTTCTCCTGACTCCTCCACAGCGGTAAATTGTCAGTTCACTGCTAAGTCCCAAATTAGTCTCATCCTCAGCCAATGTGTTTATTAGCTGAGACGGAGATGAAGCTGAGGAAGCTTCCACATCAGAGGCCCTTTCCTCCCACCAGGAAACAGCTTCACCTCCAGTCATGCCCAACACCTTTTGGCCAGAACCCATGGTGGTTCAGGACTCTCCCCAGCAGTGGAGAGTCATACATACACACTGTAACACACACACATACTCACACACACAGGGTAACACTCGCACACACCCTGAAACAAAGAAGTTTTTATGGTGGTGGCCATTTGCCATCCCAGCACTATAGTGAGGCAGATAGATTCCTAGGGTCTGATTCACTGGCCAGCCAGCCTAGCCCACTAGGAAAATTCCAGGCTAGTCTCAAAAAGAAAAAGTGGACAGTGCCTGAGGAATAGCCATCATCTCCCCATTTCACAGAAGAGGCATCAGGGGAGTGGGGGAGGGGATGGAGGGGCACATCTCTTAATGAGGAGGAGGATGTCAAGAAAACCAAGTAGGGTGGTGGTGGTGCACGCCTTTAATCCTAGCACTCGGGAGGCAGAGGCAGGTGGATCTCTACATATAGTGAGTCCCAGGACACCCAACGCCACACAGAGAAAAAAAAAATTCCATAAGCCAAACCAACCAAACAAGATGGTTTGAGATGGAAAATCTCCCCCAGGAGGAAACAGCCTGAGCAGAGACTTAGCTGGGAGATTCCAAAGCCTGCAGGTCATCCTCTGTGGTTACCACCTGGTGAGTGACCTGGGAGCATTCCCCAGGTCTCGGCAGGCCTACTTCCTGCCACATACAGCTTCTCACTGTTCTACAGATCTGCAAAGTCTGCTCCTCCTTTCCTTTCCAGTAATTGAGGGTGTTTGGGGCTCATTCTAAAGCACCCAGTGCTGTCAAAATAATGTCCCCAAGGGAAGAGGTTCCCCAGAGGATTCATTAGACAAAGGTAGATGGGCTTAGGCCTCCCCTAAATTTATTTTCTCCTGACCCTGAAAGTGAGACTGAATCACACGGATATCCCACTCTAATGTCATAAATCATTTGTTAAGAAAAATGAATCTTGGGCTGGAGAGATGACTTAGCAGTTAAGAGCACTGGCTGCTATTGCAGAGGTCCTGAGTTCAATTCCCAACAACCACATGGAAGCTCACAACCATCTATAATGAGATCTGGTGCCCTCGTGTACATGTAGACAGAACATTGCATACAAAATAAATAAATCTAGAAGAAGAAGAAGAAGAAGAAGAAGAAGAAGAAGAAGAAGAAGAAGAAGAAGAAGAAGAAGAAGAAGAAGAAGAAGAAGAGGAAGAAGAAGAAGAAGAAGAAAGAAATCTTAAGCCAGTAATTCCTATACTAAAAGTAGTGGCCACTGCATACTGAGTTCATGATATTTGCTGTGTGGTTTACATGTGCTATTTCAACTCACCTTCATGGCAACGCTGCGAAATGTGTAGAAATATTTGTTTGACTGAGAAAGGAAACAGAACTCAGAGGAGTTGGATAGCCAAGCCTCCATAATGAACTATAGAGGTAATAAGGATGGGACCTGGCCCCATTAAATCCTTAGTCCCCAAATAACTAAGCCCAAGAGAAAGAGATGGGCTTCTTTCAACCACCAAAGGATTCTACTGACTTTATCCTGAGTAGCTAGGCTGAAGGGGTAGGAGGGCAGAAGAGGCATTAGGGCAGGAAGTGCCCTCTCCCAGCAGCTCTCCAGAGTTGAGCATCAACAGCACACTTGCACCTCTGCCTGGGTGCTCCCCTGGCCCTGCCCTCTGTCCCTGGTGTCAGTGCCCCGCAGGGTCCCTGAGTGCTAGGGACAGGCCTGCATCTGGCACTGCATGCCTGTTGGAAGTACATAACTTACACCCGGGTGGAGCCATCCTCCAAAGGACTGGAATACAGCAGTGTAGACAGGACCCAAAGAGGAGAGACTGAAGAGGGGGCTGGCGCCTTCCTGCAGTGGCCATGGAGAAAGAAGAGCCCAGAGATGGAGAAGGAAAGGCATTCCTCCCCAGCCAGTCAGGGTGGCGGGTACTGGGAACTGAGTTATCAGCCTCATGTTGTGTTCAAAGGTATTTAGAAAGGAGCGTGTTTTTATGTATTTTCAACTGAGAGATAAAAGTAAAACTCATGCATACGAATAGGGAGCCTTGTATTTGTCTGTATAATATTAAAATCAAACTAAAGACAGCTCTCACCCAAAACACGGCTTATGGTGAAATTTTTCAGAAATCCTTTCTGTTAGATTGTTGAAATGTCCAGCACGCTGTTGCTGACTATAGTCACCACACTGGTGAACAAACCTCCAGACTCCTGGCCCCTCTCCGACTGTAATGTTAATGCCCGCTGCTCAGCCTTCCCCATCCACACTTCACTCTTGAAAGTTTCCAGTATCAGCTATTCTACTCTCAGCTTCTATGAGATGTTTTTTAGATTCCATGTGAGTGAGTGAGATCTTGTGAACTTTCTGTGTCTGAGTTGTTCCTCTTAGTATAGTTGTCTCCAGTTCCACCCAGAGTATTGTAATGATAGGATTCTGACTCCCTCTTTTAACTAATACTATCTCATCGTGTATATCTGTCCATTCCTCCATTATGGACACGCAGACAAAACTCAAGTTGGCATGTTTGGTGATGGGCACCTTTACCTATGGGGCCAGCATTTCACCAAACCCTCTTTCAATTTGGGGGAAACTGTCCTACTTTTTTTTCCATCATGGATGTACAAATTTATGCTTCTAATACTGTGCAAAGATCCAGGGAGGCTGAATTTGATTGCCCTCTGAAGACAAATCACAACAAAGAGAAAAATGAAAATTGTTCAGCTCCAGGATGACAAGACTGAAGTTACTCCCAGTCACACTTAGTGGAAGTGACAGTGCTCCCCCGTGAACTGAGAGGTCACCCGGGCCCTGGGCCTCCCTCTGTTCATCCGTTTAGACCATGGAGCCTCAAAGCTGACAGAGCTGGATATTTGTGAAGCACCTTTCCTCCATGCTGGTGAGAGAGATGTAAGAATAGCACCTTTAGCTGGGGTGGGGTGCACATCTGTAATCTCAACTTCAAGAGGCAGAGGCAGGTGGATTTCTGAGTTCAAGGCCAGCCTGGTCTGTAGAGCAAGTTCTGGGACAGCCAGGGCTACACGAGAAACCCTGTCTTGGTATACCAAACAAACAAACAAACAAATATAAAAAGCACTTTTGTTCTGTGATTAAATCCCCACCTCACTCTCTATCCTCCTGCATACCTTCTATAAAAATAGCCTCTTTCACTTTTTCTTTCAAGCCAGCATCAGTATGCATGATCTGGGGTCAAGCCTCCGTGATGAAGGTACAGTGCCCATATGGTGGCCCACAGCTCTCTGTAACTCCAGGTCCAAGGCATCTGATGCCTCTTCTGGCCTCTGAGGGCACTGTGCACACATGGTGTACACACATGCATGTGGACAAGACACTCACATACATAAAATAGAAGTGGACCCTTCACAGTAAGCTTCGAGTGAGACTGCTTGGGTGTAGGATAGTCACGAGCAGGTCTGGACCCTCCTCTCTCCGAAGAGTTTACGTTAGCCTGGGTACAGTTAGCCTGAGTAAAGAGCCATCTTGACTGGGAGCTGAATTCAGGTACCAGGAAATATCACAGAATGTGCACTTGGCAGAAAACAGAGTTAACTCTCCTAGCAACAGCCTTCAGGAAATAATACAGAATAAATGCTCCATAGAAAATAGAGACAAACTCCCTGGTGATAATCAATGGGAAACAGTTGGAAATCTGGTGGGAAAATTCTCCCCAATGTTTCAGATATGGTTTAGAGAAATAGCCATTGTGATTATATGCCTTAGCCATTGTGATTGTGTGCCTCAGAAAAGGTCACCCTGCCCTGCTAAACTTCACCCAATTCTGTAACGCCAAGGCTTGTGCCCCCCTGCTTGCTGCCATGGAAACCCCCTGATCACAGACTTTCCCTTTAAAAATCTTGTTCATTCAGAGCTTGGGGTCCCACTTCTCTACTGCTGTGTCAGTGAGACTTGGGTCCCAAGTTCTATTGTTCTCGTAATAAAGCTCTCTTACTATTACATCGAGTCGCCTCCTGGTGGTCTCTGAGGGTCCCGTGAACCTGGCATTACATCTCCAGTTAATAGTTGGAAATAACTGACATGTCCATCTCTCATAGGCAAACAAAGCTACTATGAAGAAGGAAATATTTTCCCATAACCTGGGCCAGTCCGAGTGCTGGGCTGGTCCGCAGCTAGAACAGACCCCACCCTCCTGTTAGAGAATTCAAGGGAATTCTCAGCATAACCGCCTGACAGCAGGGGAACAGGAGAGTCTGTGGATGCCAGTGTCAGCGTCTAGAGCCATACTTTGTGCCTGACGATGAACCACAGGGTCATGTCCCCGCTGTCTCACTTTTTACAGTGCAGTGCTTGTGCCGGCTCCTGAGGCAAACATTTCAGCAAGACCTTTCACTTGACTTAATGAATCTGACTCAGGGCCTGGCTCAGTCAGCAATGACAGCTGGCTTTTCCCTGATGGCAAGAGAGTGAGGAAATTGTGTTGTATTGTGTCACCTCAATCAGTGACATGGGCTAGTGAGACAAAGCCAGGCCAGGAGGGCTTTCAGGTGCCTCCCCAGCACGCAGGTCACTGCAGCACACACCACCGTGTTCGCACACAGCATAGAGGTGGTGTCTTCCTGGAGCAGCCTCAAAGAATTGTGCCAACAAAGTCAGTTTAGGGAAAACCTGTATCAAGTTGCAAATGATGATCAGTAAGAACCATCAGGGAACTAAGAATCAGACCAAGACTCCAGTCCTAATTAACTTATCCGTTCAAGAAACATTGATCAAGTAACTGACGTGTTAGTTTATAGGCTGAATGTCGAGATAGAAAACTCCAACAGCTGGGCTTAGGGACCATGACAGAGGGGAGAGAAAGAATGAAAGAGGACATGTGAGGAGAGGAGTGTTATGAAAGTTCCAGCTATCACAGCGGCTGACAGTGTTGCACAGACAAGACTGGGCTCGCAATCATGGAACATTGAGAGGAGCGCCTCCCGAGAATTTAATGGCAGTTAATGGTGCTGATAAAGGAAGACATTTTCTTCAGTGATGTGGCCTCTGGGAAAGCATTGGCAGCCATGCTGTTGTAGGCACTGAGCCTCTCTCTATTCCCCTGCTCTCTCTCTCACACACACAAAGAAAGAGAAAGAGAGATGAATGTAGAAGAGGGGACAATCAGGAGTAGGAGATAAGAGAGGGTAAAAGTGGTAAAGATGGCCAAAGTACATTATATTCCTGTATGAGAATGTCATAACAAAGCCCATCATTGTATAAAGTACATTTGAACAGAAAACATCAAAAAGCAAATTGCTTTCAAGATTCACACATTATCAGTCCTGCTGCTAATGTTTCCTGCAAAAATGAACTTTTTCACAGCACACTTGTGCAAGTTCCTGCTGGAAAATGGACCACAAACTGATGAGTTCCCACTATTCACATACAGAAAATTTGGGGGCTGGAGAGATAGAGCAGTAGTTACGAGCACTGGCTGCTATTCCGGGAGAGCTTGATTCAATCCCTAGCACCCACATAGTGACTCACACCCATCTGTAACTCTAGTCTCAGGACAGCCCACGCCCTCTTCTGGCCTCCATGGGTATCAGGCACATATGTGGTACACAGATATACATGCAGCCAAAACACTTACACATGTTTAAAAGAAATTCAAACATACTGTTCACGGGTTGGAGAGGTGATTCAGCAGGTAAAAGTGCTCGCTGCCACGCCTGACAACCCGAGTTCCACCCCAGGACCCACTTGGTAAAAGGAGAGAGCAGACACCTGCAGACTGTTTCCTGACCTACACACGCACGCATGCACACACCCAGCGCACGCACGCACACACACAAGCGCACACCACACATCCTGCTAATGCTAACGTTTGTCCCACGGTCACCCGTCTTCCCTGAGCATGCTACCATGTGTCCAGTGCAGGGCTGCCAGCTGATCGGCCCCAGTTTATCCAGGATTCTCCCAACCTTAAGACTTAGGGCCTCCCCAGTGCCAAGCCAACAACCACTGTTGGTCCCTTGAATGCCAGGGCAGCTTCCACTTGTTCAAGTCCCGCTTGTAGGCCTGAGTTCTGAGTGGTAGTCATTGTTCTGGGTAGTGGTGCCCAGCTGGGTAGGGAGACACCGTTTTAAATTCTGATCACAGCATCTGGCTGGCTTTCACAAAGGCTTAGAGGACATCTTCAGCAGCCAGTGTTCTCATTCTCTTCCTGAAGAATTCCAGGCAGAGATTTCCGAAAGCTACCTTGAAAGCCTTCCTACCATCTGTAATCTTTTTAAACCGCTAAGTCCAACCCACAATCCTATTGTTTCCATCCTCAGCACCAGATTGAATACAGAAATCTTCAGCTTATGCCAGATCAGGTGGAATTACTGGAGACCTCAAGATGGCTCCGGCAGAACAAAGCGGGACCACTGGAGGACAGTCTTTGGGGGGGAAGTGTTGGTGGGGGCGGGGGGCATGGTATAAAACTTTGAGAACACTGGAAAGTTTGCAGAACGTCGGGCTAAGCAGCCAGCTGCCTAGGAGGCATTTACAAGCTATTCCGCTCAGGGTGGTGACTCCACCAAAAAAGAAAAAAACAGCAGGCAGAAGTTGCTTACTGCTTTCGTGTTCGCAGCCTTCACCTCCTGCCCACATCCACTGATTAACAACAGTCATCCATTTTACAAATTAGAAAAAAAAAATGAAGACACAGAGTTCACTCACATTCTGCCGTGCCCAGTGTTGGGCACAGAATACTAAATATCAGAGACACGGGTTTTGCTTTCATAGAGTTTGGAATCTAGTGGGGAAAAACAGACAAACTTTTGCAGAAATATTGATGAGCTTAGGGAGACTGGGGTTCAGAAAACAGAGGGATGAAGCTATGAGGGGAGACCAGAATGTTTCTGCAGAGAATAAATGGCACAGAGGCCCTGCGAGGAGGATGTTCAGGTGTGCGACAGAGCTGACACCTTATAGATGGTGGGACTGAGGCTCTGAATGCCACGCTGACTTAGGGTTTATGCTTCCTACAGTCCGGCATGACCAACTCTGTCTCAGATCCAAGGGTACACACAACAAACAGCACTTAGTCCCCAGACTTGGCGTGTCCCAACCTAATCTGACCCTAACAGTGACCTTAGGGGGCTCGTAACAAATAAGGACTAAGGATCCCCCAGATCTACCCCTACAGGGAAAGCAGATGTTAACAAGGTTCCCAGACAAGCTTTGGGAATGTTAGGTCCTGTCTTCAGAAACCTAAAACCCAGAACCTTAGGAGTTTACTGGGTAGCAGTCTTCTGGTCATTTTTAAGAATGGAGTGAAATTCCTTAAAGTCATTCAGCTTTCTAAGAAAAACAAACAAACAAACAAACAAACAAACGGTGGAGTGGAAGAACCCTGTTGATCTCAACCACCCAGCCAGTGAGAACAAAAAGGCTGCTCTCCTGGTTCCCATTCCTCATGGACCTTACCCTCTCTCATTCTGGCTTAAGCGATGTCATCTTGGAACAGAGCCCATCCCCACACAGAGGACTCAGAACAGAGTAATGCAGGCCACCTAAGTTCAAATCCCAGACCCACCACTTACATACAAATCAAACACTTCACAAACCTCTCTGACCCTTACTCTTTCCATCATGGCTTTTCAGAATAGTCTCAGGAACACAAGATGATTGAGCTGGTGGCTTGACAGGTAGGCCCTTAACAGATGTTTGAGACAGTGCTAGTACAAAACCAACAGTTAATAAAGATGTTTTGGTGTTTTTGTTTGTTTTAAAGAGAAGGGTGCATGTGAAAAATGAGGCCCTTCCCAGTAAAATAGTGGATGGAGTAAAAATTGGGTCCTCAGGTGATGTTCTTACCTGAGGTACAAGGGTGGGGCGGGGGCCTGCAATGTGCTGAACTTCATTCATAAATAACAGCTTTCCCGGGAGCTGTGGGGCCTGAGCACAAGTTCCAGAGAGGAAAGCGACCTCAGACGGTGACACCAGCTGGAAGGCTGGAGAACGGTGGAGAGGCCGGGTGGGTAGTCTGCAGGCCACGGTACTAACAGTGCCATAGATCTCAAGATGCGCCCAAGCAATGCTTTGCAGATGACAGGACACCATAAGGAGCTTCCCGATGGGTGGTGGGGACAGGTCATGAAACAAACAGGGGACGACTCAGACTGTCCAGTTCTGCCATGAGGGCCTGAGTCTGGATCACCACCGCCCACATAAAAAACGGTGTGGTGTGTGCGCCTGTTACGGGGGTGGGGATGGGGACAAGCCACCACTGGAGCTCACTGGCCAACCAGCCTAGTCAAACTGAGGAGCCAGCTCGGGGCGGGAGAGACCCTGTCTCAAAAGATGAGGTGAGAGCCACCAAGGAGACACTCAGTGTCAACTTTTGGCCTCCACACACATGTGAATATGTGTGCACACATTTGCATGCACACGTGCACAAGTGTATATGTACAAACCACACACACACACACACACACACACACACACTCATGCCTTCTCCAGTGGTATGTTCAGAGCCATTGGAGAAGGACACAGATCACTACATCCGAGTCAGTATTTCTACAAGTATTCAGCAAGAAAGCAGCCCTGGATTCTGGATTCTGGCTCTGGGTGGTTCCTTCCAGTCCCTCTCAACTCAGAAAGAGGCCCACACATGTGAATAGCATTTTTATTGTTTTATTTCCACATGGTCTGAATTTGATTTAATTCTGCAGCTTCTTCCCAGTAAGGATGAAATACGTCATTGCTCGCTTAATGGCCCTTCCTGCAATGAGGCCTTTATTAAATAGCAGCCAAACGCCCAGCACTGAGGCTGGGAGCTGCACACAAATCTCTCCCCACTGCACTGGGGATGGCAGCAGCCAGCTGCCCCCGGGCCTTCTCCTTCCAGTCTGAAAGGATACCCAGGAAAGAGGACATCATGGGATGCCTGAAGCGAACATGGGAACCGCCTTCTGAGTCTAGATACTTAGAGAGGACTCCTGGGCCCCCACCCATCAGAAGGGAGGGCAGTGATCTCTGAAGAAGAGGGGCCTCCGCCCGCACTCCCTAAGCCCAGCCTGGGGCAGGACAGACTGCTTGACTTGACACCGAGCAAAGACCTGAGTGTAAGTTCTGGTTTGTCCTCATTTACACAGACTGGGGACAGTCTTTTGGTCTGTCTTGCCTCAGTCATCCACTGTGGGGCTTGGAGCTAGGGGCGATGCCTAACATGCATGAGGCTCAATAAAGTGCCGGGTGATGTCCAACTCCTAACTAGGGCTCACAGCCTGCTCTGTCAGTCTCCACAGCTGGCTCAGCACCCAATATCACCTTAGGGCTTCCTCTGCATGTCCCACTCTTTAGTTGGTAGACTGGCGGAGACCATTCTGTCTGTCCCTAAGTCAGAGTTACATGCTCTGCTTACTGTCCCACCCCCAAATATACCTCCACAGCACAGCCGGAGGGGCTTTCTCATCTGCAGATCTGTGCATCTGATTTTCAGACACACACACACACACACACACACACACACTCCTCCATTCATACTCATTCTTCCAGCAGATCCCCCAACTCTCAGTCTGAAGTTCAGCCGTCTCTGGCTTGGTTTCTGCATATATCTTAGGCCAACTCATGTCACTTCCCTCTCACATCCTGCCTCCAGTTCCCCTTCCCAGCACCATCACCCCTTTACCAAGCACAGCTATCACCTCAACTCCACTCCCTCCCTGATAGCCAGCTCTCCCACAGCCCAGTCTTAGCTCAGAGGCTCCTCCCGGCTGAAGCCTCCGTGCTGAGCCTGAGCCAGGGTGCCCTTGATTTTATCTGTGCTTCCTGCTTCGCAAAGTAGCCCATGACTCCCTGGAGGACAGCCTCCACAGGGTGCCACTGCTTTGTTTGCCCAGGTCTGTGGCACAAAGTCAAGCCGAGGAAAGGTGTGAGGGAGGAATGGAAAATTTATTCCAGCCAATATGTATCAAAATCTGATTCTAGACTATCTCAGGCATTGTGCACTGGGTTCTGAGGATCCAGTAAGTGAGACAGACATGGTTCCTTGCACTAGCTGAAGTTAAAATCTGCTGGGAAGGAGAAAATTCAGCGAGGAATAACCATAAAGCCGATGCACACTATGGAAAGGAAGCCCAGATTCGAGCATTACGGCAGTCAGCTAAATCTCCTCTGGAAAGTGAGATTTCAGCTGATACGTGAAGATGGAAGGAGGTGTGGGCAGAGCAGCACACTGAAAACAGCAGCACCAAGGATCTAGACCCTAACTCGCTCCATTATCCAGAAAACAACAGGAATGAGAGAGGTCAAAGCCGTCAAAAAGACTGCCCACCTCACTTGTCCAAGATCCTCTGTTTTTCCCGAGTCTTGCTAGATCCCTCTGGCCCAGCCTGTGTTGCCCTCCTGTCTCCTTACCACGCGTTAGTCTTCAGACAGAATTCAGAACCAAACCCCGGGCTGGCCAGCCCAGGTGGCTCATCTCACCAGACTGCTTCTGGGCAGGCTTTTTGTAACGTGGAATTTTCTTGTTTATTATGGAGAAGGGGATTCTTCCTAAGTTGCCTGTGCTGATCTTAAACTCCGGGCTTAATCGATCCTCCTGCCTTGGCATCCAGAAGGGTTGGGTCTATGGGCTCAGATCAAAAAGGCCAGACTAGAATATTTTATTTTTAACTCTCCAGCGTGTGACTTCTGAGCAATAGCTATTACATAGTATTGGCATGCTGTCATAACAAAATGATTTGTTGGTTTAAACTAACAACGAGAAACATTCCATCTAAGAAAGCAAACAAGGTTATTTTCCATTTGGGCGATTTGATATTTATAATGAGGCTTTTTTGGCAGATGGCAATCAAGGATCTTATTTTAACACGGCAATATGACAAGACTGACAAGCAGAAGGCCCTACTGATCTAGGCTACATCTAGCCTGTGTTTTCAAACAGAGGTTGGCTTTTCCAGGGGAGAGGTGGCTTGGGACACTGGAAATTGTTCGAAATCCTTCTTTAGAATCAGTGCAATGGTTAAATTTAAAACTTTATATTGCAACTCAATCATCTTTTGTTTACTTCTCAATTCCAAGTTCAAATCAACAAATACTCCATTATGATACAACAGAGTATTATTTAATAACCAACATTAACCTATTAATAACCTACTGCAACAAATTTGTCAATAATAGAATAAATAGTATATTGACTAGTATATTTTTTCCTAGAAGAAGAAGTGCCCCCCCTTCTAATTCCCATAAAATGACAGCTTTGGTCCTGGTTCAAAGACCTTGGGGAACAGCTGACATTCAACTCATATTTGCTGAGTGATAATGAAGACCTCCCAGGCCCAGGGTTTTAAAAGCTGCCTCTGTATGCTTTATTTCACCTCACTTTCTAGAAATACTCTGCTCGCTCGAACAGAGCACTATTGCATAAACTCATACAGCCGTAGTCCTCAGTGGCCATCCGAGACTTATTAAACTGTCACACAGCAGAGACCATTCGCCTCTCGCTTTGATCCCCAGACACAGGGCACTTTTTCCAACAAAACACCTTAGGAGTAGGGAGTTTTCCAAGCAACAACAGCCATTAGGGGAACAGCTTTGCAAAGTGCTAAGAGACTCATAATATTTAGTTGTTTCTGAGAAAATGTTCTTTTAAAAAAAAGCAGGAAGATGGTAAGGCTTTGTGTGACACTCTCGGACACAGCCTGGGACTCCTGATGAAAGTGACAAGTGCACAAGCTAAAGGAAACTGAGTGATCATGGAAAATGAGCCTTGCCAGATCCGAGGCTTTCAGAGCTCTCCAGCAGCTGGCTCTTCATTTCTCGTGGAGCTTTGCAATGCCTGGAGTCTCTCTATGTCATCTCCCTTTAAAGAAAAACATCATTCCAAAGTAGCACTAGATCCACGGGTGATGCCCGTTCAAGCCCACTATCATCGTGAATACCTCTCTGTGGCAGGCACTGACAGGGGAATGCGATGAACTTCCTGCCACTGCCGGTCCAGGGAAACAGTCTTAACGGATACTCTTCCCACCCATCACCATCCCATGCCAGGTGTCATAACCAACCCTGACTCAGAGTCTACAGCAGCATCTTAACCTACCTCTCTGCCTCCAGTCTTCCCTGTCATCCTTTCTCCACGGTCAGCAGAGTCACCTGAGTAACTGTCTTGCTCCTGTTCACTTAGGCAATGGCCTGCCTGTTGAAAGCGCTCTGGCTTCTGAACGCCTGCTGGCAAAGTGAGAATCAGACCAGAAACTCTCATACGAGCCAGCCCCCCTAAAATGCCATATTTTCAGTAGGTGAACTAGAAGAAAACCTCTTTTGTCACAGCCTTGATGAAGGCAAGGAGAAATAAGAGGGAAAAGTCTTCCTCAGGATGCCTATCATAAAACTTCCTGCAAAAGAGTCTGGAGACAAAATTCATACTGTGTCTAGACTTTAAAAAGTACAACAAAGGCCAGGCAAGGTGGCACACACCTGTAATCCCAGCAACCAGGGAGGCAAAGGCAGGCAAATCTCTGTGAGTTTGAGGTCAGCCTGGTCTACAAAGTGAGTCCAGGACAGCCAAGGATACAGAGAAACCCTGTCTGGAAAACAACAACAACAAAAAAAGTACCACAAAGACACACACACTCACACATACACATGTATGAACAAGCATACACACGCACAAACAAAATAAAATAAAAACAACACAAAACAAAATAAAAGACTAGTATTAACTGTTCTGGTCCATAGAAGCCTCTGCAGCTGTTACACAAAATGAAAATCCTCACTTTAGACCCACACCTCAAAGAACGGCCAGAGATTTAAGTTCCAAGCACATGAGTGTACCATCAAACAAGGCTTGAGACCTTAGTCTAAACCCCAAAGAGAAAGATAGCAAAAGGAGACTAGATAAGAGAGAATATTGCAAGAGAGAATGGTTAAGAACTTTCTAGAACTGATAGGATAGCAAACCTTAGAAAATAGAATCCCCTAAATCCTAAGCTGAACAAAAAGAAAACCCTCTCTTCTGGAAATGCCTCAGTGACTCAGAGGCATCTGAAACAAGCAGAAGACTTTAAGAGTACTCAAAGGAAAGCACACCCAACCAGCAAAAGGAGAAAGACCTCCGGCTCACCCCAACAGCAAAAGTGTGAGAAAAGTCACAATATCTTCAAAGGGCGGGATCAAGAGACCAGCAAGACAGAACCATATGAACTATATGTGCCATAACACTATCCCTTAAGAATGAGGAAAAATAAAAGTAATTTTTGGCAAAATAAAACCAGAATTTATTTAAATAGCATCTCATTAAATTAACTGCTCAAGATTACATCCAAGGGAACACTCTGAGCCTGAGTAGTAAAATAACCAAAGAAAATGGCAACTATGGGTAAACCCAAAAGACATCAAAGCTATCTAAAATAATATCTAACTTTTGAAGTTGAAGAAAGTATAAAATAACAAAAATATGAAAACTTCCTCTAAAATTATGTTGCTAAGAGATTAATGGGACAAGTAAGAGGGCTTAGCAGTTAATGGTGCTTGTTGCCAACCTTAATGCCATGAGTTTGATTCCACAGGACCCACATGGTAGGAAGAACACACTCCTGCTAACTGCCCTGTGAGTTCCATGTTAGATACATACCTAAACATAGTAAAGGCGATATACAGCCGGCCAATAGCCAACAGCAAACTAAATGACGAGAAACTTAAAGCAGTGCCACTGAAATCAGGGTCAGTACAGGTTGCCCGCTCTCTCCACATCTGTTCAATATAGTACTTAAGTTCTAGCTAGAGCAATAAAACAACTAAAGGAGATCAAGGGAATACAAATTGGAAAGGAAGAAGTCAAAGTATCTCTGTTCACAGATGATATAATAGCATATATAAGTGACTCCAAAAATTCTACCAGAGAACTCCTACAGCTGTTAAAACCCTTCATCAAATTGCCTGTATACAAAATAACTAAAAAAAAAAAAAAAAAAAAAAAAAACAAAAAACAAAAAAAAAAAACAGTAGCTCTCCTTTATACAAGTGATAAACAGGCTGAAAAAGAAATTAGAGAAACAACACCCTTCACAATAGCCACAAATAATACAAATTATCTTGGTGTAACTCTAACCAAGCACATGAAAGACCTGTATGGCAACACTCCAAGTCTATGAAGAAAGAAATTGAGGAAGATATCAGAAGATGGAAAGATCTCCCATGCTCGTGAATCAATAGAATTAACATAGTAAAAATGGCCAGCTTACCAAAAGCAATCTACAGATTCAATGCAATTCCCATCAAAATTCCAACCCATTTTTTTTTTACAGACCAGGAAAGAACAATTCTAAACTTCATATGGAAAAATAAAAAACCCAGGAAGCTAAAACAATCCTATACAATAAAAACTTTTGGAGGTATCACTATCCCTGACTTCAAGCTCTACTACAGAGCAATAGTAATAAAAACTGCATGGTATTGGGATAAAAACAGGCTGATCAATAGAATTAAATGGAAGATCCAGAAATAAACCCACACACCCACAGACACTTGATTTTTGGCAAAGAAGGCTGGATGTCTGCATGTAGAAGAATGCAAATAGATCCATATTTATTACCCTGCACAAAAGTCAAGTCAAAGACTCAACATAAAATCAGATACACTAAGTCTAATAGAAGAGAGAGTGTGAGATGGCCTTGAAACTCCTTGGTACAGGAGACAATTTCCTGAACAGAACACCAACAGCTCAGGCACTAAGATCAACAATCAATAAATGGGACATCATGAAACTGAAAAGCTACTGCAAGGCACAGCCATTGTCAATAGGACAAAATGGCAGCCTATAGAATGGGAAAAGATCTCCACTAACCCTACACCTGGAAAAGGGCTAATATCCAAAATATATAAAGAACTTAAGAAATTAAACACCAACAAACCAAATAACCCAATTTTAAAAATGGGGTACAGAACTAAACAGAATTCTCAACAGAGGAATCTCTAATGGCTGAGAAGCACTTAAAGAAATGTTCAACATCCTAAGCCATCAGGGAAACACAAATCATAACAACTCTGAGACAGAATGGCTAGGATCAAAAACTCAACTGGCAGCACATGCTGGCAGGGATGTGGAGAAAGGGGAACATTCCTCCATTGCTGGTGGGAATGCAAAACTTGTACAACCCACACACCTACAGATTGATTGGGAATCCAGATTGATTGATTGGAAATCAATCTGGCAGTCTCTCAAAAAATTGGAAATAGCTCTACCTCAAGACCCAGCTATACCACTCCTGGGCATATACCCAAAAGATGCTCCACCATACCACAAGGACACTTGCTCAGCTATGTTCATAGCAGCTTTATTCATAACGGTAACAAACTGGGAACAACCTAGATGGTCCTCAACCTAAGAATGGATAAAGAAAATGTAGTACATTTACACAATGAGAAACTACTTAGGATGGAACTAGAAAAGATCATCCTGAATGAGGTAACCCAGACCCAGAAAGACGCACAAGGTGTATGTACCATTTATAAGTGAATATTAGTCATAAAAGTACAGGATAACTATGCTTCAATCCACAGACCCAAAGAAGCTAAGTAACATTGAGGGCCCAAGGGAGGTTGCTTGAATCTCACTCAGATGGGGAAATAAAATAGAAGTCTGAAGTAGATGGAGGGAGGGAACTAGTAGAAGAGGGGATAGGGAGGGTACTGGGAGTGGGGATCAGGTGTGGGGAGAGAAGGGGGAATGGGGAGGAGGGAGGACCAGAAGAGAGAATGGAAATTGTAGGGGGGCATCTCTGGGACAGCAGAGGCTCCTAGGAGTCTATAGGTGAGACTCCTAGGAGCAGAAGGAATGGAGCCAGAAGTGGCCACCTCCTGTCACCCAGTGAGACTTCCAGTAGAGGGAGGGGACGCCAACCCTCCATCTAACCTTCCACCCAAAATTTGTCCTGCCTACAAGTAAGTGCAGGGATTAAAGATGGAGTAGAGATTGAGGGAATGACCAACCAATGATTGGCCCAATTTGAGTCCCACCCCATGGGAGAGAGCCAACCTGACACTATTAATGATACTCTGCTATGCTTGCACACAAATACAACTGTCTTCAGAGAGGCTTTATCCAGCAACTGATGGAAACAGATGTAGAGACCCACAGCCAAACAATAGGCAGAGCTCCTGGAGTCTTTTGGAAGAGTAGGGGGAAGGACTGAGGGAGACAGAGGGGTCAAGGACACCACAAGAAAACCTACAGTGTAAAGACTGAACCACCAACCAAAGAGTATGCATGGTCTGGACCTAGACTCCCTACACATATGTAGTAGATGTCATCATCTTGGTCATCATGTGGGTCTCCTAACAATTGGAGTGGGGCTGCCTCTGACTCTGTTGTCTGCCTTTGGATCCCTTTCCCCTAGCAAGGTTGCCTTGTCTGGCCTCAGTGGGAAAGGATATGTTTAGTCCTGCTGCAACTTGATGTGCCAGGGTACATCAACACCCATGGGGTGTTTCCCCTTCCGAGAAGCGGGGACGAGAGGAGGTGGGTGTGAGGTAGGACTGGGTGGAGAAGAGAGTGGGGGCTGCGATCAGTCTGTAAAGTGACTAAATAAACAGAACTAATAATAATAGAAGAAGAAGAGGAAGAGGAGGTGATGGAGAGATGGACCAGTAATTAAGCGCACATTCTGATCGATCCAGCAGTGTACCAGAGTCTGTTTCCAACACCCACATTAGACATCTCACAGTCACCTCCAATTCCAGGGGACCCAACATCCTCTTCTAGCATCAGTGGGCACTGCATTTCCATGCACAAACCCACACCCAAATAAATACACATAATTAAAAAGGATAACAATAACCTAGCCAACTCCCCAGGGCTACTGAGGTGACAGATCTTAGAAGAGAACCTATTGCCACCAGTGTAGCTAGCATGATTCTTAAATCATGTTTACCCTTACACTCATAGATAAGTGTCACTCCTCATCAAAGAGGCTTCTCTTTGCAGAAAATGGAGACCATTACAGAAAACCACAATCGGTCATCACACAGAGATCAGCAGGCCAGAGATCACACAGTCTCAATGGATACACCCACATCACAGCTTCTGCACCGAAGGCTCAGGAAATACAGAGGGGAACAAAAAGACAGGACCAGGAAGTATGCTGTGACACTGTGCCTCCTGGAAATGACATGGAAGCTGCATTCATGATACCACAACACAATGACAAACATCAGTAGACATACTAAGACAGAAGAGGGAAATCTCACAGGGCCTCACCCCTACACAAAGAATTACAGACAACTGATGACTGCTGAGAGAGAAAGAATTTAGCATCTCTTGGGGATGAACCCCTAAATGGCTAACCAATTCAAAGTAGTCAGCCCGGGAATCATATGCACACAAGCAATAAAAGTGACAGTAGGTTACAGTTGTGCGTTTATGCATATATATAATCAGAGAGAGGCCATCTATTTGAAAGGGCATGGGGAGGAGACATAAAGGAAGTTAGAGGGTTGGAAGGAGGAGGAGGGGACATGGGAGGGGTTGGAGACAGGAAAAAAAAGGAGGTAAGAGATGTCATTTCCTTAATTCTTTGTATTTAAATTCAAAACAAAACTAAGTTCTTTTTAAAATTAAAAAGAGCATCATGATTCTAATTTTAAGCGATGTAAAATTACATGAATGTCAATTTTTCTTTTTTGAAACAGGGTGTCTCTGTGTAGCCTTGACTGTCCTGGACTCACTTTGTAGACCAGGCTGACCTCAAACACACATAGATCTTCCTGCTCTGCCCCCCCAAGGCCAGCTAGCATGTTAAATTTTCTAGCACAAAGTTTTACAAGAATAAAAAATCGAAAGTGTAACTTCCAGGCTAGTACAGCAAGAAAATGGTGAGAGAAAAATAACAAAAGATAGGAAATCCACAATTACAGAGAGTAATATTAGCATAACTTCAATAAATAATGATATCAGACACAAACTAAAGCCATAAAATTTATATAATGCAATTCCCAACAAATCAAATGTCATGTATGAAATATTACATTCAATAAATAAAGAATATACATTTTTCTTGAGCATTCATGGAATATTTATAAAAGTTGATGTCTTCATTACTTTTTCTGTTGAATATGAAGAACTGGCTTTCAAATGCAAAGCTCTGCCCAGGACAGACAGTGCATCATGGGGGACAATCACCCACCCTCCCCAGCCTCCTCAAGGATGATGGGGTTTTTCAGACGACAGAAGCAGTGGGGAGAAGGGCCCAGAAATGCCTGCTAGGTCTCATTTTCAAACATTACTAGGTGGTGGTTCACAAGGCCAGGGAAGCATACACACACACACACACACACACACACACACACACACACTCTTAGCTGAGGACACAAGGCCAGAGGAGGACTCAGAGATGCTCCTTTGACCCAGCAAGACAGAAACACAGCCAATGTTCTCTCCAGCCCTCCAACCCATGGCCTTTGTTGTAGGGTCTCGTGAAGCAGTCACAAGGAAAAGGGAAGCCCTAAATGAATTAAAGGAACAGCAGGCTTATGTATCTGTTCACATCACCAACATTTGTGATAAAGTGTGTTTCAGATGTCAGAAATTCATTAGAGAGAAGCTAAGCTCACCCTCGTGTGTTCAAAGTACCAGGTACTTGAGGCCCGTGTGACTATCTTCACAACTGTGCTCATTTTTAGAGAGGAGGAGCCTCTTGGGAAAGGGGAAGCAGATTGTTTGGGCCTCAGAGCCATGTGACAGAGGCAACATTCAAATCCATGTCTATGTTTTTAACAGATTCCTTGTGAGGTCTGAAAGGAGGGAGCAGAGAAACCAGGAAATGCAGGCTTCATCCAGTGCCTGTAGTACCATGGCTGCTCTCCCCGGGGAAGCCACCTACTTGTTTGTGAACCCAAAGACAAGGGACAGATGCTGCATAGATGCTACAGTAAGTTTCCTCTGGTGACTGATGTGACCTACAAAGCCTGAGAGCCACGTTCAGTCCAGAATGGAGTCTTTAAAAGCCGGATTCTAAGGGAATGCGTGGAACTTCAAAAGCACAATTGATGCCAGGAGTGGTGGCTTATGCTTCTAATCCCAGCCCTGAAAGGCTTGTGAAAGGAGAATTCCAAACTGAAGGCCAGCTTGAGAGCACCGTTATAGCTCCCCAGAATATGACTAATTAAAAACAAAACCAACACTACCTACAAACACGTCACCCCACACTAAATCATCCGCTGGACCTTGACCCAAAATGTAACTGTTGGTCCTTCCACAGCCTCTAAGCCTCCTGTGAGGCTGAGGGTGAAGTTCAGAGACAGAGCAACACACATACACACATGCACACACACACACATGCACACACATGCACGAACACGTGAACACATTGAATACACACACAGACACACGATCCAGGGCTCTCTCCCCAGGGCTGCAAACAGCCACCACCACCAAATCTGCTATCTGTCACATCCCTGGAGCCCAAACAGAGCGTGTACGTGCGGGTCACAAATACCTGTGAAACAACGGATGGTCATATGTGCTTGGGATAAGCTTAATTAGCAGACTGACATTTTTTTCCCTCTAGTTGATGAAACAGATCATAGAACCAGCACAAATGCAGACCCATGTCTTCACTGTCACATAGAAGGAAAAGAACGCTAACTGAAAACCAGCCATGTGCCCAGCTGTGGACCACAGCGATGCGCACACCTTCCTTCACGCCTCTCAGACACCCTCTCCGGGCAAGTGTCCTCACAGCTAAGGAGCCGAGGCCCGGGGAGTCTATAGAGTCCACACTCCAAGCAGCTCTAATGGCAAGTATTTTAACCCTCAGCCACCTGCTCCTTCCCCTTAGAGGAGACAGTTGAAAGAGGGCAATTATTTCCACAATAGGCTCTTCTTCAGGAATAGATATCAAAGGGAAAGAAAACGTATGGGTGGATTTTTGCACTCATCATCAGCTGACAGAAAACCAGGACCCAGAAAACTGCTGGCAAAAATGAATTAACAATGCACAACATGTATCCTGTACCCATGAAGCGGCCTCAGAAAACACCACACCTGCTTTTTAAAAAAATTAATCTGCAGTAGTTACAGACCCTGGACGTGACCCCTGGAATTTACCGTCTTGAAGGGGCTGTTTAAGAAGTTAGTCTGGATGCCGAAGCTATTACGCGTATTGTTCAAATACCAGCAGCAGTGAATTGTGATTTTTATGTGATGACAAGTTTAACTAGCGAAGGGGAAATTCTGGCGGATTATACGTTAAAATAACATGTCTGCTGAAGGAGAACATTTGATGGAGTGGGGTATAAACTGTTCTCAAGTACAATGCTCTTTTCAAAACTACGACATAAATTGCACTATCATTGAAACTGGAAAGGGGAGGGGGAGGGCAAGGCACCCTGGTTTTCATTTCTTACTCTGCCTTTTTCCAGAAGGACTCAGAGATGCAAATTGTTATAACATTCCACAGCGGGAAGAGAGGGGGGAGGGGGCCATCAGATAGCCCGGGGATGGGGATTGCCTCTGTGCCTTGGTGAGACAGGACTTGGAAGGAGTGGGCGCTGTCTGCCTGGCAGGGTGCACTTCAGCATGTTTTCTTCTAAGTGCTGCTTGTAATGTTGCTCTCCTGGCTCTGAGTGACTCCGCTGTCCTTGGAGAGTTACAGGTTGGATGGGGGAACGGGAGGGATAGGAGGTGGAGAATTGTAAAACACCCACAAGAGGAGCTTTGGAATGCTGCTGCTACTTAACCTGACTCTCTCTAGTGTAGATGCTGGGCCTGCCTCTCTTCCAGCGTTATCTGGGGAGAATGATGGTGAGGCAACAGCCTAACTCATTGCAGGATGCCTTGTAGCAAGGGAAGAGTTAAAAAAAGATAGTTCAGGATCGGAAACTAGGTGACAAACTCTAGCCCTGTGTGGCTCTGTCACTTGTCACCTTGGACTAGGCCTGTACCAACCTCCCTCCAACCGTGGTTTCTCTTGTCTAAACTGGAGATGATGACACCCTCTGCCTGAGGTTAGTGTGAGAAGAAATAAAAAAACCCACAGGAAATGTTGTATCTGCTATTTTCTAAATGCTTTACAATTATAGTCATTTATTTATTTTTGATTACTTTGTGTATATGAGTGTTTTGCCCACATGCATGTCTGTATACCACATATGTGCCTGGAGTGGAGGCCAGAAGAGGGCGCCAGACCTGCTGGAACCAAAATTGCGGTTGTGAACCATCATGGATGCTCGGAACTGAACCCAGGTATTCGGAAAAACAGTCAGTTCTAGTCATTGTTGAGCTAGCTCTCCAACCCCCATTGTTCTCTCTCTCTCTGTCTGTGTGTATGTGTGTGTGTGCATGTGGACATGCCAGAGTGTTTGTGTGGAGACACAGAGGTCAATAGTCTGTTTTTATCTTCCACTATGTGGGTTGTAGGAATCAAACTCCAGGTCATTAGGCCTGGAGACAAGCGCTTCTACCCACTCTACTGAGCCATTACGCTAGCCCCTCAATCCATTCTTTTTTTTTTTTTTTTTTTTTTTTTTTTTTACTATTTTTATGTGTATGGGTGTTTTGCCTGCATGTCTATCTGTGCGCCGTGGTCATACGGTGCTGACAGGGGCCAGAAGAGGGCATCACATCTACTAGCACTGGAGTTACAGTTATTTGCCTCCATGTGGGTGTTGGGAATTGAACCTAGGTCCTCTGGAAGAACAGCCAGTGCTCTAAACTGCTGAGCAATCTCCCCAGCTCCCCAACACACTCTAAATAAGCACTAAGCACTTGGTACCATACCCAGCACATATACCTAATAAATAGTACCTTACACAGTACGAGTGTTAAGGCAGTGGTGTGCATGTGCTGAAGAGAGGCCGGTACCTTCCAAGATCTCCTGGAGTGTCTGAGACAGAGTTCGCTCCCGGGACAAGGTCTAGGCAATCCATTGCCAACAAATGTCCTACTATCCAATCCCTCAGAGCCCCTGTTCATGTTAAGGGGTGTCCGTGGCATCAAGGCAACCGTTCATCCACAGCTGATATCCCCAAGGAAGGTAGCTGACACGATCAACATCTATTCCTTGTGGTGTCTTTTCTCCAAGGTAGAAGAGACAATGCAGGAGACAAGTGAAAAAGCAAACAAGCCAGGCATGTAGGAGATGGGAAGAGAATTTTCTATGGAGTCTCCAAATGTGAGCCAGGAACCATCTGGCTTCATCAGTGGTGGTTTTGGACTCCTGACTCTGCCAGCCTGGAATAACTTTATTCATACCTACAAGTTTTCAGACCATCTGTGGATTTGCTCTTGCAGAAAAAAAAAAAAAATTAACACCTGCTATGGACACAGGTGAATTAGATCTGCCCAGAACCGGGTGACTGAAAACTTAACCATTAAGGTTAGCATGAGGGAAGGTGGGCAAAGGAAGCTGCGTCTACATAAAGCCACAAGCTGCAGGGCAGTGCAGACAGGAATGCATGCTTCCTGGCATGGTCTGCAGCTGTCTGTCTGGGCTGGTCCTTCCTGTATCTGAAAAACCAAGACTCTCTGCCTTGTCCCCACTGTGTGAAATTTCCTTTGCCCACTCAGATTCCAGACAGAACTGTGTCCATCTGTTTGCCGCTCTGTGCCTCTTCCGTGAGAGCTCTTGCCCAACAAGGAGCCTATTCCATTCCTACCCACTGCTGCGGTCTGCAGGTGAGCAGAGAGCTGACGCCTGGACGCAGGTGGAATGTCTGATTCAAATGCTAGCTCTGCCTCTAACTCACTAGAGGACCCTATGTCAGTTAGCCTCTGTGTACTTCAGTCTTCCCATCTGTCAAATGCACTCACTGTAGCGTGTGGTCAGGAGGTGTGAACACTCGTCTGGCGTAGAGTAAGAGCTGGCTAAGGGTTTATTATTGTGGGCATCACTGTGGGTTTTAGATACAGGTGAAACGAAAAAAGAGAACCAAAAAGAGAAGGGGAAGTGTGTACCCAGCAGCTGAGCACATGTCTGGATTCATGGACTAGCTCAAGGCCCCCTGTGACCATGATGAGAAGGTTCTTACTACACACCTGGAGAGCGAGGGAGCATTCGCACTGACTGGCAGTCATGGCCTTCTTTCATTTATTTGTTTTCTTTTTTGAGACAAGTTCTTGCTATGTAGCTCAGGCTTGCCTTGAGCTTGTACTTCTCCTGCCTTGGCCTCCAAAGTCTTGGGATCAGGGGCGGTTGCCACCACTCTTGGCCAGGACCGATATTTCTTTCCTGGGCTAACCCACTCAGCTCCACCCAAGTCAGCCGGTGGGAGCTCCCACACTCTACAGCAGCACAGCTAACCATTCAGGGGACTGCTGCACAGTCACCCCCACCCACCCCAAGGAGAGGTTCTCCTCAAGCTAGAGAGGATCCTGTCCCAACACTGCCCCCTCCCATAAGCGATGGGAAACTGAGCCGACTGAGGTTGTGTGTTTGCACTGTTAGTACCCAGTTCATCTATGTTACTTGTCATACATTTGATTCTGCTTTAGATGCTAAGAATACAACTATCATCGGATAAAGTCAGAAGGATAGGCAGGGTTCTGGAGGCTGTGTTTCAAACCCCACATCTTAGTGTGCCAACAGCATATGTGTTGTGCTAGCAACATCCCCCACTTATTTGATGAGTATCTCTTGAGCAGGACCACCGGGGGCAAAAGTCAAATACCACCATGCCCTTAGGAAGGGTGACAGTGAGCAAGTCAGTAAGTCACAGTAAGGGCTTTTTGTTGGGAGTGAACTATGTTCAAATATGCTAGAATGAGCATCTTTACCTCCATGTCAACATGTTTTCCAAGTGACAGAGGCATGCCTGGGCTGGGAAGGACAGTCAAGGTGGGGCCCTGGAAGCTGCCTGCTCTTCTGGGCTCGCTGGTACAAGGCTTTAGCATGGCCATTCTGTAGTGATAGTGGTAGGCTAGGAGCCTCAGTCTCTCTCCCTGTCCTCACTGTTCAGATGAGCAAAGGGAGGCCTGAAGAATTCCACAGTAGTCCAGCTGATGGACTGAAGACTCTTAGGCTTCTGCAATGGCCCGCAAGGTTCCCTCTCAAGAATGGGCCCAAGTCCCTTCACACAGTCTGACCCTGGCTTACTTGTACTGCCTTACCCCTCACCCTTCCCTCTCCCACTCTGTGATCCAGCTGGACAGTGCTACTAGAAAGCACTGAGCGCACTCTGCTCGGCCCATGATGCTCCCTCTACCAGGGAACCAAAGTCCACACCGCTAAATCACTTTGGTCGACACTCAAGACTCGTTTGGGCTTCGCTTCCCCCAGGAAGGTGTACTAGAGTTGTCCTCGTCTGCCTCCCACAGCACACAGAAACACTCATCACATACCGTGTTCATGCATCCAACAAATGTTTATTGAGCAGCTTCCATCTGCCAGACAGCTTTGAGTATAGCAGTTTCAAAACAAAATGCCTGCCCGTGAAGAGCTTACATTCTGGTGAGCGAAACAGACGATAGGTAAATACAACACAATGGCAGGTAGGGGTTCATGCCATGAAGCTAACGGCAGCAAGGGCTGGAGACCTCTCTCAGGATGTGTCATATGATCAGAGGTCTCAAGAGGAAACAGAGAAAGCCATGCAAGTAGCTAGCTAGGAGAGGGGTATTTAATGCAGCAGCAGCAGCAGCAGCAGCAGCAGCAGCAGCAGCAGCAGCAGCAGCAATGGTCCTGTCAATACTGGGACTACTCATTGTGTTTCATCCCCTACTGAACACTTAAGTGCACATCTTGAGTATAATTCCCAGGCCCAGCACAGAGCTTGGTATCAACACAGTAGAAATTTACAAAATAAGCGAACGAACCTGTGCTGGGTTGGCTGAGCAACATCAAGCCTGCTTCCTGTCCCTTCTCTGGGCTAAGCTGAGCACAGGCCCTAGCTGGCTAGCCTGCTGAGTTCTTAGCCAGTTTCTACCCCCAGACTCTTTTTCACTAAGACAAGTTTAAGTTTACCTTTCTGGCCCTCCCGTCTTTGGACATGAGACTTGATCTACAATTTAGGCACTGTAGAACTGAGAGTCTTCCCAATCCTACCCATTTCCAGGGGGTCAAAGTCAAGACTGAGGGGACTCTGATACCTGAGATTTTGAGGAGCTAGCCATCCCCCCCCCAACACACACCTGATTCTTGGTTTTCCTCCAAACCAAACTCTTCCTCTGGGACATCAACATTTTGACCAGAGCGGACCTTCCTGTGGTCATCTCCCCAGTTTCCAACTTCATTAAAGCACTTTTTATCTACCACAGCCTCAGCACAAGGCTCGGCACCTATAATCGTTAGACCACTCCCAAAAGCTCGCCAATAGCTTCTACGCTATGAATAAAGTCAGACGGCTTTGCTCCACACTCTAAAAAGGACTACAACAAATTCAAGCGCGAATGATTCATCCCCTCACTCATGCTTTCATCCTCCACTTGCTGTCATCTGCTACATCCCCTGAATCACACAGCCGTGTCTGCGGTGGTGGCGGTGGCGGTGGCGGTGGCGGTGGCGGTGTGTGGAGGAAGGAAGCGTGATAAGAGATCCTCACTTACTGAACACTTGTGCGATCATTAGGCAGTAAGCCTCCCTGATAGTAACGAACCGGCTTCACTTCACAGAGGTTAACCGGCCAAAGAAGAAAAGCAGCTTGCTCAAGGTTGCACAGCTAAGGAGCAGAGTGTAGCGAGGCGCTGTCGAGCACAAGCGTGGCCCAAGAGCAGCACTAAAGTTTACTAAACTTCAAGTATAACTTAAAGGAAGAAAATCAAAGGTGGGTTCCTGGCTCTGGGGGCCGGGGAAGAAGAAGTCAATGATATCAAAAGGAATCTACAGCTTGAAGAGGTCATGGCTACAGACGCCAGGAGCCGTAGGGGAGCAGGGCAGGGACGGGCTGAGCTGACCTGGGAAGTGGCTCCGGGGCCAGGCCTGGAAGGACGACCCCCCTGCGCCCACGCGGCGGGCCCGGGCCTCACCTCCTTCCACCGGAGCTGGCGAAGGCTGATCTTGAGCGCGTCCAGGGAGGTGCGGGCCTTGGAGCTGTCCACGGTGACCGGCCGCAGCGGGCCCGAGTTCCGCCGGTAGCCCCGGCCGGAGCCCCGCGCCCGGGCCTTGGCGAGCTGGCAGAAGAACTGCGCCGCCGGCGTCGACGGGGCCAGGGGCAGCGCGGGCGGCAGGCGTCGGGACACTCGCACGTCGCCCTCCTCGGTGGCGCGGGGCCGCGCCCGGGACGGGGCCAGGGCCTTGGGCTGCTCGTCCCGCGCCGAGCGCTCGGGCTCCCCGGCCGCGCCCGCGCCCGCCTGCTCGCCCGCCGCTCGCGCCTCCGCCGCCGCCGCCGCCCCGGCCGCCTCCCACTCGGCCGCCGGCTCCCGCACGGGGCTGCCGCGCCGCATGGCGCTCGGGGCCGGTGCCGGTGCCACAGTCACCGCCGCCGCCGCCGCCGCCGCTCCGCCGTCCCGGCCCGCGACCAAACCGCCGCCGCCGCCGCCGCCGCCGCCGCCGCTCCGCGCTCCCCGCCCGAGCCCGTTGCCATGATCACTCAGGCTCTAGTCGACAGGGACGAGTCACCGCCTCGGGACGGGGCCCCGCAAGGGACAATCACCCTCCGGGGCCCGGCGACCTCACAAGTGAGCGCGCCCACGTGACCGAGCTTGTCACAGAGGTGGCGGCGGCCATCTTGGAAGAGGGCAGCCGAGGCCCTGACAACCGCGGAAGCCGCCAAGTTTCTGAGCTCTTGGGGCCTGGCAAGGCGTGGCTCGTAGTGAGCTTGAGGGCAAAAGGTGCTGCGGTCTTGTCCCGTTCCGGAGCCTGGAAGAAGAAGGACTTGGGAGGAACGACATCTTCCTCAAACCCCAGACTCAGTTTCCCCAGCCCTAATCCCCACTTGGGTAACTCCAGACCCATAACCATCCACTTTTTTGTTGCCTCAGACTGAGAGACGGGAGATCACCTTTGTCGGTGTTTATAGTATGTCCCACAGAACGGAGAAACTCTTCAGATTCCTGGATGTGTAGAGGACATCAACAATTTTTTTTTTATTATAGTAAAAAGTATATAACAAAATTTACCATTTAGCTATTTTTATTTATTATTTTATGTGTGTGTATATTTTGCCTGCATGTATGTATGTTTGTATACCATGTGTGTGCCTGGTGCTGGAGGAGACCAGAAGAGGGCATCAGAGTCCCTGAGACTGGAGTGACAAAATGATTGTGACCTGCTATGTGGTGGTGGGAAATGACCCCAGGTCCTCTGGAAAAGGGGCCAGTGTTCTTTACCGCTGAGCCACCTCTCCAGTCCTCATTTTAACTATTTGTAATACATAGTTCAGTGGCATTTGGGACATTCATATTGTTGTACAAACCATCAAAAGCACTTGGCTCCAGAACTTTCCATATTGAAAGCATATCCGTGAACTAATTCCTGGGATCCCCACCCCCTACCCCAGCCCTGGCAGCTACAGCACTATTTCACCCTTGAATCTAAATACTGGGGCACCCCTTGTGTTTGGCTTCTCAAGGTCTTTCTCAATTTCATTCCATCTTAAAGCTTACAAATAAATATTCTATATGTGCATACACATACATTTTCCATACACCTATCTGCAGACTTTTGGATTATTTTAATCCCTGACTCGTGTGGCTAACATTTCCATTAAAATTCATGTACAAGTATTTCTTTGAGCCCCTGCTTTCAATTTTTCATTGCTGCCATACTTTTTTTGTTGTTTAGATGGCCTCTTTATGTAGCCCTGGCTGTCCTGTGTGGACCAGCTGGCCTCAAACTCAAAAAAATCTGCCTGTCTCTGCCTCCTGAGTGCTGAGTCACTGCTCCTTACTAAGGCTGATGGGGGAGGGCGGTGTTAAAGTTGCTGTATTGATTCTAAGGCCACCAATGTCAAGAACCAGTGACAAAAGAGTCTTGCAGCCGGAGGCCTTTGAAAAACTCGTGGAGCTGTCCGTGGTACCGGAAAGAGTCCCTCTCTGCCCAGCTATTCTCTCTCTCCCTCCACACCTGACAATCCTGCTGTCTCTGGCTTCAGTAGCTGCCGCCACCCTCACTCACTCATGCTTGAAAAATCGTCAAGACTTAAACAGCCCATCTTCCTCCTCTCTTAAAGCTGGTCCAACCCTAAAGTCTTGTGGCTCTTACAATGAGATGTTGTTCCCCTTGCCTTCCCCGCTGTCCCTGCATCTGGTGAGCCTCTGCCTTCTGTCTGAGCGGTTGCAGCAGCCTCCTCATGGGTGTCCCTGCCTCTTGTCTCTCTTACACTCCCGTCCGTTCACACTGCGGTCAGAACTGTCCCCTCCAGGTGAGATAATTATGGAAGGGAGAAAATCAGGATGAAGCATGAGGCCACATGGGTTTTCTGAGAATTCAAAGCCAGGCGCCCCATCAGACACAGACTATAACCTGAATCTTGAGAACAGGGCAGGCAAAGTTAGACAGTGTGGCCACAGTGGAGGCCATGCCCAGAGCCAGTGCAGGGCCTTACTGAAAGAAGAGATAAGGAAAAGATGTGGTGCCATGGATGCAAAAGGAAAGCAGCAGCCTTTGGGAGTGGGGACCAGGGAAAACCCAAGTCTTGGAGAAGGACTCGCAGGGCACAAAGGGCCCCTTGTCAGGCTCTGTCAGCGCAGGAGATACAGCTCACATCTCAGGAAAGTCCTCAGAACACCTTAGCAGACATTCCAGTCCTTCAGGAGGGGCCCCCAAGAGAAGCATGCACCGTAACAGCTGAGAGCAAAGGTCGGGTCAGGGTGAGGGACTGCCTCACAACTCCAAGGTGGGAAGTTTGGCTTGTCTGCTTCCATTACTGTTTTGCCAGTCTCGGAGCCAGAAGTAAGGAATGCACTGCTCTTGTGGGCCTCAGTGACCTGGAGCCTAGCCCAATGCGTGGCAGAGAGAAGGTACTCAGGAACTATTGTATGAATGAATAAATCAATGGATCAATGAGTGAAAATGTACATGGTTCCAACATTTCACCCCGAGGAAACAGCTAAGTTAATCTGGCAAATGCTGTGTGTGACAGCTTTAGCCCTAGAGGAAAATGTGGGTGATGGAGCATCGAGGGAACCGCAAATGCGCTGTAATTACTGTGTTTAAAAACTGCCCGACATAAAGAGAGCCTGAAAGAGTTTGGAGACAAATAGGCACAGCTGTGGCACCAGAGCCACAACGTCTTGCTCGAATGTTTCCTTTCCGTTTGGGAAAACTGTAGCAGCCTTGTGGTTTTTATGCCCCTGAACCCCCAAATCAAGTCTATTTCTGGAGATTGCTTCAAGAAATCAGAAAAGGCAAAGCTTTGCATCACGGCTGATTATTGATGAGTAGACGCTCTACGACAAGCCCTGAACTGTCCACTGCAAATGTCCTGTCCAGTCATCATTGGGACAGATCCAGGAGCCATGGTGCACAGATGGTGAAAGAAATTGCTACTCAGAGAACCCATTTACCCAAGTCACACAGTAATGGCAAAGACAAGATTTTAACGTGAGGTTGGCTCCTAGTACCTCAGAGTGTGTTCTGTATAAGCTGTAAGAACACTAATTATTGGCTACTAAAAGATAATATTCAAGCCAGGCCTGATGGTGTGCACCTTTAATCCCAGCACTCAGGAGGCAGAGGCAGGCAAATCTCTATGGGTTAGGGGCCAGCACGGTCTACAAACTGAGTTCCAGGACAGCCAGGCCTACACACGGTGAAAATCTGTCTCAAAAAGCCAAAAACCAAACACCCCCTCCCTACAAAAAAAGCAAAAAACAAAACAAAACAAAAAAAACAAGATTATGTTCAGAGAAAATCATTGGAAGTTAATATTTCTAAATATTAATTGTGATTATTCTGGATTGTGTCCATTAAGCATGCCATACGTATTTTTTTATTCGCTTCTATGTTTTCCAAACTTTCTGTAACAAGCATAAAGTTCCTTTGATAACTTGAAAATAAAATTTTAAATTAAAAAATTGGTTATTCTATCACTTTTCCAGCAGTTCATTCCTGGAGGGGAAAGTCAGGAAGAGGTTGTCTTTTGAGAGAGGAGCGAAGGCCACTTTTAAGTCTGATTTTTTTTTCTGTTACTGTCAAGGTCTGCCACCAGGTGGCGCTACAGGTCCGACCTTTGAAGCGTCGGCGGTTGACGGACAGAGAAGGCGGCCACAGCAGCCTGTGCTCTGGACAGCTCCCACCTGCCTCTGCGCAAAGACACACAGGCTAGCAGTGATCCTTCTGCCTGCTACACCCTCTTCCTTCACTGTACTTAACCCATCTACTTGGTTGAGCACCTTGAAAGTTCTAGAATTAGTTAAGCCAAAACCTCTTCTTAGGAGATGATCTGACCCCTGACACATTGATTAAAATGAAGTTAATGTTAAACCACGTCACATTTTAAAGACCCACGCTGTCCACTGTCTACTTTGTGTAAGAACGGAGAATATTCCCTAAGCAAAAGTCCGCATTGGGTGGGTCCTGCTTCCGGGAAGAGGCTTGCAAAATGCCATGCAACGCTGGCACAGTGAATGCCTCCTCCTGTCCGTGCGTGCTGTGAGCAGGGGGGACGCTCCCGAGGAGGGGACAGAGATGAGAGCTGGAAAGCCTGGCAGAAACAACTGGGGTCAAGAAGTCCCCGGATATTGAATAGGGATGGAAGACAGTTTGAGGACAGGGGTTGAGGGGGAATGGTAAAGAGGTGGAGAGGCTAGCAAGGCCAGAGACAAAATAAGCCCCTCTGCGTGGGAATGGATGTCCTGAGAGGGTTTTTAAGTGAGAGACTGACCTGGCAGGTTTCTTTTCCAGAGCGATGAAGTAATCGGGAAAACCGGAAGTCACCACTCATTGTGATGGTTAGCTGATGGTCTAAGTAGACTCTACTTGATGGGATCTAAAATCAGATCTAGCGTCACCCATGAGGCACGCCTCTGGCAACATCTGTAAGGGATTATCTTGATTAGTTTCATTAAAGTGGGAAGGGCCACACTGAATGTGGGCCACACTCTCTACCAGGAAGCCGGAATACGAGGAGGTAGCAAGGAAAAGGTTCTGAGTTTCGCCTGCTTCCTCTCCTAGTTTGTGAGTGCTGCTGTCACCACCCTTCACTGGCATCAGCACCCAGCGTCTTCAGCCTTCCAACCTAGACGGAGCAGTGACTCTCCAGGCATCTCCCAGACTCCCAGCCCACACTAGGACTCCATCTCTTCTTTAACTGTCCCCAAACGACCCAGGTTTTCCAGGTTTCACTCATCCAAGGATTATGCTTGGGAGAGGGCAGTCGAGCTGGGATCCCACAGCCCTGGTCTCTGTCAGGAGGCCCTGGACTCTCTGTGGGAGAGTCTCTAGGATCCCTGAGAACACTGTCCCCTCTCCAGTAATCATCCACAGCCATCAGCACCCCTTCTCCTGGGCCTCTTTCTCCGAGGTGTCCTCTCAGGAAGATGAGCCTGGTGTTATTAACTTTAAGTCTGGCCTCCCTTCATCTCAGATAGATGACAGGGAGTTTCAGTCCTGGGAAGTCTACAGAGCTACAGAAGGCCTGATCCTTGCTCTGAGAGAGGGCCTATTTGTGGAGGCCGGAAGAGTGAAAACCGTGAGAGCTAGGGCGAGGGAAGGTGGTAACCCGTGCTTAACATTCCCCATGTGCAGGCGACTTTCCTCTTCAGATCTGTGATCTCGCCTGAGAAAAGGAGGTTTGGGCATCAAGTGGCCGCAGGGCCTTAAACGCCAAACCCCGGTTCTCAGTTCTTTTTTTTTTTTTTTTTTTTTCCTTTTTTTTTTTTTCCAGAGCTAAGGACCGAACCCTGGGCTTTGAGCTTGCTAGGCAAGCACTCTACTACTGAGCTAAATCCCCAACCGCCGGTTCTCAGTTCTGCGCACAGTCCCAGAAGGCAACTTGGTGACACAGGCATCAGGTCCCAGCCTCTTCCGTTTTTGCCCTCCCACTGACCAAAGATTTCATCTGCTCGGAGCTGTTGGCCAGCCTGTACTCGGCCTGGACCAGAACACACCGATAGAGCAATTTACAGAGCGGGTGCCTCGAGAAGACGCCGCTCAGGTGCCTTGCGGTGACGCAGAGGCTCAGGCGTCATCAGAGACCTCTACAGGACCAGTCTGCAGGCCCATGCCTCCATTGAACGACTCCAGGCCGCAGGTACAGAACATGCCGGCTAAACCCAGGTACCAGGGTCAGCCCGCACGGTCTCCAGGATCTGGGACAGTGTTGCTGGGTCCTGGAACTCCAGCCCAGGGTTGAAGGTCAGCGCGGGTAGGGGAGGCGGGGCTTGACGGGGGTCGGAGCGTGCCTAGGAAAACCAGCGGCGCTGCAAGGTTAGCTTCACCTGGGTGTGGCTTAGTCTCCCGGTCCTCCAAGGACCAGAGTGAGGGTGGGGATTGCTGCTGGGGCGGGGCCTCAGTCTTAGGCTGTGGGACATTTAAGTAGGGAGGAATTAGCTGGACGTGGTTGCAGCCTCCTTAATTCCAAGCACTGGGGAGGAATACAGTTTAAAGCCAGAACACAAGGATAACCTGTCTCAGAAAACATTAACAACAACACCGAAAAACTCCCACGAAAACAGAAAATAAAACAAAACAAAAACCCGACACAAAGTATATAACCAACAAACAGGCCTTGTTGTTTTTAAAAAGTTTTTTTAAATTTTATTTTTATGTATATATGTTTACCTGCCTGTATGTTTGTATGTGCATGACGTTTATACCTGTGCTTGCCAAGGTCAGGAAAAGGTTCAGATCCTCCGGAAGTGGAGTCACAATGGTTGCCGGTGTTGGGAACTTAACCTGAGTCCTCCGCAAAGCACAGATGCTCTTAACCGCTGAGCCAGCTTGACAGTCCCTTGTTCTTAAAAAACAGGGTCTCATTATACCGGGCTGGCCTTGAGTTCGACATGTAGTTAAGGATGACTTTGAACTCTTGAGCTTTCAGCCTTCAAGGAACTCAACCAACACATACGTCTCTGACCCTCCGGAGTGCTTTCTTAAAACATCTGTTAGAGCAACACCCCACTACTTACTAAATGTTCATATCAATACATCCCAAGGATAGGAGAAGGGGAGGGTCCCAGGGGGAGAACGGCACAGTGCTAGGGCCAAGGAAAAGACCCAGGAAAACGGGCCAAGCCTGGAACCGGAAGCCCTTAGAGCAACCCAGCAGCGACTGTGTAGGTCGAGGGATGGGTGGCTAAGGGGTCCCCTGGCGCCGAGGGTCCTCTAGCCGAGGTCTGGCCATCTTGAGCTAGATCAACGGGCTACAATCAGGAGGAGCAGCGGCCAGTTTGCTCCTCCCAACTTCTCAGGGTGGAGCGGGAAAGCCCGGCCAAGGTGAGCCATTGGCTGATGCGGACAGAGGGCGTGGTCACACTTCGGAGCGCTGCGGGCGACTGGGGAACCCAGACTGCCCGACCCGCTGCAGCCTGCTGCGCGGCGGAGCACGCCCTCCACCCTGCGTACAAGCGCGGCTTGAGCCGTCTTCCTCGCTGAACCCCAGGCCTCAGGACGTAGGCGAGTTGCGAGCAGCGGCTCCCTTCACAGCCCTTTCCCACCTCCGCACGCCTCTGCCCAGACTTCTCTCACCAGGCACCTCACAACTGGTTCTCCGCAAGCCCACCCCTCTAAGCGAGCCCCGACCTCGGAGGCCCCCTGCCTCGTCCCAACAGCTCCGGTGATGCCCTGGCAGCTGGGTCCCAGCCCAGCCTCCTCCTTGCTGCGCCCCATCCTTATCAGCCCTTTCCCTCAGGGTCCCTCCCAGGCCTTGCCGAGGGTGGGGCTTCCAGTCTTTGCAGGGTGTGTCCGCCCCACCTTTCCCCTCTCCATTCCCAACACCTGCCCACCGATTCAGCTCCCTTCAAGATCATCCTGCAGCCGAGCTGTTCTGACCCGCCAGGTCATCCCTAACCACTCCTCCCTTCCCCTCTTCATGATTACCCTCCTACTCCTGCCTGCTCCGAGGCCCAGGCTTCTCCAGACACCTCCTGCTGCCAGCTTTCCCTCCTCACCCAGCCCTGCCCGTCTTTAGCCCCGCCTTCAACGCCCCCAATTAAGGAGTCTCTCCTCTTCACTCTGGACACGCCTTTAGCTAGTTACTGGCAGTATCTTTTCTCTGGCCACCCACGAAACTAAGGAGTCCTACGTCTCTCACACCCAAAGAAGGGTTTTCTAACATTCTCAGTTAGCTCATGACTGAATTTCCATTTGCTCTTCACTAAAAGCGAACAGGTTTCTTTGGTACAGTCCAACGCCAACAGTGAGAATGGCAGTGACTGACGGACAACCTGCTCAGAATATGTTGTTGCTGTCCTTGTTTTAGTCAGGTTCTCCTTCGTCTCTGACTGGCCTCAAACTCCTGATCCTTCTGCCTCCCTTCCCGAGTGCTGGGACTATAGACATGCACTGCCATAATTCTTTTATCCTGTTTTTCTCCCTCTAGTATGATATCAGCTCTAGGTTTGTTACATAAATATCCTCCATTATGTTGAGATGTGTTCCTTCAATTCCTGATGTCTCTGAGCTGTTAACATGGGAAGGGGTGGGAGGTTCTTAGATTTTGGCCTGTGGCCTTTTCTGCATCTATTGATATAATCACATGATTTTCGGAATCCTTGAATCTGTTTACTGATTGGTGTATGTTGAACGATCCCAGCATCTCTGGAATGAAGCCAATTAGAGCATAGTGAATGGTGACCTTTTTATATGTTCTTGGATAAGCTTTGTAGTACTTTGAGAATCTTTGTATCTGTATTCATCTGAAAGATTGGCCTATAATTTCCTTTTTGTTGTGTTTTTGTCTAATTTTGGTATCAGGGCAACGGTGGTGTTATAAAAGGAGCATGAAAGCATTTCTTCATTTTCTATCTTCAGGAATAATTTAAGAAGTATTGTGTTAAGTTCTGAACAGTCTTGGTAGGATTGGACAGTAAATCCATTAGGGCCCAAACTTCAATTTAGTTGGGAGATTTTTTTTTTTTTTTTTTTTTTTACTACAGCCTCAACCTTATTACCCATTATAGATCTGCTGACATTGTTTGCTTTGATTTGGCTTATTTTTGGTAAGTCATAGGTAGCTAGGAATCCATACTTGTCTTTTAAATTTTGTGACTTAGTAGAACATGTGTGCATTAGTTACCTCCCTCGTTCTTGTGATAAAAGGCCTGAGGAAAACAAGTTCGAGGGAGAAGGAGGGGCTTGTGCTGGCTCACACAGCTTTTCCAGGTTACAGACCGTCGTTGTGAGGAAGCCGTGGCTTTAGGAGGGAAGGGAGGCAGAAGCAGGCAGATCACTGTGAGTTCCCAGCCTGGCTTTAGGAGAGTGAGCGTTCCGATTCAAGATGGTTCGCTTACTGGTGAGGGAGGGTGCCTACTCACCCACTGTCGTTCTTTATGAATGGGGGAGGTGAGCATGTTTATGTGTGTCCGTGCACATGTATGCGCAAGGACATGTCTATGCAGATGTGCATGCATGTGGAGGCCACAGGTCAACCACAGATGTCATTCTTCAACAGCTTGGTTTTTTTGAGGCAGGATCTCTCACTGTGCCCCAGGGCTCACAAATTAGCCTAAGCTGGCTGGCCAGCGAGCCCCAAGGCTCTCTCTGCCTCCACACTATTGGAAAGCAGACAATAAACACCACGTTTCAAATCACTTCTCTGAAAAGGTCCATGGAAATCAGAAGCCAGTGCTCTCCCCTAACCAATTGTTCTTCTCTTGGAGAACTGCCAAAGGTTGAAAATATTTTGGGGAGCAACCATCTGTAGGTGATGCCTCACCCAGGTGTGGAAGCAAGGGGTACTGACCATGTCCGTGCAGCTGGGCTACAGGTGAAACTCATCCTGTAGTGAGGAGTTGGGTGTCTTAAACCCAGTTAAGAACCAGGCGTGGTGGTGCATACCTTCAATCCCAGCGCTCAGGGAGGCAGAAGCAGGCAGATCACTGTGAGTTCCCAGCCTGGTATACAAAGTGAGTCCAGGACAGCCAAGGCCACACAGAAAAAATAAATAAATAAAAGCCTGTCTCAAAAAAACAAAAACAAAAACCAAACCAAACAAACATAAAACCCAGTTACGTTGTGTGAATATGTTTTTGTTTTAATCCCAGGTGTGGGATATGGGGCTGCTTCAGTTTCTCCACAGCCATTGACTATGATTGTCTCGTGCTCCAGGAGGGGCATGATCTTTGCCAGCCACAGATAGTTTAATTCTGGGGACTCTAGAGAGGGTATAAATGAGAGAGCACCGAGAGGGCCTGTGCTGGCTGCCGCTCCCCCACTGCTGGTCCCCCTGCTGCTGAGTTTGCTATTGCTGGTTTGCTGGATTGCTGGATATTCTGGCAATGAAGATTGGACTTGCCCCTAGGAACCTGATGCCCCTAATCAGCAGGAAGTAGTCTAAAGAGGTCTATGTCCCTTTTCCCCCTCTCATCTTCTTTCTTTCCTTCCTAGTGTTGGGGGTGGGGAGATTAGGGTAGAATAAGGGTTGGAAGGCTGTCGGATATAAGAACACAATAAAGTAGCCCTCCAAAATATGCCTATAAATAGTGCCCAAGATGGGGCTAGGCACAATGAGAAATTTAGTTTCTAATGCCATAGGGAGATGGCAGGCATGGATAGTCTGTTTCAGGACATCAGCAAAAAGTTTATTGCAGCAGCTGCTGCTGGGTTCTCGGCACTTTGCTCTCAAAGGATATTCTCTCCCTCTTCTTCTTCTTCTTCTTCTTCTTCTTCTTCTTCTTCTTCTTCTTCTTCTTCTTCTTCCATGCAACTAGAGAGGTTATGGAAGCACTTGGGAAGTAAGTAGCGAAAGAGAGGAGAACAAAAGGGTTCAGACCTGGTGACTGAGAGTGAGAGCTTCCCACAGGATGAAAGAGGGAAACAGACTGGGCTAGAAGGCAGATTGTCACCCAGACACGTTCAGTCTCAAGTCCCCAGACAAGAAGCCAGTGGAAGGCTCCTCCTAAGATGGGGTTCAAGAGATGAGCCCCGAGCCAGTGTCTCAGACTTCTTTTATAGGGCAAAACCATAGGGTTGGGGAGCCAGCATGGTTACAGATGTGAGAGCAGGCAGTTAGTTAAGGAAATCATTCTAGAACATTTGTTGCAGAACATTCTATGGCTATAGGGTAGGGCACAGCTCAGCCGTGATGAACAGAAATTGGTTTTACAGTAAACAGGAACTCAACTGAACTGAGTATCAAAATGGATCCTGATTACAAAAATGCAGAAGAGGTGATCTCTCAGTTGTCCAATGCAGAGTCGTCAGCCTTGAATATATACACACAACAAACACAGACTCTGCATATATATGTATATATATATGCACACACACATATACATTCACACACATACATGTACGTGGTGTGTGTAACAATAATAAAAAGGCTATCATCTTGGGGGTACATGGGAGAGGCTGGAGGAAAGGGGAAGGACATGTTTTTATAAAGGCGACCAGGGCAGCAGAGTGTCGAGCAATCAAGAATGAGGTGTGCTAGCCCCAGCTGAGCGTCGCTTTGGTGAACAGGCTTAGTCACAACACACGGGGCAATCCCCAGGAGAGTCCCATGAGCTCCCTGGATCAGGGTCAGTAGCAGAAGACCACCTCGTAAGGCACATGAACCCTGCAACTGAGGGAACGAGCCTGGAGCAAGAGTGAAGGTGAGATGTGTCCAAACCCTGAAAAATCTCAATCTAGGACTAAGAATTGCCCCTTCCCTGTCCTGTGCTGCATGCCCCCAAGCATGAAGTCTCGCAACCATCGCCTCCACCATCCTCGATGTAGTCCTGTACCCTGGTGACCAGGACATGTCCAGCTTGCACCTAGAATTCCTCTCAGTGAAAATAAAGCACTGCCAGCACTCCAGCCCCAGCCAATGATGTACACTCACCTGAAAACCCCTACTACCCACTTCCTGAGGTTTATATAGCCCTTCTTCCTCCTCCCCCAGCCCCCGCCCAATAAATAGAGCTGTATCACTGGAGGAGCTATGTCACTGAAAGGGCTGTATCACTGAAGGAGCTGTATCAGAGAAGGCTTTCTCCCCAAGCCACTCCCCATCCCTGGCACTCACTGTCGAATCAAGCTCCTGCTAACCCACCTGCCCAGCTGAGTTCCATTCCTTCCCATCCAGCATCTGTACACATTGGTGCCTAGACACCCCACAGGAAGATATGGACTCCCAGCTCTGGAACGACAGACATGCTGTTTGGGCTGTCTGTGTTAGGGCCATCTGCTGAGTGTCAGTAAATGACTGGCACAGTGATTCCCACTTGGGCAAGAAAAATGTGCCTTCATATGGGAACAGTGAATGAACAGGACAGCCAGCCTTCCACAACCGTGAGATGTCCTTCATGTCTGCCTCCGGTCTGTGCTGGGCACTTCAGGCAAAGATGAGTAAGAAAGGTCTTGGGGCCTGAGGACAGTCCTATCCATTTATGAAACAAACACATCCATAAATAAGTCCAGAACCGAAGTACTATAACAGATACACAAAAGAGTCCAATTGAACCTCTCGGCTAGGGTGACTTTTAAACATGCTTCCAATGTCTGAATCATTCACTGGGCAGATGGGATGGGGGTGGGGGCCCTTAGGCAGAGAGACCAGCATGTGCCAAACAAAAGTGTGAATCATCAGCCTGGCAGAGCTGGCTGCCTACGAGACCTAAGATACGGCTAGAACCTCTATATATAGCAGAGTGTGAAGAGAGGTGTCAGGGGTGGGCTCTCCAGGTTTTTGCAAGCCTGGAGAGCATGAATGCCATCTCTGAACTTGGCAGGGCACAGGAGGCTTGGACCTGGCTAGATAAAGATGGTCCTGATACTCTGGCTATTCAACAGAGTCTAGATCTCAGGGACTGATTCTACAGGCAGGTGCAAGAGATGGACCTAGCCAGCATTTCACCATGGCCTCTATGCTTCAGGAACTGTTTTGGGTATTGGTCACAGTTGTTGTTAGGGGCAATGGAAAGAGAAGTGTTGCGTAGAAACAACTGGAACTTCGAGAGAGAAATCAACTGAGTTCACCCGGAGATGGTTTCCAAACTGGAGCCAGAGGGAAATGGGTTTGGAGAGAGGTGGAGACGTGTTACTTTGAGATGGTTGGGAACAAATGAGACCTCTCCCAGTTTGGATGTCCACCTATGATTTGGGACTGTAAGCCTGGCAGCTGGGATCCCTGCATTTAACTTTCCCAGTCCTGAGCATCCTGTCCCAGGTGAGCTTGGTGGTGTAAATGTGTGAAAATGGGTGCATGGTGGGCTAGGAGAACCGGTGGGAATTCGTTCCTTCAGCGGCATTAGAGCTCATTAGAGGTCGGGAGAACTCAGGTGTGGGGAGGAATGTGGAATCAGAGCAGGGTTGCATCTCTTACAGCTAGGAATATGGGGGGACTCTATGGGCTGCAAATCTCTGATGCCTGCAGCAGGGGATAAATGACCCTCATTAACATTTTCTGTCTCAAAATCAGTAAAGTTGGTGAAGACTAAACCTGACAGTTCCAGTCAAATTCTTAGCAAGCGCCCATGCCAATTGTAACCCACCACTAAGTGATATATTTGGTTTTTATCAGTGTGATGGACTCTGAAAAAAGAACTAGTGCCCAGTCACAGAAGGCTTGGGAAGCCTGTTTAGCTCCAGGCCAGTCAGGAAGAACTCTATAGAGCCAGGTACCTTGGTAGGAGCTGGATTGAAGGGAGCCAGGAAAAGGAGATGGTCAGAGCAGAAGAGAGAGAGATGCAGACCACAGAGACTGGCAGTGGATCCCCCAGACTGTCTCCATCAGGCTGACACCTACCATCCCCAGCCCTGACACCCGCTCAGGGGCTGGATGCCATCACTGCCCATACTTCCCCACGCTCTTGGCAAAGTTCTGGCACCAATTAGGTGAAAAAAGACAAACAGTAGACCAGGTATGAGAATATCAACTGGGCACAGCTAGAGGGCAAGGATAACTCAGGAAGAAGGAAGGAGGGAGCCAGCATGCCTTCTTGGCACTTTAGAAGCCTGTAGCCATCTAGGACACTGTGACCTGTCCCCTGGTCCCTGTCCTGAAGTCAGGATTCTTCAAGCAAAGACCTTATCCCTGTGTGAAGCAGAAAACTCTACTTAGGACCCTGTTTGAAGGCTGTGCTGGTCCGTTCTGTATAAACTTGACACATGTTAAAGTCGTCTGCTAGAAGGGAGCCTCAACTGAGAAAACGCCTTCATAAGATTGGACTGTGGACAAGACTGTAGGGCATTGTCTTAATTAGGGATAGATGTGGGAGGGTTCAGCCCATTGTGGGTGAGGTCACCCCTGGGCTGCTGATCCTGGGTTCTCTAAGAAAGCAGCACTCCTCCATGGCCTGTGCTTGACTCCTGCCTCCAGGTTCCTGCCCTGTTTGAGTTCCTGTTCTGGCTTCCTTCGATGATGGACTATGATACAGAAGTGTAAGCCTTTTCTCCTCAACTCTTCCACAGTTTGACCCTAACTTCTGGGGCTGGCATTGACCACACCCTTCAGTAGCCGCACTTGAAAGCTCCAATCAGCCCTTCAATACTGCCCACCTGCCAGTCTCTAGGGAGTATGTCTATTAGTTCCCTTTGTGTGTCTATGATCAAAGTTTATTCTGGCCCATAGTCTCAGTTTCAGGCCATCATGGTGGGGAAAGGCACTGTGCAAGGTTCTTGCTGGTGGAAACGTGGTGGAAATTGTTCACATCCCACTGGATCAGGAAGCAGAGGAGCCACAAATGGGAAGCCGGGCCTGTGCCTTGTGATCCATTTCTAAGAGCTGATTCTTACCTCCTGAAAACTCCACAGTCTCCCAACGGCTCAAAACACAGCCCAACGCTTCAGATCCAAGCTAACCACGTGGGTGGTTGTGAGGAGGCTGCGCCTGCTTGGGGGACGCCAGGGATAAAGGACCCTGGGTCTCCTACCTAGGCCCTGTCGCTTTCCCTGTGCCTCTGTTCTCATCCCACTCCTGACTGTGGCATGAGTCTCTTTAGAGGCCTCACTGTTTGCATATGCATTATCTCTCCTGGTCTCATGTGTGGAAGTCTCAGTTCCCAGCTATTTTTCGAGGTGTCGGAACCCTTAAATAGTGAGGGTAGCAGAAGGAAGTAGTACACCTGATACAGGTGTGGTTTTGAAAGTTCTCTGTCTAGTCCTTCCTGAAAGGATCTGTATTGGCACAGGACCCAAAAGACCAAGTTCAAAGCACAAAGGAGATATATTTACCCCAGAGAGACAAAGGACAAGGAATAATAGACGACAAAGACAGGAGAAGAGAGAAGGAGGAGGGCTATTTGTCCTGAAGTGGAGGGAAAGGACTGCCTCTAGATTGAGAGGTGACAGTTGTGGCCCATAAGAAAATGTCAATTTATAAAGGTAAAAGGGGAAAACCCCATGTTAGGATAAGGTGTTTCATTTTAATGGGCATGTTAATTAGGTGAGCCAAAGGGGGCATTTGATTGCTGGACGTCAACACTTTGATAGCTGGACCTTGGCGGTCGGCCTCAGGAGGAGGAAGTGGCCAACCAGGGAATAGACCCTGATGGCTAGCTTCAGGAATGTAATCTGAAGGTTTTTAGCAAGGCAGAGGGGATGGGAGAGAAGGGCAAGGACCTCAGGAGCCACGCTTGCCATGCTCAGGTTGGCTAGAGCCACTTCACTTCCTTTCTTTTCAGCCATCATGATGTCCAGCCTGCCTCAAGCTGGCTGACCAGGTACCAGATCTGTCTTCCTTTGAAGTTGCCAGGTCACAGTAACAGGAAACTCACAAACAGGGCATTGACAGCACAAAGCCTTGTTCCAATATCTCAGCTCTCACAGTGTACACTAAGTGTCCAGTGATATCACCCCAAAGGTGGGTGCTGAGCTAGGTCCTCAGGGTACAGGCAAGACCCCCAGCTCACATTGTTCATCCGGGCTTCCTAAGACAGCTTTCTTGGGAGCCTCCACCATCGGCCTGAGAGAACCCCACCCATTCTTTCAGGCTGCTGTTTTCCCTACACCCGCCTGGACCAGTGTGACGTCCCTCCTGTGAGCTTCCACACACCTTCCTCCAGTACAAGTCACGTAGAATGCTGTCCTACATTTTATCACAGCCGCTTTGACTACTTACAAGCCACCCGGAAGATCAGGCCCATGGATGGTCCCTTACAGAGTAAGGGCTCAGGATGGGTCATTAGACCCTCACCTGAGATCTTGGTCCCTCCCTTCTATGTCTCCCTACCAGTTGTATGTAACTCTGCCCCAGAAACGTGTGGTCTCATGGTCTTGGGAGGTGCTAAAGTAGGTAGATTAAAGAAGGTTAACTGAGGTGGGGGGCGGGGCTCCATCCATGCACGCAGCTTTGGGGTGGGGGGGGTCCTCATCCACTCTGGGTGAGACCTTTCAGTGATGTTGATGGTTTGGGGTGAGTAAACCCTCACTCATGCTTTTTAAGTAAGCCAAATAAACTCAATGGTTTGCCAGGCTGGAGCAGGATGGAATAAGCTTTTTCTCTCTCAGGATGACACAGACATACGTCAGGTCTGACGAGATTAAAAGAAGATAAAGGCAGGTTTATTTGGTGTTGCTCCTGGGTGGGTTCACTGGTCCCAAGGAATGGGGCCAGGAAAGTTTTAGAGACTGTAGGTGAAGGGTGAGGATGTGTAACCCAGCCTGTGCAGGGGCGAGCAGGGCTTCCAATGGAACAGAATGAATCGTTACTTTGGGCTCTCATTGGTACCCTACCTGGGTAAACACACACTTTTTCCCCAGGAGAGGTTCCTGCAACACTGGTCTCAGGTTTATCCATCGTAGGAGTAGGGAAAGCCTTCCAGCAGGGCCGTGAGCTTCTGAGAGGAGACCTATGTCTGCGTCACAGCACAGGAGGGAATGTTGAACAACTCTTGCATGCATGCTGCTGTGCTTAACATGGGACATGCTCTCCCTTGCTGAGTCTATATTTGAGTCCCCTGAGGTTACTGGCAGACCACCCTCACCTGACAGAGAAAGTAGGCCTCTAATAAAGCCAGTCACAGGAACAGCTATCACCTGTGACAGCCGGGAACTTCCCTGCCCTGCATCAAAACAACAACAAAAGGAGGCAGGCCATCTGCCCCTCTGCCTCACCTGCTCTTCCAGAAGAGGCACAGATATCTACAGACTTCCCTCACAGGTCATGGTAAAGACAGCCTCCTTTGCATGGTTGGGTCTAATCTAAGCCAGGACCAACTGACCAGGCCTGTTGTAGTTAAGTTGTCTGGGCCAGGCTGCATGTCCTGTCTATAACTGCACCCTGATAACTTCTTTAAGAGCTTCAAGCTCAGCTGGGCACCTCCCTTTGCCCCAGAAATACCCAAGTGTGGCTGGTAGTCCCTGGGTGCTCTCTCCTGCCCCACTCTCAGCTTTTATTGCTTACTCTGGCATGGAGGGGCCTAATAAATCTGGTCGGTTTCAGGGACTTCCTGAAGCTATTTTGAATTATTTCCTTCCTGACTAAAGACCTTAAGGATGGAATGTTTCAATTTGGAGGAAACTTATCCCACAGCAGCTGTGACTAAGAACCTAGTTCTGCTTTGGTCACTTCACATTCTATTTACAGAAGAGACTAAGGAAGTTCTGATGTGTTTCCCTCCAACAGAACACTGGATGGGGTTGTATTTAGCAGAGCAGTGGAGGAAGAGGGATAGGAGGTAGGGATGGGGGTTAGGTACCTGCAGGCCAGTAGGACCTGAAATTCAAGTTATAGTTGTTGAGGAAGCAAGAGAGTTGTAGAAGGAGGGCAGGACATCCCTTGGTGCTAGAACACCTAGTTCTGCCCATAACAGCCCAGAGCCTCTGTTGGATCCTCTGATTCTCAGTGGCCTGCTTTGGATCACTGCAGCAGAGACTGCTTTGCAGTAGGTGGCAGCGAAGAGAAGGATAGGCAAGAATGGTGTAAGTCAGAAGCCTGAATCATGGTGAGAACTGCTTAGAAAAACAGGAGGAAGGCTGGTGATAGGAGAGCCTTGTTCGTGTGAGGGTCACATAGGATGTGTCACAAGGGAGGCCCCTTCCCCCATTGTCAACATACTCTAAACAGTAAAACTGCAGTATGAAGCGGGAACCAGGAGCCAAAAGTGACTCTTAGCAATCACCAACAAACACGATCGCAACTCATATTTCACCTCCCTCTTTCCAGGTGGGCATGGTTGTTTCAGCAGGGGCCTAGGCAACACAGAAGAGGTGCCAACCCACAGCCCTGGTGGCCCACAGCCCTGTAGACTAGACTTCGGTTTCCCTGCTAAAGCCACCTTAACCCTCTATTCTCATTTGCTTCCTTGGAAGTTATGGGTACAGCCTGGGCTACTGGATTTGTGAGGAGCAGAGAGCACCGAAGGAACCACAGAGCTCAACTTGTGGAGTTGGCTGTGTTTACTGTGATCCAGGAGCTCTGGTGGGCTCAGGGGTGAAGAGAGAGCCTTGAGTTAGTTACACTGGGACTAAATACCCAGCAGGAAGCAAATTAAGGAAGGAAAGGCTTATTTGGGCTCACAGTTTGAAAACACACAGTCCGGCATGTCCAGAAAACCATGGAGGCAGGAGCATGAGGTACTTGGTCACATTGCCTCCACTCAAGAAGCAGGAAGCAGACAGGAAGTGGGACCAGGCTAAGAAACTTCAAGACTCAAACCCCAGTGATCACTTCCTTTAGCTAGGCCCTACCTCCAGGGCAGCACCCTCTCCTCCCCCTCCCACCCCAGAACCAAATGTTCAAACACATGAGTTTTTGAGGGAACAGCCGGGTTTGCTGGAACTGGCTCTGAGAACTGTGGCAGAGGCTACCTACCATACAAAATTCCAGTCCCTTTCAGACAAGGAAGCTGCGCTGCAAGGATGCTTGAGACCAGATCAGCTGCCTAGAAGCAGCAGAAACCAGCCTAGCTGCCTGGGAGAGGTTCAGGTCAGAGTCGTGCGGAAAGGACACTCTCCAACCTGCTGAGCTGCCTGCAGGCTGTGCCATGGGCTCCAGGGTCCCAGCTTTTGTGAGCTGTCACCCGTGCTGAGGTGGGCTTTGGTGGTGCAGCTGTCTGTGAGTCATGTCTGCTCCTGTGACCCCAATAAAAGTCACTGGTTCACCAAGCTGGACTTTGGTGGTACCCGTACTTTGGTCTGTCTACTTATCCCTATGTAGGCTGAGTAGACTTGTGTGTTGTTTCCCCAGGAAAAGTTTTGTCACACAACAGCTGCCATTGGCGATACTACCATCAATTTTAAGATGAATGTTCGTTCGTTCATTCATTCATTCATTCATTCATTCATCTCTCTTACGTGCTGAGGCTGCAGCAGTGGCCATGCAGCCAGGACAGCTGCCCTTCGGAGCCTAGGGTCACTAAGCGAGCCCGTCTTACTATGAAGGGAAGAGCAGAGCACTGGGGTTTAGACTGTGGGTAGGGATCAGCTGAATAAAAGCAGGAAGGGTAGCAGCGAAGATAATCACTTACTCAGTGCTGAGTCAGAGAGACGAGCAGAACGCTCCAGACGGCAGCCGCTGCTCTTTTTCATACACCAGGCTGCCCCAGCAGCTGCTCTCATGCCGTGGCCATTCCGTGTGATGGATTCACCAGTGTACACTGGCCTCTGAGATGATCAAAAGCCTGGAGGGCTTCATGAAGGAGGTGAAAGGGGAACCTGGGCTTCGGAAGATGGGTGGGCGATGGTCAGGTTTAGAAGGGAGCGAGGTGGGTGGCAGCTCAGAGGTGAGACTGAGACCAGCTAGGGAGAAGAGAGGAGTGAAGCGAAGGAGCGGGGCAGGGGCTGGTGCTCCCTCAGGACAGGAGGAAACAGGCAGAGGGAGAGCTGGAGAGGGGAAGGGGTACTGGAGAGGCTCTGAGGCTGGGTAGCTGGAGCCGACCAGCTGCCAGTAATTGAGGCTTGGCTCGTTGTCTTCGCCTCCATTCATGCCCAGAGCTCTCACGAGCTGATTGGCAATTGTTCCTCCAGCTTCTTGAGGGGTGGGAGGGAGGAAGGGTTGTGGGGAGGGGGGTATGGGAGAGAGGCCAGGGGATTGCTGGGTGTGGGAGGGTGCTGGAGGAGGGAAAGGCTTTCTTAGAAAGGTCTACATGAAGCCTAGGAGGTACAAGAGACCCCCTCATCAAGACACCTAGCCCTCTAGCCCCTCTGTGCTTGCTCTCTTCCCAAACAAACCAGGGGGAAATGTACTGAGACCAAGTGAAGGCAGAGAGAGGCCTTTAAAGCTTGGTTCAGAAGGGGCCTGCAAGACAGCTCAGCAGGTGAAGGCTCCTGTTGCTAAGTCTGAGGACCCAAGTTTAATGGCCTCAACCACGCGGTTCATGTACTCAGGAGCCACAGACTTGGACTCAACTTTGATCCCAACCATGTCTTGTCAATAAGTTATCCTGCACCAAGGTGTTTGGGAGTAAGTCCTAGTCAACCCTGGCCATTTGGCCACTCACCTACAGGCCCTGAAGGAAGTGTGGGCATAGAGGCTTCCCAACCGTGGTGAGGATACCCAAGAAGAAAACTCCCCAAACAGAACCGCAGCTTTAGGCAGTCATTCTGCTTCTGACCCCTGGCTTTCTATCAGTGAAGGGAGAATTCAGAGCAGCAGGGAGGGGCTGGGCATGGCTCTGCAGAGTCTATGGTTCACAGGCACCAGGCTTGGGGCACATCTCCAGCGCCAAGAAAAACAGCAATGGTGTCTGTGGTGTTGGCCTCAGCCAGTCCCTGACCCAAATGTCAGCCATTACTATTTCCCAGCATTCCAGAGTGCCAGCAGTCTTGAGCACAGCTTGGGGTTCTAGTGAGCACATCTGATTTTTGTTGTGGATGAAAGGAAAGGCACACGTGAGAATGTGTCACCATCACATGGGTGTGTTTTACTCACGGGACATGAAAAGGGCCCTCCCCAGGCTGCCATGGAGAGTTAGGTAGAGAAGGGGACTGGTGTGGTAGCTGCTAAGTATGGGCCAGCCCTGGGTCATGGGGCTGCCTGCTGGAGTGTGGACCAGTATCGAGGGGTTTTGTGGGAAGGCTCAGGGCCTGCCGTCTAAATGGTCCCATTTGAACTTCCCATTAAAACCTGCGCCTCTCTGTGCTCTGGTTCCCTCAGGTGCACAGTGAAGGTATCCTTGTTTCGGGACTGTGATGAAGAGTGTGTGAGGAGGCACCCACACAGCACATCTTCAGCACACCCCAGGGCCAGTGAGATGGCTCAGCAGGAAAGGTGCTTGCAGTGCAAGCCTGGGGATCTGAGTTCGATTCCCTGGCACTCGTGTAAAGGTGGGAGGAGAGAACGGAATCCACAGAACTGTCCTCTGACCTCCCACAAGCCCCATACACGCATTATGCCTGCACACACACATACATAATCAATCAATCCATCTTAGCACACTCTCGGTACCAGAAGCGCTCGGGTTGTCAGCTGCGGCTCTCACCTCACTGCTGACTTGGGTCAGTAGGAAGGCGCTCACATCGCGTTCCCTCTCCTCGACAAAGCTGTGGGGCTTGGTGAGCCAACTGTTTGACACACAGCATGAGGACCTGAATGTGATCCCCAGTGCCCATGTAAACAGGTGTGGCGGTGGGGGTGGGTGGATCCCTGAGGCTTGCTAGCCCGCCAGTCTAGCCGAAACAGTGAGCTCCAGCTTCCGAGAGAGACCCTGTCCCAAAAGCTAAGGTGAAGAGTGATAGAGGACACGGCTGTCGACCTCTGGCCTTTACACACCAGGAAAGTGCACACACACACACACACACACACACACACACAGAGCCAACATGGTAGCAATAGGGACTGAACAATGGCCACTCCTTTACCTGGACCAGGAGCTTGTCTCTGGCCTGCGATTCCCAGCCCCACAACCCCAGGCTAACACTCCTAACAGCGTTCTGGGGCTGAAGAACCGGCTCTACAGTTAGAAGCTCCCAGCACTTTAGCAGAGGACCCTGGTCACCCAACTTGCTCCCACTGGCTGCTGAGAGGAAGAACGAGCCCTTCACCCTTCTGCCCTCCCTAGAATCTTCTATGCATGACACATCCCAGTCCCCGAAGACACACAGGTTACTCAAGCTGGCGGCCAACACACCAGCTGGTATGGGACAAAGCTAGGTAAAGTTCCCTGCCCCAGGCCTGCTAGGGCTCCATCCATACCAGGGAGGCCTGCAGGAGTGGCCTGAGGAAGGATATTGTGCCCAGAGCAACTAAATTAATTTTCCTTCTTCCTGACTGTTCCCGATAAGCACACCCCAAGATCAGTGTTCCTGGGCACCTCCCCTTGTGTAGAAGCATGGATAAAGGGGATCTGTGCATGCATGTAAAATTTTGTTTTCCCAGCAGTGACCATGCTCCTGACTGTAAGGTACCTGCCTTTATAGACCTACCAGCTCTCAAATATCATGTGTCCCCGTCTGCACTTACACCGTGGGTGTGCAGCTGTGTGCATGAGCCTGTGGGTGTTCATCCCCGTGTGTGTGTGTGTGTGTGTGTGTGTGTGTGTGTGTGTGTGCATGCTTTCCTGCACCCAAGTCAGTGCACACGTTTTTTTTGCCCCCTATGGTGAAGCGCGAGGGTTCACGGTGACTGTGGTGCCGCCCGGGCCACATCTGGGCACAGATTCAGCGCCCACTGCATGTGGCAGGTGGCACTGGTGAGCAGCATGGAAAATGTAGGTGCCAGAGAAAGCAAGACCGCTGCCCGCAGGCTCTGGAAGACGGCAGAGTCTGAAGGTCGCAGAGAGGGAGAGGAGACCCAGTGAGCCTGGGGAGCAGGCGCAGCACGGGTGTGCTCTGTCGCTCCCTTCCCAAGCCTGCAACAGCCATTCTCCTAGGACTCCCGGGGTGCAGAGCCTCCGATAGGGAAGGCTGCCCCACAGGTGCACAGGCCCAGGTGCAGGAATGTGGCAGGGACCAGCCTAGACCGGAAGAGCGGCTTCCAGTCTGAAGAATCACCATCTTCTTGGCCGTGGACCAAGACTGCACAGCTTCCCTGTCCCTGGAGAAGCTCACCCTGGCTCTAGCATCTTAGGCTGGAGCACCAGAGCAGGGGACTCGCTAGTGAGCAGGTAAGCTGTTGGATGGCTGGAGAGCATCCATCACACCTCAGCTGGCTAGGCCCTCGGAGTGCTGAGTACTGAATCAGGGCCTCTCAGGGGCTGGTACCCACCAGCTCCCATTGCCAGCCCAGGCTGCTACAGGGACAAGCTTAGAGCAACTCTCATGGATACAGGGTTTGAGGTCCAACTCAGCCTGGATTCTACAAGACAGTGGGGCTAGTGGGAGGTGGTGACTCCGAAGGCGCGGCCATGGGCGGGCATGCCTGCTCCGGGACAGGAGGGTATTTCCCCTCGGCCCCTTAGGAAGGAGTGGCTGCGCTTTTGTGGTTACAGTCATTAGATTAGTGCCTCTCATCACCCAAGACAAAATGTGCCAAGACCCCACCACGTTCCATCACTTCCAAATCTGGAAGAGAAGGATTGTGTCCCACAGACACATGGGTGGCCCAGGTCGCACCTACGAATACCAAACTTTAGGCTTTCCAGAGAGGCTGTCCAGAATTCTGAATATGTTTCCTGCAAAGGCTAGAGTGGGCTGCTCACTGGTTCAGGGTCACACATCAGGAAAGCCTGTACTAGCCACCTGTCTGGGGAGTGCTGCCCTGCTCTTCTGCCCAAGCTGCCCTGTGCTGGCTTTACTTCTGCAGGAAAAGACTGTCCTCCAGGCAGGCACTGACTCTCTGTGCAGAGACTTTGGCTCTAGCTACCCCGCAGTCTCCTCAGTAGTGATCAGCAGAGGCTGCACTTTCTCAGACATAGGAAGGAGGGCCCATCCCTTCCCTTCATCTGAAGCCCCCAGCACTTTGACAGCCAGCTTCCCTGAAGATCTGATCACAAGGCCACGGTCAGGACCAACATCCTGACCCTCGCATGGCTGCTGTCTTCAACAGGCATCAGAGGGCACACAGGCAGCTCTGAGAGATACCCCGGGGCAAGGCAGGGTACCTGAGGATGCTGGGAAAGTAAACTGTTCAGGTGGGCCCTGAGGCCAAGAGAGAGCAGAAACATGGACTTACCACAGAGAATGTGCGCACCTCCAGAGACTACTGCCACCTGGTGGTTTAATCAGAACTCCTGGGACTGTCTGGTCCTCCCCACCCAGCTTGCACAGGCCCGTAGGCTAGCGTGCTCGGTTCTTGTTCGTGCTATCTGTGTCTTCGACTGCGGGGCTTCCTCACTGGGAGGAGTGGAGATAAGAGCTGCAGGGTGAAGGGTTCCACAGATCTTGGTGTCCAGCTGCTTCACCTTTCAGAAAAGAAACAGGCCCAGGCAGCCCAAGAACACGCTACAGTTGAAGGCAAGATCTGGATATCCACCAGTCCTTAGGCGAAGCCGCCTGCGTCAAGGCAGAACTTGCTTTGGCTGCCCTCTAGTGGTCATATGGTAAACTGGCGTCTGGTAGCCCAGTCTGTCCAGCCGTCCCTGTGTTGGTCTCCTTTGTCTCTTCCCTGAAAAATTCACCCCACTTCCACCCTAGGGTCCAATATCCTTTCTGTTTCCTACTCTGAAATTTCCCCAAAGACAAAGGTCACCCAAATATCCTCACCCAAGGGCGTCCCCCTTAGGCAGGCAAACTGGGAAGACGGACCAGCTGAGAGTGAGCATCAGTTTCAGCGCTCAAGTAGTCTCTCCACAGCCACAGCCGGGCATGATCCCCAACCCTCTTTTCTTGACATGGCTCTCTTGAAGCCCTCCCTGTCCCTGGCCTCCTGGGCTGTCTTCCCACCTCCCTGGTTGGTCCTTCTCAGCTGTGTCTGGTCTTGCGGATCTCTTTGTGCATACATCTGGGTGTGTCCTTAGCCTAAGGCCTGCTGTCCTTGCTCACATTGGGTCACACCAGGCAGGTGTCACATCAAACTTTCAGACGAGGGGCCCCCAAGCCGTCAATGTCTATGGTTTGGTCCATTTGGTGAGACACGGATTTTCACGGTGCGTGCACTCAGTCTTGCAGTGAAGGCTTCTCTTTGCTGCGCGGGGTCCCATCTATCATTAGTGCTCAGGGCCCCTCAGAGCCCTACCTAAGGGACTCCTCGTTGTCTTCAGCCACCTGTCATCAAATTCCTGGACTTTTCCAGTCCTGATGATGTCATCTGCCTTCCAGACACAACCTATATTAGTCACCTTTTTAAATCACCGTGACAAAACAAAACAAAACAAAACTATGAAACCCTCAGTGGACAAGGGGTTTATTTTGGCCCGTGGTGTCAGCCTGTGGTCAGCTGCCTCCGTTGCTGTGGGCCTGGGGAAGAACTGAAATGTCACGATGGAAGGGGATGGATGGAGAAGGTTGCTCAGTCCATGGTGGCAGTGCGCCCCTCCCCGATGACCCGCTCTATTCAACCATGCCCTCGCTTACACTAGCCCACTTAGCTATAAAGCCACACTTACAGCAACTCATTGATACATTTAGCATTCTTGTGATCCAGTTGCCTCTCAGCAAAGCTGGGGGCCCAAGTCTTAAACCCAGAGGACGGGAGCTCTTCTGCTAAACGAGTCTTGCTAAGAGCAAGTTCTGTGCCTGAGGAGATGTCGACAAGGAATTGGAATGAGAGGAAAGGCTGTAGCCTCCAGGGACACAGAAATACCTGATCCCTTCCGAACTCTCTCTATGGGAGTGCTAAGGGTAGCAGCAGGCTCCTTTGTAGTTCTCGGAAGCCTGTTTGAACGCAGCAGAACTCCAGAAAAACCACCAGAGGGCAGTGCTGCCCCACTCACGACCCTGGGAAGGCCTGTCTTTGTGTCTCAATAGTGAGGTCTTTTGAGGAGAATCAGGTGTGTGTGTGCGCGCGCGCGTGCGTGCGTGTGTGTGTGTGTGTGTGTGTGTGTGTGTGTGTGTGTGTGTGTGTGTGTGTGTATGTTACTCTGCATGTCTCCTGGTAGGTTGAGGTGTTTGTGGTGTTCATTTTTGCTCACATCAATGCCTCTAAATCCCAGGAAGGAGAATGCTGGTCACTTGGTGGACTTGTGGACAGGATGGCAGGATGGAGACAAGAGGCTGTACCACCATCATTTTCGAGTGTGTCCAGCTCTGGCCCGCAGGCTGCACGTAACCAAGAGAGCCACGAGTTCTGCTCAACGCACATTATAAACTTCCTTAAAAGCTTACGAAGGGATTTGAGGAGAGGGGAGGGGGCTGCTATGGGTTTGTTTGTTTTTTTAATTATTATTCTGTAACTCAGCTCTGTGATTTTTGTGCGTGAACAATGTTAGATGGCAATATCAAAAGAACGGACAGTTGGAGAGATGACAGCAGTCAAAAGCGCTTGTCGCTCTCTCAAAGGACTGAGGCTTAGGTTTCATTTGACAACACCAGGGGCTCAAAGACTGCCCCTGACTCCAGTTCCAAGAGACTGGGTGCCCTCTGGCCTCCTCAAGCAGCTGCACACGTGTGTTGAACTTAAACTCATAAAGGCACACGAAAACACACATCAACAACAACAACAAAAAAACCCGATATTTTAAAGGGGCGGAGCCTGAGACGGTAGCTCACCTGGAATGGTAGGAGCGACACAGGTGGCACCTACCTCTACCTCCAGCTCTCCATAGGAAGTTCCGAAGTTCAAGGTCAAAGACAGCTACATAGGGAGTTGAGCCAGCCTGGGCTCCACAGGAAAAGCTGGACACATCTGATAATCTGATAGAGCCTTCCTGACTTCTTGTAGGCCTCAGGCCCCTGTCAATCAGAGCAATGGCCTTAGGAAGGACCAGTTGTTTTTGTCACGGCCTGGAGTCCAGGCTGAGCTGCTTGGTGGGACCCGTGTAGGCTGGGGGTTCAGGGCATTCTCCCCTAAACTCACCCCAGCACCCAACGGCACAGCTGATAGGTGAGCATGTGCCCACGTGGCAGAGGGTTCGCTGCTTTCCCCAGCCCTGAGCCCTGTACCGGGACTCTTGGTGACTCAGCCAGCCCTGGGAGCCTCTCAGGTCAGACCTGGAGAGAGAACATGAGTGCACACCATGTTGGTAGCTGTATCGGGACATGCTTGGAAACAGGGTTCTCCCGGGAGGGAGCTGTCTCCTGCCCGGGGAAAAGAGGGGTGGCTTAGGTGTGCAGGGAAGGATGGGGTGACCACGCAAGGCAGGCACCAGGCAGGGAGGGACCTCCGAAGTCTTGAGATGGGCCTCAGGTGGAGTGCAGTAAACAGCCGCCCTCCTTCCTACCGCTGCTCTCCCCTACGGCCCAGAAATCCAGGAGCCCAGGGAATTTCTGCAGCTGGAACCGGGAGGAGAGATGATTGACATTCCTTGGCGCCTTCCACATTCTATTTACTCATTCTTTTGGTGCTAGGGGCAGCCCCCAGGGTCTAGTGCCTGCTTGTGCCCTATCATTGGGCTACGTCCCCAGCCACAGTTCAGGTTCTATACCCGGGGAGGCACACACGGAGGCCGGGTGCTGGGAAGAGTCAGAAAGTATGTGGTGCACGGAGAAAGCAAAGAGGAAAGGGAGAAGGAGAGGCACCAGGAGAGCCGGGGACAGGGAAAGGGCGGAAAGCAGGACGGGAGGTGTGTGTGTGGGGGGGGGGTGCCCGGAGGAGGAGACCGGGAGAACTTTCCTGGCCTCCCTCTCCGCGCCCTCTCGGGCAATCAGGCCGGCAGGAGGCAGGTGGTCCGGGCAGACAATGGCGCGGAGGAGTGCGGAACCTGGGACTAAATTTGGCTTTGCCTTTGCAGGGCTTGGGGCCGCCCGTTCATCTCCATGCAAAGGAGAGACGAAATGAATATGCAGCGCGGGCTGTAATTGGGCCGCCGCGGCCGCCGCCGCCGCCGCCGCACTATAATTTTCCAAACAGGATCTTGCAATCAGGGCCTTATTCATTAGCGCATAAACAATTTTGTTTCTCGGCACTCGAGCCTGTCAATCACGCCGAGAAGGAACATCTTGGCCGAAGGCGCGGGCCGTCGCGCGCGCTCCTACGCGCGCCCCCTCGAGCGCCGCCAAGTGGCTTTGTGCCTGGGAGCCCTTGGGTGCTGGGATGCAGGGGGAGGGGGGCGCGCTGCAGGGTCCCCCGACAGCACGCGTTTGGGAAACCCACAAGCACGCCTCTGAATCTGTCTCTGACCCCCAGCCTTGTCCTAGGGCTATCCCTCCTCTTCCTTCCAAGCCTCAGTTTACCCCTATTAGCCGGCTGGACAAGAGCAGCTTCGGGGAGGATAAAAATGGCTACAGCTTTTGTTGCTGATGCTCCGGGAGCTGGGGAATGATGCAGTGCCATCTCGTTCTTTTTTTATTAAAAAGGGTGTCAGGGACCTACCCCCCCCCAACCCCACTCAAGACAGCCTATTGAGCTACCTTGTGCCTCTGACAACCCAAGTTAATCTGGGAAAGCTGAGCTCAGTCCTGGACTCCCCACAAAGGGGCATACTTCCATGGGGGGGCGGAGTGGGGGAGAGGGGAGCGTGCTTCTTCAGCCTGCCCTAGAACACCTGTAATTCCACAAGTTGCTGTGTGACATCGGCAGGACACGGCTGTGTCTGTGTGGGCGTGGCTAAGTCTGTCCACATAAGCCCAGGAGCAGACATGCTTGTGGAAAGGCTGTGGTGGTGGGTCTAGCTGCCAAGTTGTTGCTGTGACGGGAACCCAGGCTTTGGGAGCACCCGGGAAAGAAGAACCTTTGGGGTCCAGGAGGCCCAAGGGGCACCATTGTGTGGAGGCAGATTGTTTCTCTCAGGACAGGTGATGGCTCTGTGGTCCTTGCCTCCCTGTCTACCCCTCCCCGGTGCTGTGAGCTTGGTACCACCCCTCTGCTCCCAAGCTTCCTTGGAGAGCTCGATTTCCCAGCTTTTCACTTCTTCCCTCAGAGGGTGATTCAGCCCCCCACTGCTCCTGCTGTTGAGAGAGCCCCAGGTCTCTCTGGAACGCCAGGGCCAAATGTTCTGCTCAGCACTTTTACGTAGATAACAGGTCAGAGCTGCAGACCCATTGCCTGGTTGGAGACACAGAGGCCTGGGGCAGGAAACCAGAAAGAGACTTAGCTGGAGGTCTCCTGCCAGTGAAGAGCAGAGACAGGGTTTGAAGTCACGTATGTCCTTCTGTCTGTCCTCCAAGCGGGGGATGAGGGCCTGACTCTCCCAAACACACATACGCCACACACACGAAGGCACGCAAGCACGCACGCTCAGAGCTACTCAGTACCCAACAGCTGGGGCAGCCGGCTATGGAGGTGCCCAGAACCTCATATTCTGCCTCCACCTCCTATTTCTTCTGCTTTGTCTCTGTCCCCACCCCCAACAGTCTCCACTTGAAGAGACAAAGAATTTGAGGATGTGCCGGCAGCCAAATGACAGGCCATCAGAGTCAGCCCAGACACTCTCTTCACAGTTCTAGCCCGGATGCCGCTCCACCCCATGGTCACCCCCAGCACCAGGCCAGGAAGGGAGGTGGCCCAGGGAAGGGGCTGCAGGGGGAGGCACGGAGTCCGGAAGCCCAGAGGAACAGTCTTCAACCTGTGAATCCGGCCGTGCCTGGCCCGCAGCCTCCCTGCCCCTGCCAGTGTCCCTGGGTACACGATGCACGCTGACCCCAGCCCGGGACCTCTGGGACAGATTGTCACCCACACGTGCTGGGCAGAAGACAGAAGCAAAGGCTCTGGACAAGGAAGCCGAGGTTAAAAGCCACATGGCTACTTCCTGGCTGGAGTGTGTCCACAAGCCTCTCTGCTGGTGAAGAAAAGCTATTTCATTCACTTGGCACGATAAGATGAAGGAGAGCCTGACGGAAGACACCCCTGAACCAGAGACCCCAGAGGCATGTCCCGTGTTCCTCTCATAAGGAAACCCCGCCAGGCCCCTGCCTGCTAGAGGCAACCAGGTCAGGAGTCAGGGTCTTAGTGTAAAACTCATAGTTTGTACTTCTTAGAGAATGGCTTGGGCTGAAGAGATGGCTCAGAGGTTAAGAGCACTGGCTGCTCTTCCTAAGTAGTCCTGAGTTCAATTCCCAACAACCACATACATGGTGGCTCACAACCATCTATAATGAGATAGGGTGCCCTCTTCTGCCCTGCAGGCACACATGCAGGCAGAATACTGTATAAATAATAAATAAATTTTTTAAAGAAAAGCCCTGTGCCATCCTCATTCTTTCTGCTTTTGTGGCCATCATGTGCCCTTCGGGGAGGTAGGCTAGTTTGCCCATTTATCAAGGTACAGTTTGAAGCCTAGAATGTCAAGTCATCTTTCCCAAGGTGACCTGTTAGGAAGAAAAGGAGTCAGGACTTGAACACACGGCTTCACACACAGAGCAGTGACCCCCTGGCCCTGCTTCCAGCACTTTGCTGCCTCATTGGGGAATAAGCTTTCCTGCTAGAGACATCCTGGCTGTTCCTAGTCCAGCCTCCAGGGCTGTGAGGTCACAGGGTGTGGAGACCTCGGGACCAGGCCTGTTCTGAGACATTCCTCTGTAGATCCCGCCAGGTCTCCGACCTTCTCCCAGTTGGAAGCTTTACTTACATCTCGGTTACTCATGTAAGAGGCTGTGTGACACCCCCCCCAAAAAAAAATAAAAGTTACTCACCCTCGCTGGGCATCAGGAGGAGTTTAGCAATCTCACTGCTAAAGTGGTTCCTACTGGGAGATTCAGGGGATGAGGCAGTTGTGGTTTTCAGCTCTTAGCCCACGAGTGACCCCACCAGGCTTCAGACGATGAGCTCAAGCCAGCGGCCACACAGGTGGCCCTGGTTAATCCAAATGAGTCACAGAACAAAACCAAAAATCATGAACCTGGGACATGGATGGGAGGAAAGACAGGGTAGAGGTGCAGAGAGAGATGACAGAAGGGTGAGTGGAGGTGGGAGTGTTAACCGGCATGCGATCGTGACTGTGTGAGAAACGGTCAAGAGCTAAATTAGTAAGAACAATAATGGGGCAGAGAGCAACGGAGGATCTGATGGCACCCCCATATGGGCACACATACCTTCGTACAAGGCCACACACACACACACACACACAAATTAACAGATCCTCTGTTCATAAATCCTGTTGGTAAAGAAAACCTATTTAATTCACTTGGTATGGTAAGATGAAGGAGAACCTAAAGGAAGACACCCCTGAACCAGAGACCCCAGATGCGTGTTCCATGTATCTGGCGCATCTAGCACAGCACCTCACACACAGCAAAGCTTCAGTAGAAATCTATCACACAAGCAGATAGATGAGGACTGAGCCAGAGAAAGCAACAGGGCAGGGGCTGAGGGGTTCACAGGCTCTGTGCCCTCCTCTCTACCTCCCTATCCCCAAGCAGGCTGGCACCCCGGGGCCCCTCAGCAGAGCCCACCCAGAGCCTCATTGCTGGTGGGTGGGCTCCAGAGCCTAGCCTGTGCTAGCTGAGCCAGTGACACTGATCCCGTGGCTACCAACACCTGGCCTATGCAAAGTGAGAGGCGCCACACGCTGCACGGCACACACACTGCTCTGTACTCCAAAGGAAGAGAGCGAAATAGCTCCCGGATGATTCCGCTGAGGAGATCGTGTGGGATGAAGTAAAATATGTTACCAACCTTGCATCATCTGACTCTTTATTCCTTTTACGTGTGTGTGTGTGTGTGTGTGTGTGTGTGTGTGTGTGTGTGTGTGGTTCGCTATTTACATGAAAGACCAGGTTAAGGGCCCATCAATGAGCCACATCCCTAACCCTTCCTAGACTAAGGAAGCAGAAGCACTGCTTGCCCTTGAGGCCTGAGCTGTATTTCTATTGGAAGATGCTGTGGACCCCTGCTGCAGAAGAGTCAGGGGAGCTCCCAGATGTTCATGGAAATCATCCTTCCCCCCCCCACCCAACGCACTCAGGTCCAGGATGAATGACCCGTGGTCTCTACCTGCGTCACCCTCTCCAGCCCTCCACCGTGCTGCCACACCTGACATCTCATCTGAGTGGGGCCAATACCACTAGCTCAGGAGTCCTTGGAGGCCTCCTCGGACACCCACCCATTCCCCTTCTGACTGAGGCCTCCACCATAGTCCAGCCAATCATTTTCTGTGTACACTTCTCCGCGTGTTTTCTCTTCCCTCTAGTATTCACTACCCTCACCCAGGTATCACTCATTCACCCAGGAAAGACCTATTAGGGACTGATACCTACGTGTCTTCTTGGAGCTCAGCACGTACCTCAGTAAAGAGGTCATCAACTCCTCTGCTCTTTGAACTCACACCCTAGGAGGGAAGATAGACAAGACATGAGCATTTGGAGCAACAGGTGACTTGTTTTAGAAGGAGACACACTAAAGGAACGAGGCTGAAGCAGGCTGGAAGACCACCATTTACACCGCCCTTCAGCTCTCCCCTTTGACTCATCCTTTGTGGGCATCTGGAGGGACCTCACGTCTAGCCAGGCCACCTCCCTGATTCATAAGCCCTCCCTCTAGGTTCAGGACCAAGTTCTTTAGCAGGGCGTGAAAAACTGGGCATGATCCCAGGTTCTGCCCACTTCCTCCCTCTTTTCAGCACGTCCCTGGCGTGCTCTCTAGTGCCCTCATACATTTGCTTGTTCTCATCCTAAAGGGTTCTTGTGGGGTTCTGGGAGCTTTGCACCCCTGACTCCTGTGTCTCGAAAAGTGCGCCCCAGGTGTACGCCTGCAGCCACTGTGGTTCACACACGCATGTGCCCACTTTCTGGGAGCAGGCAAGCTACGTTTCCACCAATCTTTCCCTCTCACAGAGACCTAGTGGGGGCTCAGGGACTGCCCAGGTATGTCTGACTTCCCAGAGCCTCAGCTGGAACTGGCTGTGTGATTCAGGAAGTCGCCATAGCAACCGTCGGGCCCTAGTGCCATCTCCTGCAATCAGCGCTGGGACCCGGACACCCGCTGGGCTTCCTGGAGATTCGTTCCCTACAGTGGAAGCTGGGGGGGCGGGGGTATGGGGAAGCCTCTCAGCCCTCCCCCTCCCTCCCTGCCTGCCCTTCCCCTCCTCTCTCCTTAAGGCAGGGCTGGGATACTCTGGAACTCGAGAGAGAACTGCTCTGGACTTCAGGCAGAGAGAGAAGTTCTAGTTCCCCATAAGTCACCCACAGCTTGTGAGGTCTTGAGGAGAGATGATCCTTTCCCCTCTCTGCGCCTCTGTTCTCTCACCCCTGTGACACTTCCTTTCTAGGTCTCTCTCTGTAGACTCTCGGCAATAACAGTCCATGTATCACGTGCTCAGTTAAGGTTCTGTGGAATGAAAGGTGCAGGACAAACTCTTGCCTTCGTTGGGCTTCAAGGTTTTCCTGCCTTGTTCACCACAGGGGGATGGTTCAATATCAGTCTGGCAGAAGAATTTAGGGGTCTGAGAGGCAGAGGAAAAGGCCAATGCCGCTAGCCCTGCATGGACAGAGAGGCCCAGGAGGGACTGCATGTGTTACTAGCCAACAGGTGACCCTGCCTCCCTTTTATTTGATTGGTTAAAACACACACACACACACACACACACACAATGGAATGAGCTAACGGTAAGACAAAGCTGTATTATATAAATGCAGGTTTATTGGAGAAGCGCTGGAGGGAAAGGGAGAATGAGAGCTGGGGAGAGGGTAAGAAGGTAGAGGGAGAAGAGAGAGAACAGGAAGGGGGAAAAGGAGAAAAGCGGGAGGATGAGAGGAAAAAGGGAACCAAAATGTCTGGATTATATAGTGAAGGGCCCCTGGGCGAAGGGAAGTTCTGCCCCAAGGTAGGGTAGGGCGTGCCAGCCACGAACTGCAGCAGGTAGAGACCTAAGACTGTTTCCTGGATCTCTAGTATCAGGTCAGACCCAGGGAGTGGACAGGGCCTCTCACGTCCCAGGACCTTCAGTGGGACCTTCATGAGACCCCCCTCCCATGTCAGAACAGGACCTACTGTGTCCAGGGGCAAGGCATTACCTGCCATCGCTGGGCCTCGCTTACCTGGTGCTCTAGACCTGAGGAGCCTGGGTTGTGGGTCCTATTCAGATCCAGCCAAGCTCTCCATGACTATAACGCTGGGCAATGGGGACCTGCCAGTGTGACAAGGGCCAAGCCCAGACCTCTGCAGCTCTGAGGTGTGTCCTGCTTCCTACCTGTTCTATAAACACCATCTATCTTCATTCCCCCACCCCCCGACCCTTGGGTTTCTGAATCAGGACCCCACTGTGTCTGGTTCTCCACCTTTCCCCAGCTCTTGCTCGGGTGTAGAAAAAGATGCTGTGTGCTGCTGTGCTTCCTCTGCCCCATGACCTCGTTTAATCCCTATAGCTCTGCCAATGTAGCTTTTACAGCCTACATTTCATGAGAAAGGAAAAGCTGAGAGGTAAAGCGATTTTTGTCAAGGTCACATAGATAGTAAGAAACAGGGCCTGGATTTGAACCCAAGTCTCACTGACTCTAGAGCCCAGTAGAGACCATCCTTTATCTCTGCTTTGCTCTCAGTTGTACCTTAGACCCTTTCTTTGGGGCTCAGACATTGCTTTTCTGTTTTGATTTCCTCAGAAAAGACGCTCACAGCGCAGAGCTAACAAGAGCCCTTCGAAGAGCCCAGAACAGCCCTCTGTTATGTGTCCTGCCACTACACAAATGGGGAACCAACCAGGCTTGGCATCTAGAATGAACGGTGCCAGGTTGTCCGGCCATGGGGCATGGAGAAAAGAAGGCTCTATTCACAGAGAAGAACTCAGGATCTCACAGCACTCAGAGAAAAGGGAATCGATGGACCCTTGTGGGTGCTTCTAGGGCAGGAAAGCCTGTTGGTCAAGGCTGTAAGAGTTTGGAACTGTCTGGCAGAGAGCAAGAGACCAGTGCAGACACAGGGTGGGGGTTGCATGGCCTAGCCAAGTGGAGGGTCAAGCTGCCTTGGCCCAGCTCCCATCTCCAGCCCCAGGGCCAGCTTGTGAGGTGGAGCTGAAACATTCAGGCAGTTTCCTCTCCTTTGTTGGGAGTGATGTCGCCCATTTCCTGGATGTCCAAGAACCCCCGCTTCAAACAATAGTGCTGTCAGGAAGCCAGGAAGGGGCTGCTGCCCTGTGCTTGGTCCTGCCCCATCCCTCCCCACCTCCTGAGACCTGGCCAGGCCATCCTTTATGCTTATCTCTTAGAGTCTGATGTCCCTCTCTGCCACCAGCCAAGCTGCATTCCAGTGGATGGGCTGCCTTACTTCTCTGGGCCTCAGCTTCCCATCTGAAGATCAAGGGACACACCCTCACCTAGCAGAACTGGTGTGGCCTTCAGAGGACAGAAACAGGAAGAGCAAGAGCCGCTAACCCACTAGGCACAGGTAACAGATGTTCTGGAAGCTTGCCTTTTTTTGTAGTCATTCAGACAATTCCAGTTAGCTCTCAATGATGGGAACTGTCAATTCGCTTTTCAAGGCTACGGATTACCCGCTGCGCCCATGTGATCACCTCTCTATGCGATATGTTCAGACTGAATCAGGCTTATAGCTTAAGTGGCAAACAAAACTGACGCTTAGCTTTGTCAACTCACTACAACGCAGAATCTCCTGGGAAAACAGTCTCAATGAGGATTGTCTGCACTAGGTTGGCCTGTGTGCCCACTGTGGGCAGAGTCATCCCCTGAACTGTGTGAGTGGAGAAACTGAGCTGAGTACGAGCATGCATGCATGCATTTCTCTCTGCTCTTGACCGTGAGGGTCAGGCAAGCTCCCGTCACTGTGCCTCCCAGGCTACGGTAGACTGTGATATGGCAGTACAAGCTGAACTATATCCTTTCTCTCCTAAGTTTTGTTTTTGCCAGGGGTGTTCCATGACAGCAACGGAAAGGAAAACAGGGCAGGTGAAGTACAGAGCAGCAGTGAGGTGGCCCTCGTGAGCTTCACTTTCTCCGCCTGTAAAATAAGGCCATAGCAATGACACCTATGAGAGGTGTCACCTCGGGACACAACGGCACAACACGTGTAAGCCACGTGGCTCAGTGCCTGGCCGAAAGGTAGGCGCCTAGTAAATGTCAGTGATCGCGTCAGCATCACCGAAAAACTGTTGTTATTACTTCCACAGTGGCTCCATAGCCCCCCTCTCCAGTCTTTGTTCCCAGGGCTCCCCTGCCTCCAAACCTTCCTTCTCTGTTGCCCACGCATCTCACGCACAAGTGTGTCCATGGTGAGGAAGACAGAACCTAGGTTCAATCCTAATTTCACTATGAATAGAGACCCTCTCCCATCTTTGGGGCTCAGCTCCCCCATTGTAAAACAATGGGAATTTATTGGCCTTCTGGGTTCCCCCATGCTGCTGTTTCTAGAGCCGGTCCAGCCCTCCTGACACTGAACTTACCAGTGAGTTGGAGCCTACACACCCAGCATTAGGCAGCATCTGTGTCCCCAGTCCCACAACAGATTGGAATCCCCCCCCTGAAAGAAGGGGGCTGCACAAGTGATTCAAGCTGCCTCCAGGCTGGGGAGCTGGGTGGGTGCTTTTGTCAAGAAACATGGCCTTCTCATTAATGCCATTGTCCGCCAATTAGCCCGGCACTGACTCACAGGGAGCACAGTGCCGGGGCGGGGGGGCGCTGTTTGGGCGGCCTGTGGCTGCAGCATTGTGTTCTGTGAACCCGGGTCCGGTCCCCTTGAGAGTCTCCACCCTGCTGCTCTTGTAGTTGCTTTCTTCACCCCGCTGCGGGGTGCACCTGTCACCTCGATGACACCCCATTTGTTACACATGTTCTTGGGACCAGGCGGTGTGCCACCGGGTCGTTAGTGAGTTAGCATAACCACCCAGAGGGAGACCACCGTTGTCATCCTTGTTCTGCAGAGGAGGCAGCGAAACCGTCTCATTACTCACCAGAAGAACTGCCATTTGGACCGTGTTTGCTAAAAAAGCTTAGAGTTGTGCGACCTTGGGTGAGTCACCCCCTCTCTATTTGCCCCTGTCCGGCCCGGCCCTCCTCATCCCTCCTCCACCAACTCCCAACCCACAGCTCAGAGTGGAGCATGAAGTCAGAAATAAAATATACACAGCTCCTGACAGAAGAAACTCAAGTGAGGAAAGGGAGGCAAACAGTACAGGCAATGGCCACATGATTGACGCAGACAAGTGCCAGAGACTGTCAATACAGAGTCCCTCCAGAGCTGTTCAATGCTCAGGCTTGCGTTGAACGGAGCCAGCACAGGCCGGAGTGTGCTGTTCTGCTACTGGTGGGCCCTGAGTTGCTTCCCCTCTCTATTTTGTACAAACAATATTCCACTGAAACCCTTATGGCACACCTCCAAACCCCATAATCAGCATTCCCGCACTGTCACTTTACAGGTGTGGAATTAGACGCCTATTTTGTATTTTGATAGATTCGCCTTTTGGACACAATGCAGCGATATATACATTTCTGACTGCCAGATCTCCCTCCATAGGTGATGTTATCAGTGTAGTGGTTTGAATAGGTATGGCTCCAGTGGAATCATGTGTGTGAGTGCTTGTCCATAGGGGTGGCATATTAGGAGGTGTGGCCTTGAGGAGTAGGTGTGGCCTTATTGGAGGAGGTGTGTCACTGTGTGGGTAGGCTCTAAGGTTGTGTGTATGCCCAAGCTCTGTCCAGTGTGGCAGGCAGTCTCTCCTTGCTGCCAGCAGATCAAGATGGATCTCGGCTCCCTTTCCAGCACCATGTTGATAATGGACTAAACCTCTGATCTGTGAGCCAGCCTCAGTTAACTGTGTCCGTTATAAGAGTACCTTGGTCATGGTGTCTCTTCACAGTAAGAAAACCCAGACTAAGACAATCAGATTTTTTTTTCTTTTTCAAGGTTTCTGACAATCAGATTTTTACAGTTTTGCTGAACAAATAAAATGACATCAGGCGGCTTTAAGAAGCATTGCTCTGATGGCTGGTTAGACGTCTCACATGCTTGTTACTTACACAGTCTGATCTGCAGGTTTCTCGCCTGTGGCCTTTGGCGATGTCTCCGTGTCAAGTTTATTTCCTATATGCTCTCTCTCACACACTCTTGGTCCCACACCTGCCTTGCTGGCCCCTTGTGCCAGCAAGACCCACAGGTGGGATGAAGCTAACTCCCTCACTCCTGTAGGTTAGTCCTCCCAATCCACAGAGCGTCAGCCTTCAGGTTCACCCATGAAGAACCCAAGAGGCCAAAGGATCTCTCTGACTCAACTTCGCACAGTGAGAAGCAGTTCAAGCAAGGGATGATTTCCAAAAGGTTTCACGGTTGGCTTTTATTAAGGTCAAAAGCAGGGACTGGAGAGATGGCTCAGCAGTTAAAAGCGCTCGCTGCTCTTTCTCGGGAGCTTAGTTCAGTTCCCAGCTCCCACACTGTAGGTAGCTCATAAGCTGGAGGCTTCAAAGGGATCTATCACCCTCTTCTGGCCTCCATGACCGCCCTCATGCATTTGTATATACATTTGCACAAACACACACATAAATACAATTTTTTTAAAAAGTAAAAAAATCTTTATTTTAAAAACGCTTCCTAGTAATGCTCTAAACCTACCTAACCTCAAACAAAGACAAAGTCACATGAAATGGATATTGAAATCTCAGAAACCCTTCCACAGCTTGTCCTTCAAATGTCAGTGTGGGTGATCTGTTTAAACAAGGCTCAGGGCTGGGGAGATGGCCCAGAACAGCACAGTTCTGCAAGATGGAGGACCCGAGTTTAATCCCCAGAATTCATGTAAAAATGCTAGGCATCACAGCGTGCACTTATTTTGTATTTTGGGGGTTGTTTGTTTTATTTTGGGGCTTTCAGTTTTGTGGGACAACATTTCTCTATTATGTAGCTCTGGCTGTCTTGAAACTCACTCTGTAGAACATGCTGGTCTTGAACTCGCAGAGATCCACCTGCCTCTCCCTCTGGAGTTCTGGGATCAAAGGTGTGCTCCACCACGACAGGCATGGTGACATGTGCTTGTAATCCCAGCACTGGCAAGCTAAGACAAGATGACCCATGAGTCTTGCTGGTTAGTCTGACTGTTGAGCTCCAGGCCAATGAGAGACCTTATCTCAAAGGAAGTGGGTCGTGTTCCTGAGATTGACATCCAAGGTTGTCTTCCGGCCTCCCTATGCACACAGATATGTGTGCACCTGCATACACACACATTCGTAAAAAGAAATGATACCCAAATGTCTGAAGTTAGAGATGGGGTGAGCAAAACTCCCCTGCCTCAGCATCCTCTTCGCCTCACTGCCTGTCATTCTGATAGGGTAGGTCAGCATTGAAGAATTTTCCTGAGAGGTTCACCCCTGGGACCCTCAGATCCTTGGAAGCCACCACAGTAACATAAGCTGAGTGTCCAACAGACGACCGGGTAAACACTGTCTTTAAATCAAGCTGTCATATCCTATAATGTCCCCATTCTGGATGGCAAGAGAAAGGAATGCTATTATCATTTTCTTTAAAACATCAGCTCTTCCACTGGAGCAACAGAATTGATTAAAATAAGGCTTCTAGAAAGGGCATGCCTGCTTCATTTGCATTCAACCCTCAAATTAAAGGAATACTGGTGTGCAATTATATTTCTTATTACCATAGCCTACTTTGACCTTTTATGTAGCCTTCCTTTGGTTCACAGATGGCATTTCTCCTGAGACTGCCATGGGGATTTCTGGGCTTTGACGAAAAAACAAAAATGGTAAGTTCCCTCTTTTCTTCAGTGATGCCAATCATTAAGTTAGAATGCCTACATTTTTGAACAAAAAAAAACAAAAAAAAAAAAAAAAGAAGAAGAAGAAGAAGAGGAGGAAGAAGAAGAAAGTAGGAATGCCTGTCCCTTCCCGAGTACATTCTGTAGAATGGTGCACGTTTTTTTGATGGTCCAGTCTCCCTTCTTGGAGGAAGTTTTGGTTGTAGAGCATGCATTTGACAGACACCTCTCAAATGCTGTCAGAGCCTGAAGGGGCAGATCAGTGGGAACCAAGGTAGCTTTCTGGGTTCTGAGCAGGAGGGCAGCACGTGCAAGGTGCTCCTGAACCGAAGGAAGACGGTGTTTCCCAGAGCAGACTTGGCTTGAGCAGACTCTTGAAGGGATGGTCCCCCAAGAGGCGCTAGAGAGACATGTTGGGCAGAGGCTGTAGTGAGTGGGAAGGTGCAGATGGATGTCGGGGTAGGGCGGTGAGGGCTGAGGCTGAGGGTTTCTAAATCTCACTCTGGGGACACATACTGCACCTGGACTTTGTCCAGCAGACTGTGGTCAGGAAACGGCTGTTGGAATAAAAAGCTCAAGCCAATAAGCTGATTGGACATTCACATACCTGGGTTTCACACACCAAGCTGCAACACTTTGGTCAGAGGAGCTTTTTGTTTCTGCCTCAGGCCTGTAGTCCTACTGTCTCCCCAGACTGGGATGGTTTCCTACCAGCTCTTTCTCAAATACCATCTCCTCGCACAACCTCTCCCCACCATCAAGCTGCCCACTTTATCCTCGCCTTGTCCCCATGGAGCTCCTTCCCAACAGTTATCATACCCTCAAACCATCTTGACTGTGTGTGTAGCTGTGTCTTGACTGTGTGTGCAGCTGTGTCTTGACTCTGTGTGTAGCTGTGTCTTGACTGTGTGTGTAGCTGTGTCTTGACTGTGTGTGTAGCTGTGTCTTGACTGTGTGTGTAGCTGTGTCTTGACTGTGTGTGTAGCTGTGTCTTGACTGTGTGTGCAGCTGTGTCTTGACTGTGTGTGCAGCTGTGTCTTGACTGTGTGTGCAGCTGTGTCTTGACTGTGGGTGCAGCTGTGTCTTGACTGTGGGTGCAGCTGTGTCTTGACTCTGTGTGTAGCTGTGTCTTGCCTTCAGCACAGAATCCCTGTCTGGCTTGTCTGTTGCCTATGACCACACAGCAACCAACGGACTGTAAAACAGTGGTTTGGTGAAACAATGTATCTCCAGAGTTCTGCTGCAACCCCACTGCCTTCCTCCCACTGAGCAGAGCACCTGTGAATATAAGTGGGCAAGCATGGCATTTAACCACAGCATGAATGTCCAAGCCATACTCTAGACCAGGTAAAGCTGAGTCTCATGAGGTGGACAAAGATATCAAAATTTCAAAAAGGGGTGCTTTGTGGAAGGTAGAGACACAGCAAGGAGAACTTAGAGTGGAGTAAATGGGCAAAGGCGAGAGACAGACTATTATGGGGTGTGGGAAGCAGTCAGGAAGCCCTGAAAGTTTTGGAACAGCATAGACTCATGTAGCATAGCGGAGGATGGAATGGGTGAGGGAAAGGTGCTTTTCATCCTCTCCCCAGGTTCGAAGCCTGCTGATCCCAAAGGACAAGAGCATGGCCATTGGAACAGGCACCCAGCAGTGCTTCCCAGATCTACCACTTCGCGTATGTGAAGCAAATTTCGTATTTGCAAACTTCATTACCTTTTTTTTGAGAAAATATCATCTAGCCTAGCCTGGCCTCGGACTTGTTATGCATCTGAAAAATGGCCTATGATTCCTGTGTCCAATCCTAAGTTCTGGGATTACAGGTGTGTGGTGGTTTGAGTCAGAAATGTTCCCCACAGGCCCAGACATTTGACCCCCTGAGCCCTGGCTAGTGGTGCTGTTGGGAGATGTTATGAGGAGGCACAGCCCTGCTGGAGGAGTGCATCACTGGGGGCAGGCTTTGACAGTTTAAATCCTCATGCCACGTCCATCTCACTCTCTGCTTCCTGCTTCTGGCTGAGGATGTGGTTTCTCAGCTCCCTGTTCCTGCTACCTGCCATGCCTCTCCACCACAATGGGCTCTCCCCCCTCTGGAACCATAAGTCAAACAAAATCTTAATTCTACAAACTTCCTTGGTGCATGGTATTTTATCACAAGAATGGAAAAGCAACTAATATAGAAGTTGGTATTACAGAGTGGGCTGTTACTGAAGACCCTGACCATGTCTGTTGGAGGAATATGAAAGACTTTGGAACTTTAGACTAGAAAAGTCATTGGAGACTGAAAGCAAACTTAACAGGTGGCCATGGTAGGGTCCTGAAAGACAGCAGGGCTGAGGACAAAGCAGACTATAGAGCAGTGACTCAGGAGGTTCCAGAGGGAGGCACGGACTTTAACAGCGGCTGGGCTAGAGAACATTCCTCTGATAGTTTGGCAGAGAACATGTCTTCTCCCTTGTCCTGAGAACTTGCCTGAGGCTGAATTGAAAAGCAACGGACTGACTTCTTCGGTAGAGAGAATCTCAACATTGTACAATATCACATCTGTGGGATGGTTATTATTACTTCTTCTTCTTCCTCCTGCCACTATGCCTCTCCACCACGATGGACTCTTAACCCTTGAAACTGTAAGCCCAAATAAACTGCTCCTTCTGCGTTGTCTTGGCCGTTGTGTTTTATCCCGGCAAACTAAAGTAACTAATACAAGGCATATGCCAGCACACATAGCTTTTATTATTACCAAGAAAGAAGAAAAGACTTTTGGGACTTACATTACAAATGCTTAAGATCCATAAGGGCAGCACAAATCCAAACTGAGATTTCCCCATGTGGTAGAAGTAACTTTTGCCTTGCTTAGGTTTGTTTGTTTGTTTGTTTGTTTGCTTGCTTTGATGTTGTGCTTCGAAGCAAGGTCTCACTCTGCAGCACAGGTTGCCCTTAAACCTTGCATTTCATCCAGGAAGCAATTTAATATGCATGAGTTAAGCACATTTCTACATAGAAAGAATTTTAGGTGTTTTTTTTTTTTGGGGGGGTGAGCTTTGGAAAGATAAATGTAATGGTCAGTTAGTTATTTCTTACATATCTGTCATGCAGTGGGCATCAGGACAGACATTTAGCCTTTGCAGTTTGGGACCAGGGGTAAGACATATCTAGTGATGGGTGACACTGGTGACACATGCCCAGAGGGTTAGGATGTGGCTGCCACTTGTCAACCCTGCAGGCTGCATTTTGTGTGTAATTCAGCAAATACTCATGGCCACAGCAGACAGTAGGTACCGTCTCTGTGCCCCTCACTCCTTATTTACAGGCGAAGAAACTAAGTCCGGTAATGCTGAAGTCTTGCATAGGGTCACACAGCTACTCGGAGGTACAGTCTGTATTCCAGCCCATACAACATTCCCCAGCTCTATGCTCAGCTATCACGCTCTACAGTGTCACGGGAACAATGGGGCAGGATGTAGGAAGACAGTGCTTCCTGGGGAAGACAGGACTAGTGTCTGCCTTGAGAGATGGCTAGAGGTTCAAGAGGCAGAGAAGGAGGAAGGATGGTTTCCTGGAGAGATAGCAGCCATATAGACTTAAACCTTGGAAACCATCTAGGCATTGGCAGGTCTGTGATCCCGGTTACTCAAGAAGCTGAGACAGGAAGGTCATCACCAAGTTCAAGGCAGGTTTGGGCTACAGTGAGTTCAATGCCAGCCTGAGCAAGTTAGTGGAGATCATGTCTCAAACATGAAAAGTAAAAATGGGAGTGGGAACTTGGTGGGAGGGACTAATTAGCACGCAGGAAGCCCTGGGTTTGACCCCCAGCACCAGGAAAAGAAAACGTGGAAAGCAATCTGGGATTGGCCTTTTCTAGAGTGCATGGTTCACTGTAAGATTAAGATAAACCTGGGGAAATGGGCTAGGCCAGAGCTAGATTATGGAGGGTAAGAATGCCAGCAGCTAGGTTCCCCCAGCAGGCATTTGGGAGCCAATGAAGATTTTGAGCACAGCAAATTGGGAGATGGACTGGACCGTAGTCAGGAAATTGTTTCAATAATCCAGGCAGGGGAAATAGAGCAGCCCAGGGTGAGGACAGTGCGATAAAGGGAAGGCAGCCAACGTGAGATGCTACAGAAGAAACTCCACGGGGCTTGAGGTTGAACTGTGAGCACAAGGGGAATGAGCGGAAGGAGCCAAAGATGCATCGCGTGTTGACCCTGGGAGGATGGAGACAGTGTGGACTCAGATAGGGAAGACAGGAACGGGCTTGGCAGGGAAAGGGGGCAGATACATTTCCTTTGGGAACTCGAGGAATTAGTCTCACCACCCTTCAGCCAAGCCAGAGCTTGTTTGCAGTCCTGCTCAAGGGCCTTCACACCAACTGCTTCCAGACTGTTCTGTGACCTTTCACCTACTCACACTGAGACATGCATTTGTTGTAAGAAAGTATTGTCTTTGACTACCTAGGTCCTTCTGTCCTACAAGTCTAGGATGCCGTGTGATCCCATTAAGAAGAGTACAGGAAAGCCAAAAGCGCTGGTTCCTTTGTTCAAGGAATTCAAAGCAAGGTGGGGAGGGAGGGTGGAAGACGCAGCTGCTGTCCAACTTGGGTAAAAGTTAAAACATCCTAGAATTGAATTTGAGGACATTAACAGTTCTGGCTGCACCGCTCTGATTCTACAGAGGTGGGTTAGCATCTGGCCTGCCACAGACCACCTGAAGCATGCTAGAGCAGTCAGATCCTTGCACCCCACAAACGGTTTAACCCTTCGTCACCCAATAAGGAGTCAGTGGTCTGTCTGAAAGCTTGTTACAAATCTCAAGCCTCACTGCAGACCTACTGGACCAGAATTTTCCCTGAGGTGCACACGCACTGACTTACATTAGGGGTACAGGCTTTGCTGTCAGCTGCAACTGGGTTCAAATCTCGTCTTAGCTCACTGGTTTCCTCAGACACGAAGATCAGCCCAGAGCCCTCCACCTTGGTTTCACACCAGGGAGCTTTCAAACCCACACACAGACCAATGAAATCATTCCGGGGGGTGGGATCCAGAGGTCAGTATTTAGAGGCTTCTAGATGATCCAGTTGTGCAGCCGAGGCTATGAACCACTAATGGCTTTACTGGAGGAGTAATGCCATCAGAATCAGAAAACCTGTAACCCGTATGTACTACTGCAGTGGGGCAGAGTCCTCTTCCTAAGCGTTAGTTCTTTCATCTATGTGGTGGGCTAGTTGGCATTTTTTTTAATCATGTGTATGCCACATATGTGTGAGTGCCCAGCGTGCAGAGGTGTTGGGTCCCTGGGTGTTACAGATGGTGGTGAGGCACCTGAAGTGGGTGCTGAAAACCACACCTGAGTCCCGTGGCAGAGCAATACATTCTCTCTAGGCAACAGGGTCCCTTATGAACGGCTCTGAACACAACAGAGTGAACAAAAGCCAAGGACCTGGCACCGGGCACACACTCAGTGACTGCTGTTATTCACGGAAGACCCGACTTCCTCGAGAAGGGGGCTGAGGAAGGAAAATGTGGCAGGCAGTGTACCATATACATGGCAATCTGCGACCGTGCCCAATTTCAGGTGTTGCAGCTGACTTCCAATAATTTGGCCACCGAGATGTTAATAGATTTTTTGCCTCAGCTTTTTGGAAAACTCAAGAGCTCATTTCAGCAGTTGGAAAGTCTGAGGCAGAGGTGCTGGCAAGGAACTTGTGTGGAACAAGTGCGATCTTCACTGCAAATGCCCCATTGGTGGGGTGAGCCAACCATCAGTGCTTTCCCTTGAACTGGTCCCACATCCTCCTCGAAGCAGCCCTGCGCCTCTGTCTTAATGTCTCGCCTTTCCCACTGAGTGGGTGAACTGAACGAAGACACTTGTCCAGATCTTTTCACAGCTCCGCAGAAAAGCCCCAAGTCCACCGGGCTCCGATGACTGAGAGTCTTATGTGGCAGTGACCCAGTCAGCTGTAGAGGAAGTGGTCATGTAAACGAAAGGGAACTGGATGGGGGTGAAGGGAATTGGGGGAACAGTGCTTTGAACCGAAGAGCTTTATAAACACCAGGGCCCTAACCTGCCCAGGAGGTAGATAAGCCAGGGCCCTTTGGTTTGTCCTCAAACTCAACCCCTCACAAGAGGTTAAGGAACACACCCAAGGTTGGAATTGACACTCAGACCTCCAACTTCCTGGCTTTGGAGCTTCGAGTTGAGCCTCCACCTCCCTTGTCTATCAGGAAAAACATCTGGGTTATGACACCCGGACGAGGGGCTACTGAGGGGAAACGGTGGAAGCTAGGCTCTTCAAGGAACGCGGAGCAACACCGCCTAAGACGGGACAGCAGCCCCTCCCGCGCCTGAGTCACAGGCTCAAACCTTTCCTTACCCTGTCCTGGATGTTTCTCTGGAATGACTTTTAGGGAAATCTATCTGCTTGGAATGCTGGATGAGAAGAGAGATCTAAGGCTTCACTCTGTACACCAAAGAACCCTGAGGTATTGCTTCAGGTAGAAAAGCCACCGTTGGTCATTTTTCCATGTGGGACTGTGGCTCTCCTGCCACACAGGCCAGTCTTCCTTAGGGCAAAGCGAGTAGGACAGTCAGGAGTGCAAGAAAGAACAAGGGGAAGTCATCTTGAAAGGCTAAAAGGTTATGGAGAGCATAATAAAACACAACTGTTTCCTTTAAAAATTTTAATGGACAGGAAATGTATAGAATAACTGCCAAGTCACATAAATTAACTTTTTTGTTAACGTCTGTGATCCAGGAAAGAACACAAGAGCAGTGTTCTCATCGGCTGTCTAGTCGCATGACCGAGGGGACCCAGTGTGGGCCGTGGACCCATCTTTACATGGTCCAGAAGAAAAAGCGGTTGCCATGCTTGGCAGGCTTCAGATCCCCCTCCATCACAGGGTTGGGCTCCGGCCGTGGTCTTGAGTGATAAGGGTTCTCTGGTAAAGGACGATCTGTTTTCACTTTGGTGACCTGGGAAGGGCGGAGAAAGAAGTCAGGGTTTAAAGGGACTCTGCAGTAGTTGTAACCCTGAGCCCACGGGGTGGGTGTGTGTGTGTCCCCCTCTGCTACTGCTCCCTCGACTACACCTCAGCTTCAAGCTCCAGAAAGATGCCCTAGCCTCATTCAATCCTTGAAGACACTTCTGAAAAGACAGTTTTGGTCACTGTATGATTGGAGCTGAGGATACAGCAGGGAGAGGATCCACACTGTCTCTGGGGTTCACTCGCTGGCTAGTGAGCAAGATCTCCATCATGCTGCCCGATGACAACGGGGAAGGGTGGGCCCTGCACGAGTCACTCACACTGAAGGCTGGGGTCTGGACTATTTCTGCAGACAATCAGGGGCCAGCCAGGAAGATGAAGGGGAACAGAGTGCAAGAGAGCGGAGACAGAGAAGACAGAGGCAACATCTACGGAAGTCACCACAGCAGCAGACTGGACACCTAGGCGTGCTCTGACGTTAGCGCTGATGCTGAGGTGCTGAGCATGTTACCCTGCTCACTCGATTACCAGCTCCCACCAGGTGACTGCTGAGGTCCCTAAGGCTACCTTGCTAGCTACAAAGCCAGCTCTGTCTGCTCTGTGCTTATAAACGCCCCGCCCCGCTAGGGAACAGGGCTAGGAGATACCCAGTGCTGTGCATGGTGCTTGACGGCAGCAGGTGCCACTGTTCCAGGGAAGCAGCCGATCACGACATGCAGGTTGGGGTGCTAGGCCTGGGGGCTGGGACAGAATTCAGAGCAGAGCCAACAGGCCAAATGAGGTGGCAGGTTCTGAGCTGCAGCTGAGAGGGCGCTGGAAAGTGCCTACAACTAGCCTCCCACACACACCTTGGCCCCCAAAATCTCAACTGGAAAGCCACCAATTAAAGCTGGTTTTTAATTTTTGAATTTTGCTGTGGGTCTGAAGACCAGACTTGGGGCCTTGTACATGCCGGGCAAATGTTGTACTACTTGGCAATAGCTAGCTCAGAAATGATCCCTTTGGAAGATAAGGAAGCGGGTCCTTACAAGTGGGCCACAGTCACTAAGCATTTTCTGCCTATGCTCTAGTGGTATCAAGTCTACGCCACCTACATGCATGAGAGGCCAGGTCCATCTGTTTCCGTGCCCCCACTCTCCGGTGCACAGTCACTATAGGTACCCTTTGTGTGAGCACTACCTCCAGCTCATGGGGATGACTATGTTGGAGCTGGAACCCTAATGCAGGTCCCTGTGCCCTGCTCTAACTGTATCACTCAGGGTTCCTGCTCTGTGACAGAGCAGTTCCTAATGCCTCACTCAAGATGTTTATGGAACCAATCTAGAAAACTGTCATTCTTTGTTTCTTGAACACAGAGTAAGCAGGGACTCCCTTGAAAGAACAACTGATCAAGGGAAGAACAAAGCAACTTGCTCTTCTGTATCATGCCACAATAGGAAAGGACAGGAACGCCTCAGGGCCGTTCCTAGAGGGAGGCCTAAGGCAGCCTACTTGATGAAATTGCATGTGGAAATGAACTTCCCACGATGAACTAGGATGTGACGATGAGGCCCCAACTTGCTTTCTCTGCGCTCAGGCTGCTGAGTACAAGCAGGCGGTAGCTCTGCCTAGGGAAGGGCCTGGGCCTGGGCTGGGTCCCAGCTTGCTCCTCAGGAGAGCTGAGCGGGCCAGACAGAACCCAAAGAGAATGAAGCTGCAGTTTAGGCTTCTCTCGGCTGCTTATGACCTTTCTAGAAAGGGACTGAGCAATGGGTTGGAATACAACTATACATGTCAAGAAATAATGGTAACTTTGGGGGGGGGGTTTAAAATATTAATATAAAGACCCAAGGATAAATATACACTGCCTTGATAGCCTGACTCAATCCTCACTGTGGTGAGGAAAAAGGAGAAAAAGTAGTTTTACTCATTAAGTGTGTGGGTCCTATCACTTTCCAAATCTGAGTTGGCCACTATTTAAAATCTTTTTTTCAGTTTAGCAAAAGAATGTGTCTGGAGTAAAACTAAGTATGGCAGATAAAAACAAAACAAAACAAAAAAAAGGCGAGGCTACCAGTCTATTTGTGACAACTATTCACGGATGCTGGGAGGGGAACTAAGATGAACAGCCAGCGTGCCTGGTGCTACGCAGGGTCTCCCACAGCCTCTCAGGCACACGGCTCTTCCAGGAAGGCAAGGATCCTGAGCCTCACTGGCAGACAGGGCCAGACAGGAAGTTAGAAAGTTTGTGATTCCACAGGAGGGTGTGGAAGCAAGATTCAGAACTAGTGTGTCCATCCACCTCGTCCTTCCCTTCAAGCCCTGCTCCCTGGTGCTAAGCAGTGGAGGAGCCGGCAGGCCATTGTGGGCAAGACTTCTTCAGCGGCATGCCATGATACAGGGAGGCCCTCAGCTCGGGAGCAGGTGAGAGTCCCAACAGTCTTTACAGTTTCAATGATGCATCTTTCTTTCCCACACAGATCACCCTACAGTGAAGACAGAGCTTTGGCCCTAAATTCTTCAATTTCGCAGAACGAACTATCTTCAAAGGCCGAGGAGACCCACGCCCTCCCAGTTCTCAACAAGAACTCTCCAGGAAGGCAACAGCCGTAAGGCAGGGTGGGGCGGGCTTAGGGGGATCGACACAGTCATGAAGTGCACAGAGCACAGACACCAGCACAGGCCTCCACTGATGCTTCAACCCACAGACAAGTCATCACCAAGATCACTAACACGGGATGAGGGGAGGACAGGCTTCTCACTACGGGCAGGGACTTTTAAATTCTTGGTGTTCCGAGAGTTGGGCACAGCCTGACCCTACTGCCCAGGTGAACTCACCGGATGGCACCTAACATGTACACAGCTTTGCTCCCTTAGCTACCTAAGCCAAAGCACATGAGCACATGTTAGAACACCCCAAGTCCTCCTTTATCCACCTGGTAAACAGGACGACTCATCCTCTCCATCCTCTGAGGGACCCTTTCGGACCACCTCCTGACTTTGTCCAACCTCCATCCCAGGCCAGAGCGAGGCCCACCAGCAGCCGTACCTTAGACAGCTCCCCAAGGTCAGGCCGCACCCAGCCCAGCTTGTCCAGCACACACTCGTCAAATTTTGCCTGCTGTTTGCGGCAGTGACGGAACAGCTGCATGTTGGAATAATCGAGGCAAGTCCAATACTCTGTGAAAGGCTCCGCACAGTGAAGCTTTATCTGCCTAGAGAGGAGAGCTACAGGTTAGGGACAGTTCTTTGTGAAACAGAAATGGCCACAGGCACGGATGGCTACGCTGTGTGCCACCTTCAAGAGAAAATGACAGCAAATGCCGAGGCTGTGGGAAGGAGCCTCTTTCGTGCTGGAATGCAACTGCTGTGAAAGTCAGTGTGGGCGGTCCTCAAAAAGCCAGGCGTAGTGTGGCACGCCTGTAATCCCAGCACTCAGGGAGGCAGAGGCAGGCGGATCGCTGTGAGTTCGAGGCCAGCCTGGTCTACAAAGCAAGTCCAGGACAGCCAAGGCTACACAGAGACCCTGTCTCAAAAAAAACCAACCAACCAAACAAACAAACAAAACAAAACGTGACCCATCTATACCACTCCAAGCCTACACCCGAAGCCTTTCTATAGCATACAGAGAGCAGTTCATTTGTGTCGACTGCTGCTCCATTCACAGACCCTACACATCCAGCAACAGAACTCTGGATAATGAAAATGTGTACATGCACACAATAGAATTTCTATGCAGCTCTATTTATTTATTTATTTATTTATTTGTTTGTTTGTTTGTTTGTTTGAGTCTGTGTAGTCCTGAAACTTGCTCTGTAGACTAGGCTGGCCTTGAAGGTAGGCCTGAAACTTGCTCTGTAGACCAGGCTGGCCTTGAACTCAGAGCTCTGCCTGCCTCTACCTCCCTGAGTGCTGGGATTATAGGCATGCACCATCTCACTCAGCTTTTAAGAAATATGAAATCTGCAGGAAAATAAAGCTAAGAAGTATCTTCTTAAGCAAGGCAGCACAGTCTCAGACAAGAATACTGGTCCTCTCTCATATCTCATGTGAATGCAGACTTTAATACACGCATGTTTATACGGTGTCTCATTAACCATTAGGCTAGGTCATAATGCGTGCACAAAAATAAAGCACTGTGAGAGTGAATACAGACTAGGACAAGAGACCCACACAGTAGATCAAGAGGTGTTGGGGTGCAAAAGGTCACACGTGACATGGAAGTATAAAGGCTACTTGGGATGGGAACACACAAGGGAGGCAGGATCATAAGGAAAGGTGGGAAGAAAAACAAAAACAAATTTTGTTTGAAAAATGTCACAATGTAACCTAACTTTCTATAAGCTTTGGAACTAAAGAAAAACAAAAACAAACCCAAAGTTAAGAACCAGTAAGTAAAAAGTTAAAGATAAAAAGATTTCTGAAAAACAAGCCTTTCTTTGCCCAGCAAAAATAACAGACTATGGCCCGAGACACTCAACGGAACTCACCTGAAGCCTACTCCCTCTTAATCTCAGCTCGGCAAACTCAGCAGAGAAGGAAGCAGTCAGAGCCTGGCCTGCTGACAGAGGCCAGAGGTGACAGGCCTTCTTAAGCAAACACATGAGCTAACTGGAAGTTGGCGCTGGGGCCCACACTCCAGAGCTCCGGCCTCACTCCCAAAGTGTGCTGGCCAGAACCAGAGTCCTCGAGGAACTGGGTGCTGCTGGAAGCAGGGCAGCAAATAATTCACTCTGGACTACCAAAAGCAGCTGGAGGAAGCTGAGGACACGGGCCAGTAGTTAAAGCACTTGCCACACAAGTAACAGGACTAGAATGGGGATTCCAGAACCCATGCTAAGTGCCAAGTTATCCTGGCAGCCCACTGTAATACCATCCTCTGAAAGAGGGGACAGGAGATCCCAAAGCAAGCTAGCCAGCGGAACTAGCCATGTTACTATGCTCCATGTTTGAGTGAGAGACCCTGCCTCAATGAATAAAAATTCCTGATATCAACCTTAAGCTTCCGTTTGAATGTGGGCACATGTGCACACACAGTCACACACACATGTTCACACAGAAACAGACACACAAAGAAACCACACGGCTAAGGAGACTAGGTGTGGGGCACAGGACTGTAATCCCAGCATGCGGGAGGTGACACCGGAGGACCAGTTCAAGGATAGCCTTAGCTACAGAGTAAATCTGAGGCCAGCCTGGGTTACATGAGACCCCATTTCCCCCAGCCCTGAGAGAGAAAGGGTGGAGAGAAAAGGAGGTGGATGAAGCAACCCCTTCCTTTTTCATTCAGACCTGTTAGGAATTGAATAAACACAAATTCAAGGAAGAACGAAAAAGTACTACTTATGTATGCCACTCGCTGCCCCAGCTGAGGCCCAAATGAACCCAGGACCTTGTGCTTGCTAGGCAAGTGCAAAATAGCACGGTTTAATGTAAAAGCCATATTTAAGGCAGTGGAAAAAAACTCCGACTGCCTTTCTGCCAACAGACTAAAGACTGAAAGTGATTCTTATTCTAGAACCTGAGGACCGTCAACGCATGGCCCTCCTTTAGAATGTCTCAGGAAGACTTTCTGAGCCTAAGCACACAGTGAAAGTCTACTTTCCCTGCCTGGCCCCTGCCACTCAGCTTCTCTCCTAGGACTCAGTGTGAGCCAACACCCTTGTGTAACCTGCACCCCTTCTCCTCTACTGTGTTCTCCACAGTCTGTGGCAGAAGAGGCGTCACAGCCTAGTATTGCAGTGGGAGATTGTGGATCAGCACTGCAGTGGGAGATCATTTTTAGCTCCTCAAATAAGTAAAGACACAGTGGGCCCAAGGCAGAGAGCTCCTAAAGTGGCTCTCAGCTGTTAGGCTACAGCAAAGCGAAAGACTATTTGAAAATACGGTCAACAGAGAAATGCTGAGCCAAGAGGCTGTGCAGAGCAGAGGAAAAAGGAACCACATAGTTCTGCCATCATTTAGACCCTTGAATCCAGCCCTGCCCACACTTCCACTATTTCTGGGCTACACAGCTAAGCAGCCAACTCTCCCAGAGTTGAGTTGTCCTTTTTATTGTACTAAAAGTCTAGAAACACTTTTCTAAGGCTGAGAGAGGTGGTGTACACTGTAGGTTCAGCACTTGGGAGCTGAAGCAGGGATGTGTGTTCCAGGCCTACACAGTGGGTGCTGGGCTGGCTGAATCAAACCAATTTTTTTTTTTTTTTTTTTTTGAGACAGACTCTAATGCAACTGGAACTGGCTTCAAACTCCCTGGGTAGCCATGGCTACCCTTGCTGATCCTCTTGCCTCCACCTCCTGAACACCAGGATTACAAGACCATGTCACCATGGACAACTAACATGGTCAGTGAATTACACACCTGGGCTTGTACTTAAGTATTGAGCACAGGGTCCTACCTGAAAAATCAACCTCAGCGCTTTCCTAATCATAACAACTGCCCACTGTCTGTCAACAAGCATTGGGCTGAGATGTCTGCACACACCTTTTCAAAAGATCTACCGCAATACTGCAGAGGACAGACACTATTTCACAGCTGAAAAGTGAGATTCACAGAGGTACAAAACAAATCCAAGACAAAAAAAAAAATTAATTTTGGTCCACCTGATTTCAAAACCCACACACTTGCAACTCCACTTAATTGGCCAGAACTCGCTCCCTCATTTAAGCATATTTCAAAGTACCCTGACGTTTAACGCAGGCGCTGCCTCTGAGTGAGTCTTACCTGAAGAAGTTCAGTGCACACCCGTTGACCAGCTTGCCCTCCTTCAGGCAGCGCCTCGGGTCCTTCTCTTCCCAACGGCATAGCATGAACTCCTTATTGGCCTTATCACACTGGGCTCCATAGTGATGGGCGGCAGCTTTAAGCACGGCTGAGCTGACTTTCACCTGGGAAAGCAACGCAGAGGGGAGTCACACACTACGTCGGGTACCTCTGCCTCATCACGGAGCTGGCCGGAACAGAGGAACACACAGGAAGCACTACTGTTCTGGGTCGTGATTCCTTCCAGCTGAGTGCCTGGACTACCCCAGCTCTCCCACGTGTCTTTGTAGGCTGACAGACCATCCCATTTTCTCTCAGAGATGAGGGTGGCGACCCTACAGAATCTTGCTTGAAACAACCCTGTCGATGCTGCTACAGTTTCTCTCCAGGAATGAAGTGAATCATACATACAAGGACGTCGGAAACTCCCAGAGGGCTGGGGAATCATAAAGCAAGGCGAGGGAAAAGCAGGAGCTCATGGCCTGGCAAATTATTACCAAGAACGGAGTCCTGGAGTCGGCCCATGCTGATGCTGAACTCCTGCACTGTGACCATGAGAGACTCCCTTGCTTGCCTTCTTTCTTGAGCAGCACCCTAGTGCGGCTGTAGGCAGCTCGAACACAAGGAACTGCTGAGTCGAGGGCCCAGCTCCCTGCTCTAGGGTCTCAGCCTATGCCAAAAACTACAATTTTCAATTACTGGAACCAGACAGAGCATTCTGGTATCTGGGAGAACTTACCTTTATGTTCACTTTTCATTTTGGCTCCTCTGTTTCTCTTCTAATAATCCTTACTGTTCTACCTCAGCCTGCAAGCGAACACTGGTCACCAGCTGTGCCATAGGCAACTTCCTAAGCCTAAACTTTAAAGAGCAGGGTGGGGTACTGGCATCTGGGTGGGCCTGTCTGACAGTCCTGTTCAGGGAGCGTCTTTCTGCTCTAGCGTGCTTTTGCTTTATTATTGCTGTTTGCCCCACCAAGGAATTTTCAGATTCCTGATCAACTGAGAAATGTGACAGAGGATATTAGCATGTTTCCTAAAACCCAGTCTGTCAGGCTACTGTACTTTACTACACTACTGAACTGGACTTTTAAAAACCTGAGGCTTTTAACATGAGAAAAGTCTATAGTCTTATCTTTACGCAGCTTGTACATATAAATCACCAAATAAGACAAATGTTGGGGAAAGAAGAGAGAGACCCACCTATAGCCCACAGCAGCGGTTCTCCACCTTCCTAATGCAGCCCTTTACTACAGTTTCTCCTCAGGCTGTAGTGACTCTTAGTGTCATCTCTGAGGGTCACCACCCACAGGCTGAGAACCTACCAGAAGGAGGCTAGAGCCAGGACTGCTCACCAACATTATACTGCTGCAGCTATCAATCAAAGGTCGGCTTAAGACAAAACTGCCATGGCAACTCTAACAAATTTATATCCCAAATCTGTAAATGTTTGTATTTTGGTACATATTTGCTTGTTTTATTACCTATAGCCAGTCGGAAAATTAATAGGTAGTCAACCTTTTTGGTTTTTTGTCTGGCTTTTGGAGACACTCTTGAAGTAGCCCAGGCTGGCTTTGAAATATGTAGGTCAATCCTCTCAATCTTCCTGCCTCAGACTCCCTAGAGCTGGTTACAAGCATGTGCTTCCAGTCTTACTCGGCGGTTTAGAGCACAGTCTGCTCTTCCAGAGGACATAGGTTCAATTCTCAGCACCCACATGGGAGCTCAAAATCACCTGTAACTCCAGCTCCATGGGATTTGATGCCCTCTTCTGGCTCTCATGGGAACCAGGTATAAGTGTGGGCACATACATCCACACAGCCAAAAACATTCATACACATGAAATAAAGAAATTAAAAAAAAAAAAAAACTTTTATTAAAAAACTGAACACCATTTTACCTGCTGGCCAGATGTCTCAAAAACTATCTTTAAATGACTGATTTGGTTACTTAAATCCTTAAGACAGCAGCCCTCCAAAGCCTGCAGCATTAGTTGCTTTATTTCCCTACACAGCTAGCAGTCTTATCAAAAGGAAGATATATTCGTGCTGTCACGGGGAAACAGAGGTGAGACACATTCACTGGGCCAATTCCTAAATGGCAATAAACAGATGCCCTTGCGATGACATGCCGGCTGGCCCCAGAACTGGAACCCAGATGCTGAAGCCTCTCGTCGGGCCTTTGGCACGGCACCATCACCAAGAGAGAAGAGAACTTGAGATGTAACTGTGTTCCCTCACCTGCTTCTTCATAACTGATCATATCCAGCAGTGCCCACTCAAATTAATCCAGCATCCTTTGTCTCCAGAGCACAGAATCTCAGCATCCTTCCTCATTGGCCTTCACACAGCCGCTCTGCACTGTTGGCTTCCAAAGACAGCAAGTGTGCAGAGCTGAGCCAGACACAATCACAGCAAAGCCCCCAAATCTTCCATACTTGTCTTGCTTCTATAAGCCATGACCGCAGCCCTTCTTACAGTACTTAACTTATGGCAGGCCTGCTTTCTTATTTATGTAAAGTGAGGCATAATGTACTATTTCTTTTCATAGGACCGTCTGAGGATCCAGTGAACTCAGATCTGTACAAAATGCTAACAATGTGCCTGACACATAAAATGAACATCAACACTGGCTGCTGCTTAAATTTTATTCTAGATTATCAATGCACCCGAGGAACCTTGAACCCAAAGCTTCTGGATGTTTTTCCGTGGGGATGTGACATGACTTCTCAGTCAACGAAGTCCAGAATGGATTTTTACCTGCTCCCCAAAGCTGCTGCTGCTCTTGGCCTCCCTGGGTTTGTTGTCATATTGCAAACCTGACCTAGATTCTTCAACCCTTGCGCCTCCTCATTTCAGATGAGGTGCTGATTTTTTGACTCCATTCAGCACAGCTGTCAGTTACCAGGGCTATTATATCAGCCACTGGAACTGGCCTTCCTGCATTTCTTGCTCTTCAATCCAGTCTCTGTAAAGCTGCTGAAGTGACCTTCCTAAACAACAATTCTTATTTCACTCAGCTGTTACAACGAATCAGAAACTAAGGGGTCATGCTTAGCAGCACAGTGGAACCTCAGCTTCCTATTTGCTGTTCAAGGCTTTCTGGGCCCAAACTGTCTCCACAACCTTCTCAAAGGGGCCTGTGCTGCTCTCTCAATGTAATTCACTGTTTCTGGAATCCACATTCAGGTCCCCGACTTCCCCCATGACCTTATCTTGTTCATTTCCTACCTTTACCTAACTTTTCTCTCCATCTCTACCCATAAAAATGACAGCCTTCAAATGTGATGTACAGTAAGCCTAAAGTGTGCTTTCTCTATCCCTTTTATGTCCTCTTGGAGAACTGTACAGCCAAAGTCACCTCATCTTGCAAGCAAAATACCTGTCTACAAGTGCTAAAAGCTACTCAGAGTACCCACACCAAAGGCCTAGAAGTCAGATCCAACATCAAATCACCAGTGCTCGCCAATCTTTCAGTCTTTAGTTATTTACATAATTATATATATGTATCAATTATATAAACTTTAATTATTTACATACTTACAGATATCAACTGTGCAAACTTTAAAGATACATTTATTAGAAAACTCTTGTATGAAATGTCTGCTGAGCCAAATTTAAAACTCAACAAAATGCGTCAACTCGTGTTTAACCAGTTTCATGGTGGGATAAGAATAAGAAGACTGGCTTATGGGAATATCCCTCTTGTCACCTCTTGGTAAATGTCACTTTCATATAAAGCCCATGAGCACAGCTAATAGTTTCTTCATCGGAGGTAAATGAAAATAGCTGCCATCCTCAGAGGTTTATAAGAGACTACATAAAGGAGTGTTGGGGAAATACTTAACATAGTGCCATCATATAACTTTTAGCCTCCCCGGTCTGTTTTTTGGACCTGCCATGACAAGTCCTTCTGCCTTAACATATCCATCTTTTCCCATCATCTCACAGGAGAAAGTCCAAACTTCTCTAGGGGCCCATCACTGCTAACACTAGGCTGACATCAGCTAGCCCTCAGCTTCCTCAACACACATGGTCCTACGCCTCCTTCCTCACTCTACTGCACTTGAGCTCAGAGCTTTAACAGCCTGTGTTTCAGAACAGATGCAGGTTCCAAATAAAACTCTTCCACACACTGTCTATGTGACCTTGGGCAAATCACTTCTACCTATGGGGCCTACTTCTGGTCTACAAGGAAAGATCAGTGACACCCTACTGTGTGTTTCAAGTAATTAGCAGCCTGGCCTTTAGAAATGGCTTGATCGTGTTTGCAATAATTACAGTAATGCTTCACTTTTACCCCACAGCATTGTGCCGTACAGCCTCTTTACCTATAAACTATGAAAGGAGGACACTGTCTCTCATTTTCCATCGCATGTGTACATATCGAACATTAAGTGTCTCTTTAAGAGTTAAACGCTTTAAAGGTGTCCAGACTCACTGTCCAACAGGCACTGTATGAGGCCGCAGCTCCCGGGCCTGCTCCGCATTGAGATTTTGACAGGCTTGGTGGAAGGTGAGCGTCTGGATTGGCATACTCGCCTCAGGGGCAGGAAAAGCAAAGGGCTAGGTGATGCTAATAGAAAGTGCCACTCCGATTAACAGGAGGAGAGGCCGGTCGCGGTGGGCAGCAGGGTGTCTGGAGCCACGGCGGGATGTGATCGCGCAGGTAAGCAGAGGCCAAGACCGAGCCTGGGCCCGCCTGGAAGCTGCAGCCCGTGCCTCCCGCCTGCCCTCGGGGTGAGCCTCACCTCTTCCACTTTCAGCTCTTCCAGAGTGGGCAGCTCCACTATCCCCGGCATGACGGCGGCAGCCGCGACCCTGACCAGGTGCCCTCGGCCGCGTCGCCCGTCTCCTTCAATTCCCCTTTGGGTCTCCGAGAGCGCCCTGCACCATCTGCGCATGCGTCTCCGGAGACGCGCAAGCGCAACTGCTCTGCGGCCGATAGGGGAGAGCGTACGCCATTCCGGGAAGTCAAGCGAGGGCTCAAGGCGGGGCTTCATCTGGTCTCCGCCCTCTTTTTCTGGTTGTTATAGTGACGGGGAGGCCTGCCTCCCTGAAGTTGGTGTCTAAGTGCTAGACCCTAGCTGCTGACATGCAGTACACCGGGAGCAAATTTATTGGGTCATACGTAAACAGGAGGTAAGGTCCCATTCGTCCGTGTGTCCGCTCTCTAGGGCTGGGGAGACGGCTGCCTTTGGCCTCTGCCAAGGACCTTGTACCAAGCGCTTTCAAAAACTTATTCAACTAATGTCCTCAAGCACCCCTATCTAATAAGCAGCGTAGATGGAATTCATTCGTGTGTGTGCGTGTGTGTGTGTGTGTGTATGCTTGTGCTTGTGTGTGCGCGTTCCCAGCATCCACATGATGGCTCACGACCATCTGTAACCAAAGTTGCTCTTCTGGCCTCTGTGGGCGTCAGGTATATACGTGGTGCACACACACACGTAAGCAAACAAACACATTAAAAAAACAGAAATAGCCGGGCATGGGGGCGTATGCTTTTAATCCCTCCTCAGGAGAGAGAGGCAGGTGGATCTCTGTGAGTTCAAGGCCAGCCTGGTCTACAAAGCAAGTTCCTGGACAGCTAGAGCTCTTGCACAGAGAAACCCTGTCTCAAAAACAAAACAAAAACCATGGCCAATTTGGGAGGGTCTGTATGCACGTACGTGCTAGAGAAACACGTGCAAGGTGTTTTGAGTTTGGGAAAGAGGGGCAATGGTCTAGCCAAGCACACGGACAGATTCCTAGAGGAAGTGGGATGCCGTCTCAAATCTTCAGTCAGTTTTGCAAGGTAGATGGTATTATCTCAACTTCAGGGATAAAGGGGGAGAGGGAGCCCTTAAGACTCAAGACTCTTTTTCTAACACCTTAGGGAGTTCAAAGATGATGTGTGTACCGCTTTCAAGCAGTGAGACAGTTCGGGCTGTTCTTGCAAATGGGTTGAACTTAAGCAAAAATGGCGTGCTCACTGTTGTGAATACACAGCTAAGAAGTGAGGGGGGGGTCAAGAAGTTCTACTTTTTTCTATGTCTAAACCACATCATTCCTTCCCACAAGGCCTTGCTACAGCCCAAGTTTTCTCAGGTGGAGGTGAAGGCTTGGCATCATAGGCATAGAAATTGGAGAACCCACACACGTCTTTATGATGGGTTGTGCTTCGTATATAGAATCAATCAATACTTAACATTTGGTTTACATAGACTTCGCATGGCTGGTGGGAACATAAAATTGGACAAGTGCTTTGAAAAAGCTAGACAGTTTCTTAAAAAGTAAGACAGCCATTTCACTCCTAGGTATTAGCCTGATAAATGAAAATACATTCCCACACAAAGGCATGCTTTTGAGTGCTCCTAGCAACTTTATATAACTGAAACTTTGTAATAGCTGAGAACTGGAATCAAACAAAACATCCACCAACATGTGAGTGTGGTCTATCCATTCACTGGAATAGTACACAGAAGGTAAAATGCTGGTTCACATAACAATAACATGAGTGGATCTGGTGGTGTTCTAGACAGGATTTTTCTGTGTAGTCTTGGCTATCCTGGACTTGCTTTGTAGACCAGGCTGGCCTCGAACTCACAGAGATCTGCCTCCCTGAGTGCTGGGATTACAGGTCTGTGCCATGGTCCTTGTGTCCGGACCCCCCCCCCACACACACACAAGTGAATCTTAAAAGAATTATATTGAATGAAAGGAATCAGATGTCCCTGTCAAAAAAAAACGGAATATATATTATATGGTACTCTTTAATATAAAATTATGGAAAATGTAAATGTAAATTCATGGTGACAGAAAAACTGATGAGTATTTGCTTAGGGATGAAGAATGGGAGGGACAAACAAGAAAGATTAAAGAAAGAATATGTAGAAACTGGCCTTGGTGGATATTTTAATTATATTGACTATGATGATGGTTTTCAGGATATGTGTCAAAACTCACAAATTTTACACTTTAAGAATGTGTATAGTTTTGTGTGTCAATTATGCTTCGGAAAGCTGCTTTAACAAAACATTAAAATTCGTGATTTACTCTACCATATCTAAGTATAAAAATGAAAAACCTAATATGGTAGCGTATGCTTATAATTTCAGCATTTGAGAGGCTGAGGCAGGAGGATTGCCATGGGCTCAAGGCCAGTCTGAGCTACATGAGTTCCAGGTCAGCACAGGCTAGAGTGAGTGAGTCCCTGTCTCAAAAATACATACCTATGTACATATAGACTATAATGTAGGCGTCTCTGACCTCATGATCATGGTTTCTGTTGGAAACACTGAATAGTTAAGCTCTAGATGATTCTGCTCCAGCAACAAGGAATGAAGGAAGACCGTCTGCACTTTATAGGTCCATTGTGCACCATCTCCTCCTCATGGTGATTCCCATTTGACAAGTGAGAAAAGGAAGGCAAGGTGCAGAGTGGTTTATGTAGCTTGCCCAAACTAACATATGGCGGAACGAGGATTTTAAAAAGCAAGACTACTGTGTCTTAATGGGCACAGCTAGGCTGCTCATAACAGACTTGGGAGACACCAAATCAGCTCCCTGGGCTGCTGGTCTCTTCACAAGGTCTACTTGTTTGTAGCTTTGATGCAGCCCAGCCTTCTCTGGGCCTACAGAGGAGGTATTTCAGTTAACAGCATAAAATCCAGGACAGGCTTCAGGAAGGAGAAGAGACCAGGCTTCAGGCTTCAGGCAGACCAAAGGTTTCCCCAACTTAAACATTTTTTTTTGAGGTTTTGATGAAAACAAAACATCACAAAAGCTCTGACAGAATATTGAGGGATAATGACGATGAGGATGTAGAGAACCAATGACTTCTCTCTGTCCCCTGGCTGCCATGCAGAGCTCAGTGGCTTCTCGTGTCCTTACAGGATGGAGGGCCAGGCAGAGTACATCCTCCCTACTGATACGAAATATGTCGGGGAGATGAAGGACGGCATGTTCCACGGAGAAGGAACCCTGTTCTTCCCCAGTGGGAGCCAATTCGATGCTACCTGGGAGAAAGGACTGGTGGTGAAGGTGACCAGCTAGGCCTTGGGGGATGTCCCAGGCAGGAAGAGCCCTCACTGCCTGCTTTAGCACCTTATCCTCTTGCCTGTTGCTTACCTCTTTCCATTCACTCTTTCCCCTACTTCTCATTCTCCCAGGACTCTAGGATCTCCTCCATCCTGCCATCCCATTTCCTGCCTGATCTTTGACCAATGAGTCTACACCTCTAAAATGCATGTCCCTCATTCTTAAACTAGGGACAATCATCTTGGCTACCTAGTGCTGCCATGGCGGGTTACCCTCCAAGTTAGCATCTTAAGTCAGTCTCCACTCACCACCTTGTGGTTCTGGGAACTGGAAAGACTTCCAGGGCAGACTCCAGGGGAGAATCTGTGTCCTCACACTTTTTTTTTTTTTTTTTTTTTTTTTTTTTTTTTAGTGTCTAGAAGCTGTCTACATGCCTTTGCTCCATGACCAGGAATCACTCCACACTCTGCTTACAGCCCAAGTTGTCTCTTCTCCCCTGCTCCTGTTGTCCCATCCCCTCACCTGTCTGCCTCTGTCTTGTAAGAAACCTCACATTGGGTGACTCCAGAAAAGTAAAAGTACACAGGGTAACACATTCTCAGGTTCCTGCAGATGTGGTCAGCTTTTGAGCCATTTTCTAGCATACAGTAGGTACCCAATAAGTATCAGCATTTACTCTCTGATCTGAAGGTTTTGATCTTGGGGTTTATGGGCCATGAGTAGAACTTGGGGTCAGTGGAACCTTCTGACTTACACACACACACATACACACACACACACACACACACACAGCCTCTGTGGATATGAAACTGTGGCTTTTCTATGAGAAAATGATCTGTGCTCTCACAAGCTTCCTTGAGAGAGTGCTGGGCCTGACTCATGACCTAAAAAAAGGTTAATGCTTTTTCTTTTATAGCTGGGGGGAATCTAAGCCTCAGGAAAGGGATGTGACTTGCCCAAGGTCACACAGTGAACAAATAGTACTGTGGGAGTTTCCACCCGTGTTTCCTGATGCCTCGGCTGGTGCATTTCTTACATCCTGAGGCTCCCTTTAGCACTGAAGCAACAAGAAGAGAATGCACATGTCTGAACAACATGCTGTGGCTCCCGGCTCTGACCTCTCTAGCTATTATAATAATAAGAGAAAAATAACAGCATGTGTAAGTGTTTCTTCTGTGCTCAGAGGAGGGAACCGACAGATACTTAAAAAGAGATTATGAGACTTTGGCTCATGAGCTAATGGAAGCTGGACCACAGTTGATCCTCTGCAAGCTGGAGCCCAGAGGAAACCAACATTGTAGCTCTAGTCCAAACTGAAAGGCTGGGGACCTGGAGATGTAGTGGGATGAGTCTCAGGCAGAGGCCAGGTGTGCCGATGCCCAAGCCCAGGAGGAAATGGGTATCCCAGCATGCCTGAGGGCACAGTGGTCCTTCCTCTGCCCCATTTTCTGATCAGATCTTTAACAGATCAGATGGTGCCCATCTGCATGATGGTGGGAATGATCTCTGTACTAGGTCCATTGACTCAAATGCTAATCTCTTTGGGAAACACAGACACAAACACAGACACACACAGACACAGAGCTAAGCTTGGCATGTACTTATCTCACCAAAATCCCTGCCATTCCTTTTAGAGGGATACTGTCATCATCCTAATTCTGTCCATGAAGGAACCTAAGAGCAGAGAGAGTAGGTCACCTGCCCAGCCCACCCCAAAGTCACCATGTTTTCTGTGTCAAGCACGGGGTTTAGTGCTGTCTCTCTGCCTCCCCTAATCCTCACAACCAAGGCCACTGTGACAGTTGTCACTTCTTTCTTGTGGCAGCAAGAATCCAGCTGTTCCCCTGCTAACACCCAAAAGGGCTTTGGCTTTGGCTTCCTCTGGTGCCCTGCTCTTCTCTTCCCCCAGGGCAAGTATACGTTCCAGGACGGGCTGCAGTACGACGACAAACACTGGCATTACTGTGACAGCTATGACCGGAGGTTCTATACTGAGATCTGCTTTGGCCTGAAGCCCGCAGGTAGCACACATAGACAGAGTGGGAGTCTAGGGGTGCTAGAGATGAGTGCTGAGTCCCCACTAATCTTCTCAAGGGGTGATGGGTGCAGCAGACCCAAGAGAGCCACAAAAGCCAGTCCTCACACCTCAGCCCCACTAGGGCTGGCCAGGGGAATGAGACCAAGAGACTCTACCTCTCTGTAAATCAGATTTCCCCTTCTAAATAAGGGCAGAAGTGTTTTCTTCCTTACTAGTCCATCAGGCATAAGAGAGTGTGCATCTAGAACAGTGTCTTACATGCATGACGGATGCATGGCAAATGACAGCTGCCATGCTAAAACTGTGTAAGCCTTAGAGCGAGAGAGAATGGGAAATCGGGGACAGACTGGAGGAAATTGTGCTCTGTGGGCTGGGTGCCGACTGAGGCTCCCTCTAGTTCCTATTGTTCAGGGTGCCCCGTCCAGTCGCCCTCTTTTGGATCTACTCTCCCTCGGGCTTTCCCAGACCTCAGAACTTTGTCATGATGGTCCCAAGAAATGGATGAGGGTGAGGTCAGAGGAGGCAGGGGTCCAGCTCCCAAGGCCCTGCTCCTCACCACATAGTAGAAAACTGAGGCACTGAAGGGTGACCTTGACTTCTCCATGCATCTCTAAGATAACAACTGGCCTGAGGTTTGAGCCACTGAGGATGGCTTCAAAGCCATTGACTGGCATGGAAAAGGCATCCATTGCCAATACATATGTGGTTTGGCTAGAGTCAGAGTCAAGTGGTATATAATTAGACAATATCAGGGCATTTGCTTTTGCATGATGCAGACCTGTAAGCACAGCTTGGGGGGCATTCAGCTTTCTGCTCAGAGAAAGGGAAATTCAGGATCTACAACTAAAAAGAGATAACTGAGAAATTCCAGCATTCCCAACCCCTTTTACTCTGGCCATGACTTTCCAAGACATAAAATGTCTGTATGATTTTCTTTCCCTTCTGGGGTTCCAGCATCCATGACTCAGGAATCAGACTCAGACCCACATTCTTCCCTCAGGTGTCAATTAGCCCCTGGGTCTCAGAGCCAGGCTGCTTCCTCCCTGCCTAACATTGGGCCTGTTACGTGGCCTCTGATGTGAGTTCTCTTTTCTGAAAGATGGAGCTGCTCTAGGGATTGATTGCCTGAGACAGGAGGAGCAAATGCTCAGCACACAAGAAACAATAAATAGTGCCACTGTGGCCATTTTGGGAAAGGTCCAGATACAAGGCTCGGTCTGCCCTTTCCTGGTGCCTGCCTCAGCTAGGTTCTGCAGCCAGTTTTCCTGAGCCGGCCAAGGGTCCACAGCTGTGGCCTCTGCCCACATGTGGGCCACCCTCTTTTGGATCTATTCTCCCTGGGGCTTTCCCAGACCTCAGAACTTTGTCATGGTGGTCCCAAGAAATGGATGAGGGTGAGGTCAGAGGAGGCAGGGGTCCAGCTCCCAAGGCTCTGCCCACAGCCCCTGTTCTGAAAGCTCCCTAGGACTCATTTCTGCTGACTTTGCTCTTGACCCTGCAAAAGGAACATTTGGTCCCACAGTGGTACCAGCCACATAAGCATCAGCCAGGAGTGAGATTTGAACATGAGGCTTGCAAGTGGCCTTGCTGATACACTAATTGTCCTTGTGCCTCCTCAAGGTATCGTTCAGCTCACCAACATGGACCCACCCAGAACTATCCCTCTAGGCTGCTATGACTGTGGAGATGGCTTCTATAATCCGACCACCAGGATCATCAAGGACTTCCGGGGCCGCTTTCTGAGAAACGCGGGTAGGTGCATGCTGACACTGGGAACACTTTTTCTCTTCACCTGCAGGAATGGCTGCACATGTGTATGCACACGCATGTGCCTCCATTAAGAAAGAGGCAAATGTGGGTTGTTTGGATGTCTCCTTGAACTCATGGCTGGCAAGACTGTTTCCTGCCACAGTGTGAGAGCAAGGACGTTCATAGCTCCACTGTGATAGCACTTAAGTGTGCTGCTGAGAGATTAAAGCACATCCTTTTGTATGCATGCCTTCATCTAGCATTAGTGGCCCCCTAGTGTGTTCTAGACACCATGCTTGGTGCTGGGTACAGCAGAAAGAAGCTAGACCCCGGCCCCTCCCCACTGGAGCTGATGCTCTGACAGGCAGCAGAGAGGACTTCAAATAGTTGACTACATGGAGAACAGGCTATCAAAGAAAGGTAGCGCCCTGGAAGTACAGGGTGGAGGCACCGTGAAGAGTGGCTGAGGGTCCCTAGTCCTGAGTCAAGGTAGCAGAGGTTTTGAGAAGGACATGGCATCTCAGCTAGCACCTAGGAATTGACCTCGGACATGGGGAAGAAGCTTATCAGACAGAGGGAAAGCATAGAGCTGGCCAGAGAAGAGTGGTTCCGTGTAGTCCAGGAAGGCTGGCTGCTCTCAACTAGCTGGCAGACACAAGATTCCATTTTGGTGAGGGAGTCCAAGGCTGATGGGACTTCACAGTGACCCGACTGTGGCACCTGCATTACTGGATTATTGTGAGAAATAACTTTTCTTTTGAGACAAAGTCTTGCTATGTTGCTCAGGCTAGCCTTGAACTCCTGGGCTCACGCAAACCTCCTGTTTCAGCCTTCTGAGTAGTTAGCATTACCGACATGCAAGCCTGTCCTAGGCTTTTAGTGATGATTTAAATCCACCCTTGTATTCATTGAAATGGTTTTGAAAACCTCTAGTACCTGGGCTCTCTTGAGTTTGGCTTTTCACCTGTGCCGGCTAGTTTTAAATATCAACTTGACACAATTCAGAATCACCTAGGGAGAGAGTATCCGTGTGGGGGTGTCTAGATCAGGTTGTCCTGGGGGCGTGTCGGCAGGGCGTTGTCTTGAATGCCTTGGTTGAGAGAAGAAGACCTTTCTACTGTGGATGGTACAACTCTCTGGGCAGGACTGTATAAGAGTGCGGAGAGAGCCGGGCACTACAGGGCTCACCTTTCACTGATTCTTCTCCGTTCTGGACTTGCTGTAATGCGACTAGGTCTCCCAAGCTCCTGCAACCTTGGCTTCCCCTGGACTGTATGCCAGAACTGTGCCCAGATAATTTCTCTCTCCCTTAAGCTGCTTTTGTCATTTTGTCACAGCAATAGGAAAGGTTTAGGCCCTTGGGCACATCAGGAGTGTTTCTCCTCATGACTGCACACATAACAGAAGCCTGTGTGCATGTGTGTACTTTGCACATACAATGTTGAGTATTTTCCATCCTGCTTATAGTTCCAGGCTGGCTGATATGCACTAAGCTGATTCCAAGGACTTTTGGAGGCAGCCTTTCCTGGCCTACCTACCTCCTGCCCACCTGCCTCCCTCTCCTCTGCGGCCTCCTGAGCTTCTCAAGCACTGCTTAGCCTGTGACAGTAGGATCTCATGAGGTCAGGGTCTGTGTGACTGTGCCTGACTTGTCACTGTTCCTAGCATCTCACAGGTCCCATGAAAACTGATCAAGTCGTTGTAGAAGAAAAAGCAGGCAGGCAGAACACTTCCTCACAGGTCTCCCACTCCCCCACTTAAAGTCAGAGCTCCCTGTACATAACTCACAGACAGCTTGCTATTTTGGGTAAAAGCAATCTGTTATATTTCTGTGTAGTGCCAAGGTTTCAGACCATCTAACCTGCCATCACAGGTCATAATGCAGGGACTCTGCAGAGTTTGGGTTTGGTTGTGCAGTGCTCTTACTGGCTAGAGCTACTAAGTGAAGCACACAGTCCCTGCTGGAACCCCAGCGGCACCAGTCACTCTGTCCGCCTAAAAGCCTCTTCTCACATGCCCTGAGCCTCATGGAAACCTCCCGTGTATGTTGGCAGCTGGAATAGCGATGTCCTGAGTTTAGAACGTCAGGTCTCAGAGTGGTGGGTGGAATTGTTCCATTTCCCCCCATCAGTGATCTTTCTATTCTTCCCCGGAACTTTAGGTTTTGAGACAGTAAGCTGTAAATAATGCCACTGGACCCGGTTAGTGAATACCCTTCTAAAAAGTACAGCAAATACAACAAAACAGGTTGTCTAGGACCTTTTGTTCAATGGAAGGCACCAGGACTGGGAGAGGTGGAGTGATGATTAAAAACTCATGGCTCAAAACCCCTGTCAGTGGTAGGCCTCTTGTCTGAGATCCCCCACAGATAAGCTGTGTGATCATGGAAAGCTCGCTTTTCCTCTAAGAGTCTCAGTTTCTTCATCTATAAAATGGGTATGATGATAGCGCCTCTCTAGTAGCTGCGGGAAAAGGGAGGGTGTGTGTATGCCTACACAGCCCAGCACCTGGCCCAGCCAGGTGTTCTGTGAGCAGTGGCTTGAGGCTGCGGTTCTTATGATGATTGCTGACTCAGGCTGTGGGGAGGAGGAATGAGTTGGGCCCTGGGGCTTATTATGTTTTCTCTGGGTGCTGAGGAGCAAAGAAGTCTCTCGGGAGGCGTGTGTGATTGGCTATGGTAATCTTGCTGCCTCCTCTGAGGTGCTGCTCAGGAAACAAAATGCTGCTGCAAGGTTAGGGGTCCACAGATCTCCTCACTTACAGCCCCGGGGCTCTGGGCTCACCTTCCACCGTCCTGTCAGTTGCACACAATGTTCATGTCCACCCATCAGCCATCTGTCAGTGAGCTTCCGCAGACAGCACTTCCTTCTTTCCTTTACCTGCCACCGGCCTCCTCGGTGCTTAGGAAAGAGCCAAAGGCCAACATGTCTGCTGATAATCCTGAAGAATGGCTTCCCCTGCACATTCTCTGCTCAGGATGACGAGGCTGGGAAAGGGGTGCTCCCTGGGGAGGAGCCTGGCCAGGCTCTGTTCGTAATCTACTCTAGGTGGATAACTTTCACAACCTAAATTTTGCAATGTGACACCTGGCGTCTGACCGGCTACTTCCTTATGGTAGACTGGGAACATGCCTCAGTGGTTAAGATCCTTTGCTGCTGCTCCTACAGAGGACCTGTGTCCAATTCCCAGCCCCACATGGTGGCTCTGAGCCCTTTCTATGACTCCAGTTCCAGGGACTCCGACACCCTCTTCTGGCTTGTGTGAGCACCGGGCACATACATGGAGCACAGACATCAGGCAGGCAAAACATGCATACACAAAAAAAAAAAAAATTTTTTTTTAAAGTCTTTAAAAACAGAAGTTGCTTTTGGTTGGTTACACAGCTGTTGACAAAGTTACGTCCAAACCCAAAGCCTATTTTCCATGGCTCAGATGTGGGCACCATCCCTCACAGGCAAGAAGGGTTGTGCCCCAGGTGGTGCCATCAGGAGGTGGAACCCCAGGGGATGTCCTTTGGTCACTGGGAGCATGCCATTTAAAGGGCCTGAGAGACCTCAGTTCCAGTTTCTCTGCTTGGCTTTCTGGCTTGCAATTTCACAGTCCGCCCTTTACCCTCCACTGATATGCGACCCTCAACAGAGGCCCAAAGCAACCAGGCTGCTAGTCTTGGACTGGAACCCTTTACAACATGAGCTAAACAGATTTTCTTTCTTTACAAGTTAATTGACTCAGTTATTTTGTTATAGTCACAGGAAGCTGCTTTAATTACACTATTCTTTTCTTCTTACCAGTTTGTGCACAAATTCATTCTGTGCTCATCAATCTCCTCTTTAGACAGAGACATGCTTGATTCATAATCGTTCCTCTACCAAACACAGTCAGTGGCATCCACCTGGAGCTCAGTGAGGTTCCTGAATGGATGAAAAGGCCCACTCTAGAGTCTTAAGACAAAACCACCACAGCCTCTCCAAATCAAACAGAACCTTATTTTGAAAAGAGGCCCTTTATATGCTGTGATCCAATATGGGAGCATTTGAAGATGTTCAGGGTAATTACCTTTAATAGGGTGAAAAATCGACAGATTAACTAACGCTGCCTCCCCCAACACACACATTGCCTTCACCCTTCTCAGGAAGGCTAAACCAAAGCCATGTTAGCATTTTGTTCATGTATCTCTTTCATGTAGCTGTTGCTTGCCTCCACAGCACTAGTAGGAATAACTTGTGAGAGAACTGTGCCCCTAATCTTTACTCCCTCCCCCCAATTAATGATACCCCATGTGAGTGTCTCCAATGAAAGGCGCATTATTAATATTCAAGGGAAAAACCCCTTGTAACCATTTTAACAGATACAGCTAACAATGAACTAAATTTGCTTTGTGTGAGATAGAGAGTGAGCATCCCAAATTAGTTTATGTAAAAGCTGAAATCCTCCACTGAAAGGTCTCAGCACCATCCTCAAAGAATATCCCGATCATCAGCAGCGCTGTCAAGATTCCCGCCAACATTATCCCCTTTGTTGTCTGAAATGTAGAATCAAGCACATCTGGCAAATGTCCTGGCGCTCACAAATCTCTCAAACAGCGTCTAATTCCCAATGGTGAAAGAGAGAACGCCACTGCCTAATCGCACTACTCTTCAAAATAGCACCGACTTTCCTTCAATCAGAAACAATGGCTTTGCTTTCTTAAAAATATCACACACCAGTGATCATTTGCAGAGAGGCCCATTTTCACTCTTGAACCTGTGGGTCCCAGACAGAATTCAAAATTAAGACCATGAACCTCATTTGAATGTACGCTTGGTTCGGTGGGCAGTGGGAAGAAGGGTTGTGACCTAGCTTGTGCGGCCTGGAGCCTTTGTGAGGAAGATGAGGCAGAAGATGGTGATGAGAGCTATCTACCTCCTTGTAGGAGGGGAGTCCTCCCCTCAGCTGTATTTGACAAACTGAGACTCAGTGAGGCTAAGGAATTTCCCCCCAGGAAGTTCAGCCTAGATGGGAGTCACATGGTTTCATCTGCCTTCTCTTTCCACTCTGCCAGGCCTGCTCACAGGGGCCCAGGAAAGTTGCCCCAGCCACCTTTAGAATAGGCCCACTGCAGAGTGGATATCTGAAAATGGAAGGCTGCTTTAGTCTTCTGAAGTTTAAACAGTTGAAATCTGTAAGCATACTCAATGCCCAACAGGAGTGGATCAAGGGGCATGCAGGATGTTCTCATGATGGTTTTACTGAGTGCCTTGCTGTGTCTCAGACCCAGGCCTCCACCTCAGGGCACCAGCAGCCTTGGTAAGTAGCTCTGTGGCTCTCCCTGACATTCCCACTTTGCAGATGGTGAAATTCCTGGTTTGAGGGCAGCAGAGCTGGGATTAAGACCCATGTCTAGCTGGTTCCAAAACTAAGTAGCAATGCCATTTGGGCTGGCTCTGAGAGAGGAGGTGGGATTTGCTAGTGAGAGGACCAAGGGCCTTCCCAGGGCCAGAGACAAAACTACAGATGCCTGCTTCTGCTTAGACAGGCACCCTGCTTACGTTATGCTCAAAATCCGGCTCAGAAAGCGAGTCCTCCAGTGCTCAGGAAAGTCATGACCTCTCTAATCTTGAAGGAGCTGCTTCCCCAAGAGGGCCCACACCATGCCTGACCCTCACACCAGCAACCGTGGTCCGGCCAGGGCTAGAACCCTTATTTCCCACTGCCAGTCGCAGCTCCTGCCCCAAACCCATGCTACCTCTCCATGGAGCCTCCCTGGGGTTTTCTGTAAGATGGCCAGTGAGGCTCCCACAAAGCCCCTCCCACCGCTAGCTCTCTAGCAAGACAAAAGGCAATTTACCCAAATGTTATAATCACCTGGAGGCTGGCACGCGGGGCCATCCCTGCTTTGTCTGTGGTATTGTCAGCAGCACTATAATGAGGGCTTTGTGGAGGGATAATATCACACTTGTAACTGCCAGATGAAATGCCCCCACAGATCACACATGCCTCCCAGCAGACGTGGGTATCTGCCTCAGCAGAAGGCACAGGAAGGGACATGAGGGACACTGAAACCTTCACTGTACCAGCGACTTGCCACATCCCCAGCCTTTGAGGAAATGCTATTTCCCCTACTTGACAGATGGGGAAACTGAGGTTCAAGGAGTGTAGTATTTGCTAATGATTGCCTCCATTCAAGGGAAGAACCAGTATTTGAACCCAGGTCTCTCCAATAATACAGGTAAAGATATGAACCCTCTCCCCAGATAGGTACTGCTGAACCCACCAAGAGAAATTGGCTGAAAAGGGTTAAGATTGGCCATCTAGAAGACACCCATGGGCCCCTGTCAAGGTCCATGCTTGGTAATGACAGCCTTCCCTGTCGCTGTCCCTTCCTGACTTGCAGAATTGCCCACTGTCATCTCAACATTCCAGAGGTCTTGGAAATCCCCCTTCCAGCTTCAGGGCCCATGGATTCTGGTAACAATGCCTCCCTGTCCCCATGGCAGCCTCCTGGAGGCATCCAGAGGCCACAGCTTCCCCTTCCGCAGCTGGAATCAGCCTGGCCAGCATGGTTTTCTTTGTCTCCTTTAATAGAAGTAGTTGCAAGGCCATAGCCCATGGGCAAAAGCTTCACCTCTCTTCCTCAGTTCTGCTCTGGAAGTCAGGTTATTTGGCTGAAGCCCATACCCACCTCAGGCCCAAGAGAGGCAGGCTAATGACCCAGGCTTGAGGGGCAGCTGGGCCCACAGTCAGCTCTTGGAGCTGCCTCTTACAAGCTGGGCAACTTTGAGCAGGTAACTTACCTGCCCTAAATTCAGACTCCTTGTGTGAAAATTGGAAATAGTAAAGGGCCTGTCTTGTAGAATTGTAGTGAGGATGAAACTGACACAGGCAGTCTAGTGGGAGCAGTGTGGGGCTCTGGCCACAGCACAGTGCATGCCAGCGAGCACCACGATGTTGACTCTTTTGTACCAGGGATAAAAGGTGGAAAGCAGGTGTGTCCTTCACATGGCACATCCAGTGAGCCAGGATTCCGTAGGCTATTCTCTGGCCTCTACCCACCCGCTCTTGATGCTCCTTTCAAAACTGAACCAGTGGCCAGCAGCTTCCAGATCTCTCCTTAGCATTTGGTTTGGGAGCCTGAGCCCCTCATCCTCATTCTTATCTACATAGAGCCTCTGAGCCCCTGGTGCCTCAGACTCAGGCCTTCACTGAGCCCCTGTGTACATGAGGGCTTCATAGGACACAGCGCTCTCCCCAGCACACCAAGTCAGTGCAGGGTGGAGAAGAACACTGACGACACAGCAGGCACAGGAAGCCTGGGGCCTTCGGGGGAGCCCAAGTGCTCAAGTAAACCACAAATGACATGTAGAAAGCAGTCCAACACACTTCCAGCTGGCCTGGGAGGTCCATGCTCACATTTAATTTCAAATATTAAGTATGAGATTCTTTTTTTCCAAGACCAGGAATGCCCTCATTTCTCTGGGCCCCAGAGCTGGGATTGTACTGTGCAGGATGTAGGACTGTGCCCCATGTGGTTGAGACTGATGAGCCAGAAGATGAGGTGCTAAGGTTGACCTTAAAGAGCAAGAGATGGGGTTTGTTAAACAGAAGGGAAGGAACAGTCGGGTGAGAGCACAGAATAGCAGGTCCCTCTGATGTAGGTAGCACTATAACTTGTTTGTGTGTTGGAGGAGTCCAAGGGAGCTTCCCACAGCAGTGGCATCCAGAAGGGCTTTGACTGGTGTGTCCAAGTGGATCCGAGCTGTGCATTCAAGTAGGGGACAAAGTGAGAGAGTGAATGCTGGCTGGTTAGGGGGGTTGGCTTCAATCCTCCACCCCAGACAGTGAACTGTCAGGGCAGGAGCTGCAGAAGCGCTTCTCGGGCATGAGGCACAGCCACGGGCTGCAGCTACGGAGACAGTGGTAGATCTGTGCCTGCACCACTGTGAAGTTGGGGAGAGGCTTTGGCCCTCTGTGGCTTGCTCCTGCCCCCTGTCATCCAGATATGGCAGTAAAACCAGTGCCGGGGAGTACTTCCCATCCCTCTTGGTTGTCCCCATTACCCCAGCCTAACCCAGCCTTTGGCATCTGCCAAGTGTACACTGTCTTCCACAATCCACAGACAGCCAGAGGTCAGGAGCAAAAGGACCAGACACTCTAAAACCAGGCAGACAAGAGTAACCTCGGCTTTGGCACTCAAGTTTTCTGAATTGTGTCATTACTACGGCAAACATGCTGAACATGGTTAACAAACACAAATCCAATTGTCAGTCCTCAAACAGTAAGATCAAACATTAAGGGTCGGGAAACAGGAAGAATAGTAATGGGTACCCAACAATGCCGGTCTTATGCACCCCTCCATTTAGTATGTACTTGCTCTGGAGTGGTAGGGAGACCAGCCAGCAGCCTCCATTCCTAAATGCCTCCTGTCCACAGTGGGCACGGAGGATGGTTCTAGATTAGCATCACCCATAAGCACAAGTCACATATATATTGCCACATCAGCCATCAGGTTCCAGCAATGCCAAGCTCTGGCTGTGTGGCATTCAGTGAGGTGTTTCTAAGGCCTAGGGCCTTCCTAAAGGACTTCCAGGGTTCACTTTGCCTCTCTCACTTTTCCCCTTACCCAGCAACTAGAGCACCCACAACTTCAGCCATATGTTCAGAAGCACTCATGAGGTCCACGGAGGTAGGGCAGGCAGCATGACCTGACCCCAGAAGTGCTTCCTAAAGTTCTTAACTCAGCCTTCCCCAGTGATAGCTCCCAGTGCATCCCAAACCTGGAAGCCACCATCCTCACCATTTCAAGGTCAAGCAAACAAGATCAGTTTGCTCTCAGGTCTCTCCAAACTTACTTGGGCCATTATTTGATTGCAATTCCATTACACTAGCTATGATTTCTTGGGAGGAGTGTATATAGCAAAGAATTCTGGCAAAATGAAGACATAGAGCCTGCAAATGGATTTCAAGAATAATAAAATTGTTTTAATTGCTAGAATTAATAACTAATCAAGTTTGAATGCATTAATTATATTTATTTATTTCAGTCTTACCACTTCCTTTTTTATTTCCATCTGAATGGGCCTTGGCAAGCTTTCAGGTGCTGGGTTCTGCAGCTCTGGTTCCCAGGGGATGGCGTGGCTCCTCCTCATCCACTCCCAAGAGGGTACTCCACTCCAGGGAGAGCCAAGAGCAGCCAAGGGCCCTTCACCTGCCTGCAGCCTGCTCTGCCTGGGCAGTGACTTCTCAGTCAATATTGACAGTGCTGAGGTCTTTGCCTCAGGCCACCACAGCCACAAAAGTTCAAAGCCTCCTTTCTGTCGGGAGTTGTGCCAGGAATGCCAAGACACGGAAGCACTGGTCCATCCCCACTGTCTCATACATTTGTACCGAAGGTGGGGCAGAGCTATGGGGTGGGCCCCTCCATGGGCTGAAGGTCTGATTTGATGTGTGTCTCCATCCCAGCCTGGACTCCAGGGCTGAGGGGCAGTGTCCCATAGTAGAAGTCCCCTCTCCCTGGCCCAGCCCTGGGCTGCTGCCAGCCTGGCCTTTAGGATGACAAGGTTGTCAACCTCCCCAGGTTGGCCTTCCTCTTCCTTGTGTTTGTGATCACCCACAATTAGACTTCAGATACACAACCACTGCCACACTCAGCCAGCCCCACACTGTGTCACACATACACCAGGGTGCGATGCAGTAGAGTGGGTACATTGCGCCCTCAAACATAACCACTGGCACACTCACAGGCACACAGCTGTTTATTGAGAACAACTGGGTGGAAATAGGCATCTGTAGCCATATGCTGGCTAGCAGCTTTCCTTAGCCCTCCCCTTCAGCCCCAACAGAAAAGCACTACACCTCATAAGCTTTCCTTATGCTGAGAGGTGTCAGTCCCATCTCTCTCATAGAGGGAGGATGAATACATACACACATACACACAGGCACATGCACAAGCACACACCAAAGAAAGCCCCCTTAGGCTCTGGGCTGTGCTGGGCTAGGGAGCCTCTTCCCCTCCCTGCTTTGTTCATTCTGGGTCTCCTCCCTTTCCCAGTCCACACCCCTCCCCTCACACTAGCGGGATCTGCATAGGAGTGGTGACCACAGGGTTGCCTAGCCCAAAGGAGTGCCAAGAGACCAGCTGCGGGTGCCCAGTGACTCCAACCCGCCTGTTTGCCCACCGTGGCTCACCTGCCCCAGCCTGTCCTCGCTTTGAACAGAACCCATGAGCTGAGCTGTACCTCTTGCTCCTCACAGTGCCCATCCTATATAAGGACCTCCTCCTTGGGGTTTTCCCCACCCCATATCTGGCAGGGATCCAGAAGTCCCAAGGATACACTGTTGAGTCCCTTAAGGAACACTCTCTTGCAATCATCCAGTTTGGGAATTAAGGGCCCATCAGAATGATAGTTTTGCCTTCACATCCTCAGTACTCATGAAATACCCTTCTTCCTGGCCAGGCCTCCCCCTGCCTTCTATGGAGGTCTGGTTCAGCCCTCCGTACAGATGGGGAAGGGCTGGTCACCCAGCACATGGGTGCTTCCTCATCTGACCCAGGTCTGGCTGGCTCCAGAAGTCCCACCTTGTAAGGACAACTAACTTCTGGCTTCTCTCTGGGTCTTTGGCATTTCCTGTGCACCAAGAGTTATTCTAAGCATGTTTCAGAATCGACTTGGTGGCAGAGCTTCCTGGCAAGGACATCTGCAGATGTGGGAAAAGGCTCAGAGAGGTGGCAATCTCTTGCCCAAAGTAGTGGCACAGGGCCCCAAAGCCATATCTCGTGTATGTTGCATACGTATGCTTGGGTACATTTTCTTTGTGTTGCACATATAGAGACCAGAGATCAGTTTCAGTTATTCTCCTCTATTGCTCTTAACCTCAGTATTTTTGAGAAAGGGTCTCCCAGTGAACCTGGAGCTGGCCAGCAAGCTAGTTTCATCTAAACTGCACAGCCAGCAAGGCTTGGGGTTCCACCGGTCTACCCTATCTGCAGTGGCGTGGCCAGTTCTTACATGGGTGCTAAGTGTCTGACACAAGTTTTCCTACTTATGCAGCAAGCACTTTCCCCACTGAGCCATCGCTCCAGCCCTCAAGAGTCACACTCTTAGCCAGTGTGAAGCCATACTGCCTCCCTTCCTTGGCATCTATTGTTTCCTTGCAGCTGTCCTGAGACTTCAATACCTCTTCTTCCTTCAGTGTCATGCTGACCTGCAGACTAAACTACTGTCACCTTCTGTGACCTGGGCACAGCCTGTCAGGCCTGGCCCAGATCTGGCCTCTCCAGGATGACCCTTCCCTATCTTTGCTGGGACGCAAGTCATAGGTCAGCCAGACTTGGAGCTTCCTGCAAGAGGCCAGGTGGTGAGGTGCCCAACCTATGGCCCCAGGACACAGAAGCAGCAGCAGCTGGCAGTCTTAGACCTGTACTTAGCATGCCTCCCTACCCTCTGAGGAGCTCCATTTGCCCAAGGAGGGGGAGAATATTCTCTTTTGATGTCAATCCCACAGAGTGACTCTATTACTTTTATGTCCCCAAGTTTACATCTCTTTATTCATTAGTTCACCATATAGTTATTAAGTACTTTAAATGTGCTGGATCTGTGGTAGGCCCTGATGACATGGCTGCTCCAATCTGTTTGAAGCAACCCTGACCTTGGCTTCCTCATCAGGGAAGGCTGTCATCCAGACAGGCCTGGGAGGCAGGAGGGCCCAGCCTACACAGACCGTGAGGCCCTTTGTCTCTGGATGAGTAAATCCACTGGCTCCTTCCCAGCCCCACAGCCTTTACCACTATAGGAACTTAGACTTTTTCTGAAAGAAATCTCAGAGCATCACACTTATATTAACAACCTTTGTATTAAAAGGAATAATTAAATGCCAGTGTTTAAAGTACACCACAGTTTGGTATTATCCCACTTAGGCCTTTCTGAATTCTCTTTTTCTGCTGAGACAGAACTTGAGTTCCCCTTGTGCCTATCAGATAAGAACTCTGCCACTCAGCTACACCCTGGTCTGTTTTTTGAGAAGGTCTGTGTAGCCCAGGCTAGCCAAGAATTTCCTCATTCTCTGACTTCAGACTCCTGGGGCAAATCAGAACGAAAAGGGCTTATTCAGATTCAGCTGGCAAAGCACTTCCTGGCCACCTATGTATGCTGGGTGCAGTGGTCTCTCAATGAGCACTAAACCAGTGCTTCTCAATATTTTCAGTGCTATGGCCCTTTAATACATTTCCTCGTGTTGTGGTGAGTCCAACCATAAAATTATTTTTATTGCTACTTCATAACTGTAATTTCATTAGTTATGAATCATAATGTAAATATCCGATATGTAGGATGTCTGATATACGACCCCCAAAGGGGTTGATACCCACGGGTTGAGAACCACCGCTTTAATGGAAAAGGAAGGCATTATCTAAGGAAGGATTAAAGAAGTGTATTATGAGGGCTCATGGGAGACAAAAGCAGTGAACACTTTCACTTGGTAACTGGCTGTGTGGAGGGCTTTGGTTTCCCTTGGAGAGCATGATGTCTGGTCTGTAAGGAGCACATTTGCATTCATTTCAAAAAAATGATTTGTTTATTTTAGAGCAGCAGTCACAAAATCAGTGTGCGAATCCTGCAGTGTTTCTCAGGATGCCCAGGCCCACTTCCTCTTATTCACAGCCACTCCTATGTGGTACACTGGCCAATTAGTGCACTTGTGTTGGTATTAATGTTGGTGTGAACTAATGAACCAAAGCCCATCGCGTATTCAAATCCCCTTTCTTTCCCCAATTTCACTTTCTGTTCCAGGATCCCTTCCAGGACATCACATGACACGTAGTTGTGTCTTCTTACGTGTGACAGTTGCTCTGGTGTTTCTTGTTTATGTAGTGTGTTTTGTTTGTTTTGAGACAGGATCTCACCGTGAGCCCAGGCCTAGACTCCATCCACAGAGATTCCCTGAGTGCTGCCTAAGCGCTGACCATGAAGACATGCGCCCCCATACTCGGAAATGATTTCTGCTGTGTTGGTTTCGGTTTCGGTTTCGGTTTCAGTGCTCCCACCACTAGGCTACCCCTCAGGTGCACCTTCCCTCTTTGGGAGGACGGTTTTAAGGAGCTGGTCAGCTGTTTTGTATTATGCACCTTGGTTCAGAAGGCTTAGACGTTTCTTTTTTGATAAGCTGGCATTGTAGGCTTGGGGACGGAGACCTTCAAGGGGAAAGGCCATTTTCACGCACACATAGCAGGGGACAAGCTCCCTGGAGTTTACTCTGTCCAGAGCTCAACCACCTGGCTGAGGCCCAGTTTCTCTGCGGCAGTTATTCTTTTGTTTGTGGTTTCATCTCCCTTCCTTAGGAGGCAGTCACTCTGCACAGGTGCAGGACTTTTATTCAGAGTTTTATGCATTTTTGCCTTTTTTTTTCTTTTTTTTTTTTTTTTTTTTTTACTATTTAGAAGTATAAAAACTTCAGTATTTTTAGGAACGTAGAAATCTTGTATTTCAATGAGCAAAACACATAAAAATCACCAAGACACTGCAGGCAGGACAAAAAGCAAAAAGCCAAGGATTTTTTAAAAATTCTTATGTATGATGGATAGATATAAAGAAAACAAGATTTGGGGAACACCAAGAACAGGAAGGAAAACCTCTTTATCACACTGCTAAGTTGCCACAACTCACTTTATCACCTTGAATTTTTCTTCAAGCCACGATTTTACTCAGAGCATCCTATCTATAAAAACCCATGGATGACTATTGTTGGGGGAAGGGCTGTTTTGTTGTTTTTTGCATCATCTCATTTATTCTGGCTTACTATCTCATCAAAAGCATTTCCTCTGTGTTGCCATACAGACTTCACAACTATCATTTTTGCTGGCTGCTAAATATCCCCTCCCCATGGCTTACAGTAAGAGCCCACTGTCCTCCTCCCCAAGCCAGTAGGTTACTGGCATGTACAGTATTTAGAAATTATTTGTTGAATGAATGAATAGACAACAAAGTAACCGTTCTGTGGTTTAGAAATGGACATCATTTTCTGTTCTCTTGATTCTAAACAGCATGGAGATGACTAGATAGTGTTCCAAGAGTGGCATGACCAGGCCAACAAGAACCTAGAACTTAGGACAATGCTAAATGCATGGACACAGAAGTCCTCCCTTCCACATTCCCACTTCCCTCTGCACCACTACCACCCACAACTCTGCCAAGGCTGATCATTTACAATTGATTAAAGAGTTCGTGGGGGTGTTTCCCTCCACCACCTTTTTTTTTTTTTTTTTTTTTGCTTTCCTCTCCTTCTCCTCCCCTCCAGCCAAAAAAGGAGGAAAATTACCCGAGAAGGTGAAGATGTTCTCAGACAATCATATTAACATATTCCAACAATCGCAATTTGCAAAATAGTAATCACTACTCTCTGGCTCCAGGAGGCATTAATCAAAGCTACAGGTTTAATTCCATTTTAAATATTGATGAAATGTGCTCCGGCAGCCTCACCCTGGCGTGGCAGGGCCAGAGGAGCCTAGGAGGCGCCGAGGAGGTGGAGGGAGGGTGGAGGAGCAGCTGCCCGAGGGAAGGCATCTGTGATTCAAATTGGTGGCTGTACAGCCAGGTAGAGAGTGAACGGGGTAGTAAAGAGGGCTGTTAAGTCCATTGCTGTCAATTTGTAACGATCAGGGAGGGGCCCAAGCACTGGTTCAGCACAATACACCCAGTTTGCCCGGTTTCAGGGGTTACCGCTGAAGAGGCTGCAGCTGCACTGATTCCAATAGCCTGGAGACTTCAGAACTGTAATTATCAACCGGGCTGCTCACTCTGTGGCGAAAGTGGGCTCCACCAGCAGTTAACTCCTTGTGTGCTGACACAGCAGCGTAGCACCCCGCCACACACCCTTGGCTTGCCAGCCTCAGCTTAGACACTCAGGCAGCCTGCTAGGGGAAACTGAGGCCCACTGGCTGCTTAGGTACGTCTCCCACGGCCAGAGCACGCTCCGCAGCAAGCTTTTTTTCTTGAATCATATGCAAAGAAATAAAGGGGCTAGATAGGGACTTGCTGTTCCGGTGCACCCTGGCCTTACATCTTCGATTTTGCCCTGGGGTGAGAAGTTACGCTGCAGTTCCTGATGACCTTGCTGAGATCCCATGGGCCAGAGACCTTGTAGACCTGTGACAAGTTCTGTGAAATAGTGTGATCTTCCCAACCCCTGCTGGAGTGTTACAGAGACTCAGTGAGACGCAGGGCTTGTGTGGGACATTCAACTATCCATAAACCTCTTTCCCATGCAGGTCTAGTGTTTTTCATAAAAAGGTGCCCCTAGGCAGGGTCCCTGTGCAGAGGCTGGGAGAGGCTTTTTACTAGACTTCTGCTTTACTTTAGTGAGTCCCTTTGGTCCCTAGTTTATAGCATTTGTCACCTGAAGAGAATCGGGAGTCCTTTTCTCCAACTGAAGCAGTGGGTTAAAGAGAGGTAAGGAGTAAACAGCTCCGTTTCTGTGGCCCAGAGGAGGCCAGCCAGAGGACAGGGATGGCACAAAAGGACAGGAGGACAAGGGAGGGCAGGCAGGGAGGGTGGGAGCATGGGTGAGTGAAATCTGTGCCGCCCCCATGGCACTAACTCTCAGAACAAAACTCAGGCAAGTTCTCCCATGCATTCACAAAGGCAGGAGCCCCAGAACTCTGTCCCAGCACTGTGCCTGGCGTCCCCGGTTTGGGGAAGCTGGAAGCTTCTGGGAGGACAGTCAGTTCTGACTGCTGCCAGCTATGGAAGATGAGGCAGCACTGGTAACAAGCAAAGAACTGGAAAAGTGAACCCTACCACGGGAGCAAAAGAAGTCCCACACAATGCAGCTCACGGCACAATGCCATTTTGTAAATTAAAAACAGATTTGCACACAAAATAAAAGGGCATATTTTATAGAGCTGCATACATTTTTAGGGGTGCATGCCTGCTGTTAGAGTGGGTCCCAGCTGTGGTGGGTGGGGAGGGGTTGGATGTGTGTCTAGAGGAGAAAGAGGGAAGAAAGGAAAATTTAAAAAAATTCCACAGAGGGTTCCATACAGAGAGGTGAAGGTGAACCCCTATGAACTGAAAACTGGGGCTCACTCAACTGCAGGGCTTGGAAAAACAGCAGCCATGGAATCATATCTTCCCAGGCTCTCCCATATGCTAACTCAGAGGCGGGGCACAAACGGTCAGATCCCTAGTGAGCCTCTGTTGATCTGCATGGAGGTGGGAAGGCCTCCCTTGTGTGGAGGCAGGATGATGGAGAGGAATGTATTCAGGCCTCTGAGAACATGACACCAGGGGTCTCCCTCCGCATCCCCCACTATGTACCTGAGGCTGTGTCTCCTAGTACTTTTGCCAAGGTCTGGCCCAGGGCATTGGAGCTGCTGCTTGTATGGTATGTGTGTCAGCAGGTGACTGCCTGAGCGTAAGGCGGTCACTCTGCCTGTCAGGATCAAACCAAGGTGGCCAGATGCTCTCAGACTGTCTTCATCAGCGACACCCTCAGACCATGAACTGTTCTCGAACTCAGTGGCCAGCTTTCCCATGCCTACGCACTTTGCTGAGAGATGCTATAATGGTTCAAGGTCTGCTCCAGCTATTCTGGCCCCACCACCTGGGCTAGCAGTCTGTGCTGGAAGGCACTGAGGGCCTCGAGATCCCACTTGGGGGACTCCCAGGGCCTGGAGAGTCCTAGTGAGTACGAGCAGTAACTGGCTTCTCTCCCTACAGATGATGATGAGCATGAGTGGATCATCAGGACCTGCCGTAAGAGGTTGATGAATAAACCTGAACAGAAGGCCTAGCTGTGTGCACCTCAGCCTCGGTAGCTCAGGGATTGCCCTCTGCCCACAGCTGGCCTGGGAAAATGGCTGTAGGTCTAGCTTCAACTTAGGTCTCACAATAAAGGTTTTCTGCACTGAATGGCCCCAAAGGGTAAGTGCTTTAGACGAATTTCTTAGAAGATGCCCCAATTTCACCTGCTTCGGTGCCACCTTGTTAGTCCTGGGTCCAAGCCCAGACTTGCCAGTTAGAATATCTGAAAATGAGACTTGGCAATGCACTCTTATGCATGGGAAAGCTCAAGAACCCTTCTCTTATGGCACGTATTTCTAACGGAATCAGCAACTAAGGAGGTAAGAGCCCCCTCCTGCAGACAGGGCTCAGGAAGTGTGAATTGTGGGGCGACTCGCTAGGTCTCAGCACCTCCACACTGGCACCTTCTCCCAGTACCACCTTTCCCTCTGGGCACTAAATCTGCAAGGTGCTTTGGTGTCTACATGGGTTTCAAATCTCAGCTCTCTCATGGCCACCCATCATGCAATTTTGGGCAAGTCACTTCTCTAAGCCTCAGCGTCCACATCTATAAAGCCCTAACAAGGATGCTTAAAACAACAGAGCATCACAGTGAGTCAAATGGGATAGTTCAAGAAACTGACACCTGGCGGGTGATCGACGTTGACCCTAAAGATCAGTTTGTGCCACTGTAATCCTAGCACTTGGAAGAGTAAGGCAGAAGGGCCACAAGCTCAAGGGCCAGTCAAGGTTACATAGTAAGGCCCAATGACAGAAACAAATCTGTGTGCTGTGCCTATAATCACCCTAGAGATCGCATTCTTTGGCTAAATTCAGAAGAGGGAACCCCAGCGCTGCTCCTGCCCTCCAAGCATCCTGTATCTTTGCATGACTGCTTGTCCACGGAGGCTTCAGATCCCAGGTTATAACTGCTGTTCTCTCAGAGCTACCCTGTAGAGACAGCAGAGGGGTCAGGCTAGGGAGCGATCTGCTGAGATCTACAGGAGAAAAACTTCAAAGTAGAAATTCAGGAATCAGGGAGAACCATCAGCCAAGGGGGATTTAGGTCCCCTTAGCTAGATGCTCCATGGAGTAGAGCTGGGGAAGTTGTCTCTCCCTTCTACAGCTTTAGTTACCCCTAGAAAACTGATGAGATGGAGCTGAACCAGTGGCCCTCAAACTGGGTTTTCAAAACAGAAGGTACATTCAGCAAAGAAACACCCTTACATGCTCATGTACATATGCAGTAAGTGAACGTTCTCTATCATATACAAACAACTTAAAATCGAGAAGAGAGGGAGAGGCAGAGACAAAGGCAGGGGTGGAGGATAAAAAGAAAACAATAAAGGAGCTGGGGAGATGGCCCAGTTGATAAAGTGCTTGCCACACAGCGTGAGGACCTTAGCCTTGACCCCTAGCACCCAGGTAAGAAGTCAAGCACGTACCTGTCATTCCAGTGCAGGAGAGAGAGAGAGACGGGAGGTTTCCTGGGGCTTGCTGGCTAGATGCTCTAGCCAAATTGGTCAGATCCACATTCAGCGGGAGATCCTGTCTCAAAAAACAAGGTGGAGAGCTACTGAAAAAAATAAGGGATATACCCAGGGCATCTGTGAGACACACACACACACACACACACACACACACACACACATAGGCCCCGTGAACTTTCCTGTAGTGCTTACAAGCAACATGCTCAGGACTGCGGGAGGTAGGGACACCTCCCCAGCGCACAGGCAGCTCTACTCTCCATACCTAGGGCTTGACCTTGAAGAGAAGGTTTTATAGAGGAACTAATCAGAGAACCACCAGACCTTTGTCCAGCATGTGTTTGCCCTGATACCTGTCAAAGCCACCATGAGAGTCAGTCTTGTGCTAAAGCTGGAGCCATCATATTAGATTCTGCCCCATCAGGTCCCTGAGTGCCTTCTTCCCCATCCTCCCCCAACACCCTCCCCTTTCATACCTATTCTTTGTATCTTAATGGATTGGATTCAGCTCAAGTGCCACCACCCCTCAGTCCCCCAACATGTTAGAGGAACATTTGTTGACAGCACTGGCCAGACAGAGCTTCTCTGATGAAGGGCAACATAGGACCACAGCAGAGATTTGGTATTCAGAAAGCAGAACAGAGGGCGGTAACCGGCCTTGACTTCCCACAAAGTGGTCAGTACTTTTAGGACAACACAGTATTAGAGCAGAAACCCATCCCTGTGCCTTACCACAGTCCACTGTACCAGTTTTTTGGGATTGCACCATCCAGCAGCTCACACCTAATCCAGGGACCTAAGCCCTTAACAGAAGAGCAACAGAGAATGGAGTCTTGTCATATCGTGGGTTTAAGCGCCAGCACTTCTACTCGCATTAACTTTATTTATTACACAAATAAGACATTTACAAAGCACAACATGAAAGGTATGTAACAAAACAGACATTGGTTTACAAAAAAAAAAAAGTGCTTACAATTTTTTCCATTTGTGTGTTTCCCCCCTTTGTGTATGTGTGCGTGTGTGTGCGTGTGTATTTAAATAAATAGCCTCTATGGCCTGTACATTCCCAGGCTGTTCTGAACAGGATAGTGGAGACATTTGAACTGCAACATGCTACTGCCACGTTATCCACGCAAGAAATAGACTCTGGGGGAAAGCTCAAGGCAGAGTGGGTACCGAGTGACCCGGGCTCAGCTGGCCATGTCCCACACGGTTGCGATTGGGGTTTTGATCATTAGGAGCAAAAATCAAAAGAAAGATCTGGGTTCCCCAACACCAGGGATCAGGCCAGGCTCCTCCTGCTTGAGTCAGTGCCTGGCTCAGTGTACTGGAGTTCTGAACTCAACCACACTCACAGTATTCTGGGTGGTGCTTTCTCTTTGTCCTCAGTCAGTTGGCAATTTCTGGAAGGGAAAAGATGCAAGTTTCCTTCAGGGGCTTCCTCCATGCCTAACTCTCCTTCAGGTCTCACAGCAAAATGGCACAGTGGTTCTCAAATAAGTGCCAACTTCAAGCATACAAATTCTAAAACCTTGTCCAGACTCTGTGAGAGAGAGTACTGTGATTGATTAGCTATGTCTGCCATGAGTGAAGCAGGGAGCAACTCCATATATACTATGAACTTGCCTTCCCTGTCCTGAAGTCTTCTCAAAGTGAGGAGAAGGACTTTGGCTAAAACATGCTGCTAGGCAGCGTCTAGTAAAAAGAGCATCAGGCCACAGAGTGGTTCTGGAATTACAGGATAAGCTTGGGACAAATGGGCATCCCCTGAAGACATAAATGGTATGTGTGTGGGGGGCACTGTATAACCTGAAAGCTGTATTTGGAGTTGGCCTCTGCTCTCAGGAGTGGGTGGAGCTGGCTCTGTGGAGAGTTGGTGGGGAAACTGCAGAGGTGCCAGCTGGAATCCTGGGCACCTCTCTTCCCTCGGGGATGAATCAGAACTGTTCTTCTGGCTGCCGTTTCACTGGGCTTTGGTCCTTGATCCTCATGAGTGCTCCCACCCCACCCCCAGAGAAGACTGGTTCAGGCCCCTCTCTCAGGACTGAAAAGTGGCCAACAAGGGTCTCAAATGCTAGCCCACCCAAACATTCAGCGGTGTCATCATGCAGATCAGGATGCCATCCTTGCCATGACTCCTGCTGGGTAATTAGGTGGGGGAAGCCCCCCTCCAAGTTTCCTCTTTTCTCTCCATGAGACGGTCATCACCTCTCCAAGTCCAGCATACCCAGTCCCTCTCCTCCAAGCCAATGGGGAGTCTTTGGCACCCATCCCTGCCTGTCTGTCTGCCTCTTCATCTGGGCAGCCCTCCATCTCTGCCCTGTTGGGCCTCTCAGGGTTGGTCAGTGTCTCTTCTTTTTCTGAGTTAACTTGACATAACCAGACAGATGGAAATGATAAAATTAGAACACAGCTTTTCTTTGGGGACATCCCACAAACACTGTAGAGTTTTCCAGACAAAAGCAACAGAGTATATAATGTTGGGGGTTGTTGGCTATTCAGAATTCAGAGACGGTTCCAAGGACGTTGTAAATAAAGGCCAATATGGGGGAGAAGAAAACCTGTGAAGTAGGAGGCTGTTTGGTAACTCGCGATCGAGTTGGCCATTGCTGCTGTGATCAGCTGACGTTAAGGGTGACTCCATCTGATGAGAAAAGACAGGCTGCTTGTTTTCATGCTGATGCCACATTTCAGGGAGCCTGAGAGCCTCTGAGCTCCCTGAGCGTCCCCGGAGAGGGACCTGGTTCTGGTACATCAGCAGGAGAGGGAAAGACCGGGCCTGGCTCCAGGGGGCCACTGGCAGAGGGCAGGATGGCAGCGGGTGAGGGTGTATGCAAAGGCGGTGGGTCCCCGGCCACAGGTGGGTGCTGGATCTCAGCGGCTGAGGGGCAGCTGTGCGGTGCCCATGGACAGATGTGCAAGTGCCGGCAGCGTTAGTACTGAAAAAGGATGACCTGCAAGAGAAGAGCAAAGGAGGTGGCTAAGTAGGGCCTTCCCCACTCGGCAGCCCTGGGGGATCCTGAGGCCTGCAGAGCCACGGTGGGCTCAGAGCTTAGATCTGGGCTTAAAGCCCAGCTCCCAGTTTACTTGCTGTGAAACCTTGGGCAGCTCACGTCCCTTCTCCCCCACTTTCCTCATGTGTAAATAGCGATGGCAAAGTCTCTCAGAACAAGAGCAGCAGCAGAGACCCACCATGTGCTTCACTCTGGACCCCATGGACATTTATGGTGCTTTCACTACAGCACGTTGCAACTGATCTGTTTGATTATTTGCCATTTTATTAATCTCTGACTGTGCCCAATTACCAACTGCACTTTATCATGGGTATATATGTGTAGGGTTCAGTACGCGTTACAGCTTCAGGCATCCATTTCCCCATGTACAGAGGACCACTGAAAAGATATTAGTAAGCAACAGCTACTGAGTACCTTCTGCGCACCAGGCACGCGTGCTTGGCTCTTCACACACATTGCTTCCCATTGCTACAGCATCGCAGGTGGACGTAAGCGATTATAGCCCCTTTTTAGCAGAGGTAGAAACTGAAGCTGCAAGAAGCTAACTGTACTGCAAGGTCTTAGGGGGAGGAGGTGGCAGATCTGGGACTCCGGGTCATCTGACTCCGAACCGCATACTACATTCTCCTGTGCAGTCTTCCCTTCAGGTCTGAAGGGCACCTGGCCTTGAACTGTTATTGAAAAATGACTCTTGATCCTCCAAAGGCTGCATTTGATCCACCTGATTGAGGCCAGCTTAGCCTTGACTTCTAAGACCTGTTTCAGTGCTAAAGCTGTGGCATCAGGGTATATGACCAGGAAGAAATGTAGTTCTGGAAACTTAACAGGTCTGTGGGGACCAAATGATGTTGTCATGGCGACAGGAAGCTCCACCCTGTCCCAGAGATCAGGCCTAGCCAGGCTAGCACTAGTCCACATGCGTGGACCAGCACCAAGGGGATTCCGGGTCTCCTCACAGGTTTCCCAGAAGGACTTGGGAGAAAATGAATACCTTCTTCTGTTGTCTGTCCTTCTCTACAGTTGTGACCCAGCAGACCTCACTTACATTCAGATGCAAGCAAGTGTGGCTGGCAGAGGTGCTTAGGAGCTGGCAAGCATGCTTAGCAGCAGAGGGTAGCAGGCCATGAGGGAAGGACATAAACTGTACCACAGAGCTCCTGGCTATAAAGCTGGGGACACCGACCAACAAGAGAGATTCTGGCTCAACAGACAAACCTATAAGCCAAGAGCTCAGAGCCAAAGCTGCCATCACCCGGCCTGGCTCAGCTTTCAGGCTGAACCAGACACAACCACAGCTCAGTTCAGCATCTGAGAAACAAAGGCTCTCTCTGAGCCTAACCGCGTGCACTTCCAAGGCTCCCGGGACTCAAACCCTTCACTCCACAGACCAGGCCTCCTGTGACATGGCCTCTTCCAGTTCTCCCTACCTCCCAGGGTCTCAGTCACACTGGACATGAGGGGTCCTTCCAGCTCTGCCTCCATGCCTTTGCACCTGGTTCTTTTGACATGGATGTTCTTCTCTTCCCTGCCTCTCCCCTTGAGCTTGTCACTCCCCCTTCTGAATCCTCTGGGCTCAAGGTTATTCCTCCTTCTATGTGCTCCATCATCCTGAAGCGTAACTTCCCAAACCTGGTCCAAACCACATAGCTCTTGAAGGCAGAGACCAGTGTTAGGTCTGAAAGGACAAAGTTCTCCAGCCCCAAGTCAGCGATGCTAAGATCCAGGTCAGCTCTGCCACATTCCCTGTGACCCTGGATGAGCTATTGCTTGCTTTGAGTTTCTATGGACTTGAAATGGAGGGCATTATAACCCCTACTCACAGGGAAGCCAAGAAACATGGGGTCAGAGAGAGTTCTGTATAAACTGTAGAGTGCCACACAAAAACAGCAACGACTAAACCGTGCAGACTTCATATTCCAATACTTCACTCTCCCAGGACAAATAGTTCCACCTCTGAATTTATTTCTCTGTCTTTCTGATGAAAAGATCATGTCAGCCGGGCGAGGTGGTGCACGCCTGTATCCCAGCACTCTGGGAGGAAGAGGCAGGCAGATCACTGTGAGTTCGAGGCCTGCCTGGTCTACAAAGCAAGTCCTTGACAGCCAAAGCTATACAGAGAAACCCTGTCTCAAAAGCAAACAAACAAACAAATAAATAAATAAATGGTCATGTCCAAACCAAAGTTGGCTGGCAGGTGTGGGTGTGTGTCAACCAGTGTGTATAGAATGCCAGCCTCAAACTGAGAAGGAGCTCAGCAGCCGCCACGCCAGCTCTCACTGTGGATGGGCAGCTCAGAGTGTGTCTTCCTGGAGCTGGCTCACCAGACTCTCGTGGAATATTACCATACTGTCCCACTAGGTTACCTGGACCTCCATCCTCCAGGCATCCTCACGGTGCCCACTAGAGAGCCCTGCACACAGCAGGTTTCAGAAAGCAGCAGCAGAAGACCTGCCCTGAGGGAGTGCTCTCTTCCCAGGGCAGCCCATCAGAATGACAAGAGCCAGGGCTACTCACGCTGGCCTCTGTTGCTCCTCTTTTCCCTTGTCTTGGAGATCTACCCCTTCCCAGGCTGCCTCTGGGATTCTGCTGGAGTGGAGGGCTGCTGAGAGCCATGCGCCCCAGAGCTTCCTGCTCCCCATGTGATCACCCTACTCAGTTTCACTGAGGACCACCACCATGTCCCTGCTTCCTGAGAAAGTCCAAATCCCCCTCATGAGCATCCTTAGGGCTTTGTTTCTTACCCCTTCTCCCTCGCCCAGGATCTGTGCCTGAATTACTATGTGGCACAGTAGTTTTTCCCACATCTGGAACAAAGAGCTGTAACGGCCCTGAGGACTAATGATGCGGTGTGTCAGAATGGAAGTGATGAGGTTCCCACCCACTCCTGCTTACACCTAAAGCAGTCTCGGCTACTTCCAACGATCATGTGGACAAGATTAAACAAAGCCTCCAGACCGGGCGACATCTATGCACCCTTCAGGATATTCAGTATTATGCCTGGAGCAACCAGAGATTCATGACCACAGAGAAGGCCCTGCCAGCTGACCCTGGGTCACAGGTGATCTGCTCTTCCTGGGTCCTACCAGCCTCAGATGGTTAGTTACTGCCAATAGTTACAGACAGAAATGAATAAAGGAAGAAAGGGACATGAAACAGGATGTAGAATAGTGTGGGATGGAAACCCTCCCTCTCCTCAAAGCCTGAGTCAATAAGAAAGCCTCCCTGCCAAGAGGTAGGGAGGACTGGGCTACAAAAAGGACTGCAGAGAAGTCAGGCACGTGAAACACACAGGTAGCTGCTCTGATGACTGCCTTGGGGACACATTGGAGGCCTGAGTGACCGGCCACAGCATGGCACGGTACCCACTCAGTGACAGGGAATGCTACCAAATACCCATTCCCAGCAGGAAGGCTCTGACCCACCAGACACAGCCAGGCTCCGTTTACCTTCTCGCCCCGGTTGGAGAGCGGCCCATCCATATCGGCTTTGAGGTGGACAGGGGGTGCGGTGTAAGGCAGTCGGCAGTGCACCTGCCCGCACTGTACCTGACCTGTGGACGAGAGGATGCCTTGGAGCCCGCTGCCCAGGCTCCACACAGGATCCCCACCTGCTGTGTGCTCCTCAAGCCGAAGCCTGCTCACTAACCCAGAGTGCTAGCTCTGGGTGCCTCTGGGGAAGGTCTCAACTGAGCGGGCTGCGATGCTGTACACGTGGCCCAGCTCATTGAGAAGAGCCCCTCCTGCACACAAGGATGTACCCACCTATGCGGATCCTCATCCACACATTCTGGTCTCCAGAATATCACCGAGGCAGTTCATGAACTGCCTCCTAGGACATCCTGTTCTTAGGTGTCATCACCCTGCTTATGAGTACAGCCCAACAAACAGCCCCTCTTCTCCTTCTGCACTTCATTTTTTTTCTTGATTAGCCCTAATCACCTGACTTACAGATAATTTCACTGTTTATTTAATAGTGTCTCTTCATCAATTAGAATGCAGGTTCTATGACAGCACTTTTTTTTTTTCTCCAAATCTTTCTGGTTTCCTATTACTTAAGATGAGGTATGGAATATACAAGGCACATTTAAATTTTATTTTATGAACATGGGTGCACCGCTTACATGGCTTGTGCCCATGGAGAGCAGAAGAGGACACTGGATCCCCTGGAACTGGAGTTACAGATAGTTCTGAGCTGCCGTGTGGGTTTTGAGAATTGAACCTAATTCTCTTAAAGAACAGCATCTCTCTTCACTCTCCAACCCCCCTCCAGTAAGGTACGCTTTAAATTTTTGTTGAATGAACTTCTGTACCTATTCCAACATCTAAATCAGGAAAGTTGGATGGTGGTAGTGCATGCCTTTATTCACAGCACTCCAGAAGCAGAGGCAGGTGGATCTCTGAGTTCGAGGCCAGCCTGGTCTACAGAGTGAGTTCCAGGACAGCCAAGGCTACACAGAGAGAACTTGTCTTGAAAAATCAAAACTGAAAACAAACAGAAACAAAGAACCCCATTGAGGACAGTTCATCACTGTTCCATCTCTTTACCACTATAGCAAAGCTTTCGTTTGTCAGTCTCTTATCTAGATTCTGTGCTACTTGCTCACAGATAGAGCCTAGACAGACACTTGGAAGTGACAAGTAAGTTGGGATAAGTCGACGTGCCTTTCTGAGACACTATTCTCTCTTCTGCAGGGCAAGACAATCACATTTAATTGAGGATTCTTAACTCCCTGGGTGTTCACAAAATCTCTGAACAGCTTCAAATTACTCAAATAACTGCACATCTTCTGGAGTCTGGTTCCAAAGTTTTTTTTTTAATTATTATTATTTTAAATCAGATTCTAAGCACTGAATATAGTTGACTGCAAAGTAGAAGGGAATTTCCCCCACCCCCTGGGGTCTGCTTCTAAACCCTCTACTCAGTTTACAGCTTTACAGTTTATAGTTTTCAGAAAACCCAAGACTCCATGCCTTAAGTTAACTGTAAAACAAGCTGCTGGGTTGTCTTTTTAGGCACACAAGAGGTATGTTCTGACTCCGGGGAAAGAAGAAAGGAAAACACAGCTCCTGCTCTAGAAGCAAAAGACCCAGGCTTGATCAACAGAATACACGAACAGAGTCCTTATTTCAGTCCCAATAAGAGTCACCTAGAGTCATTACCAACTCCATACCAAGTATGAGCTGGCTGCCAAGACCCCTGGTAACCAGAGTCCCTAGTCTTTGGCACCTTCAGTCGGTATTCAATAGGTTCTATTCAGGCGGAACATTAAGTCATTGTTTAGAAACAACAGGGAGAAAGTGTCCCTCCTGATGAGCAGAAGGTTCAGAAATGGAAGTGCAAAGAGAGACCGTTCCAGCTGGCAGCCTGGTGCAGCTGACAGGCCTCCACTCCTTGCTCTGCCAACCAAATCCGTAGCGCATCCCAAAGCAGCTAATGCTTAGCCTGTATGTGCTAAATGGGACCTTTAAGTCAGTTATCTCAGTCATGCTCACAGGACTGCTTTGAGGTGGCTACTCTCATTGTCCTTGTTTTTACGGATAGAGAAACTGGACGGTGGTCTAGGAAGCTAAGAAATTTGCCCAATGTCACCACGCTAGGAAGTGGCAAGGGTTGGGACTTGATCCCTGCCAGTTACACCGCAGCCCACATTCAATCATTACAGTCCCTGGACTCTTTGGTTTGCTGGTCTGTGTGATGGTAGAGATTCAGGTGGCATCACTTCTGGCACAAGGCAGGTGCTCCATAAGCAACAGTTGTTTGAAAGAGAGTATGAATGTGTATGCTCCCCACCCCCACTTTTTGGTCATACTCAGCTTTGAGGAAACTGCCCAAAGAGAAAGAGACTCTGAAATAATCACTGCTCAGTAGCGGATTCACTGGCTTCTCATCCCTCAGAAATCCAGGCCATGCCTTCACTCATCCAGGTTCCAGCTTCAAGATCATTCACCAGGACCCATCCACCCTTCTAGTGCTTACTGTTCCTATTGGGGCCATAGCTCAGTGGCATGCTATAAGCTACCATGCCCACATGGACTCCGGGAAGGAGGGAGGGAGGGAAGGGAGACTGACAGACTGAAACAGAGAAATTTGTCTCTCCATTGGAATGTGAGTGAGTCCCAGGAGCAGTGCGGTTCTGACCTAGCTCTTGACTCCTGTATCTCGGTGCTAAGGACACAGGAGGCACTCAGCGATGCTCACAGTACTGCTTTGAAGTGGATGCCCTTCTCAATCAATTCTCAACATCCTCTGAGAGGCATTATCACGATTCTAGTTCACAGATGAGGAAAACGGAAGGGTTCAAGGAGATTCTGTGACTTGTCCAAAGGCATCACAGCACTAGGTGGTCATGCCACTCTGGCCTCTGTTCCCCAAATGCACCCATGCATATGAATGCCATATGAGCCAGGGCTTGCCCACTTTCAGGTCTCCCAGTCTATGTGGTCTATGTCCGTGCCTCAGTAAATCTTCCCTGTCCTTCGGAGCTCAGCTTTCTTAGAAGCAGTGCTCCTCCCGCTCCGGACACTCCCACCGAGCATCCTTCCTATAGGCAATGAAAACCTTACATACACCCGAGTCTTTTGTCCTAGGCTATCTTGCCCATCAGAATGCAAGCCCCTTGGTCCCTACCCCTCATTTCACGCACATAGATACTAGCTGCTTGAAGTTTTACTATTTGTCCCCTCTACCAAGGCCCCGACTCTCTGGGGAAGAGAGGGAAACTGACTCCCCTCACAGCTTCATCCATCATGCTCCCAGAGGTACCCCCAGTCCCACAACGCCTTGAAGCCCTCGAGCACTTCTCAGAGTCCCCTTCCCAGCAGGCCTGGCGGCCCCAGAATCAGCATCACTTACTCTCGATGTAGCCGTGCAGGGTGACCATGCGCGCCCGCTCTGGGCTGCTGAAGGGAGAGTAGTGGATGTCGTCGGACAGGGCGGAGGGAAGGCGGGACGGGGGTGCCCCTGAGGGCGGCACCGGGTGCTGCGGTGTATGCTTTTTATGACGCGCTCGGCAGTTTTGAAACCACACCTGGAACGACAGCCTCCGCAATCTCAGTAATCAAGGAAAAGGGTTAGCCGCCAGGAAACCTCAGGCCACGCCGGAGAGGGGCGGCCCCGCGCACCCGCGACCCTCCGCACCGCAACGAGCTCCAGCGCTCGCCCCGAGGCCCGCCCCGGACTTTAAGACCGAGACCCCGGAGCCCCACCTGAATGACCCTGCGGCTGAGGCCCGTCATGTCCGCCAGCTTCTGCAGTGTCTGAGCGTCAGGGTTGTTGTCCTGCGCGAACTGCGCCTGCATAACCTGCGGGGCGCACAGGGGCCCTGAGACCTCCGCCCAATCAGAGGCTCGGGGCCCAATCAGAAGCTCGCCCCAGGCAGCTTCAGCCCGGGTGCGGCCTCCCGCCGGTCCTAGCACGAGGGGGTGGAGTCAAAACTCCCTCGCAGCCACGCCCACCTAGAGGCCCCGCCCACAGCCTGGGTGCTAGCGGGGAGGTGGGCGGGGTGTGGGTGGGGTACCTGCAACTGCTCGGCAGTGAAGGACGTCCGTGCGCGCTTGGCCGGCTTGGGCTGACTGTCCTGTTCTGAGGGCACCGCCCCCTCCAGCGTGAGACCGTTCCCTGGGGGGCGACAGAAGCGGCTGACCACGCGTCCCCATCTCTTCTAGTGGCAGCCTGGAAAGGACGGGGTGGGGGGGAGCTTGTCCCTGGAAGGGTCAGGAGCGAGGTGGCTGGGAGCGGGGATCCCAGGGCCCTAGTCCCAGAGCTTCCTCTGGATACTGTCACCCACTTTATAAGAGAGGACCCTAAGGCTCAAGGAGAAGAAAGCTCCTGACTGGGAACCCCAAATCCTCTGTCTCCAAATCTGGAACCCGGCTGATCCTAACATCAGTCCTAGCTAAACTGTGGGGAAACCGAGGTGGAGATTTAAAAAACTAAAACTAAAAATAAGAAAAGCCCGGGTGGCAGAAGCGATAGCCCCAATTTCACAGAAAGAAGCGGAAGAGGAAAGGTGGGAAGGCTGAGTTCCTCCAAGGAGTGACTGTGGTGACTTTTTACTTTCAGTATTTCAGTAACTTTCTTTAAAAAAAAAAAAAAATTATTCCTTTAGTTTTTGGTTTTCTCAAGGCAGGGTTTCTCTGTGTAGCCCTGGCTGTCCTGGAACTTGCTCTGTAGACCAGGCTGGCCTTGAACTCAGAGATTCATCTACCTTTGCCTCCTGAGTGCTGGGACTAAAGGCAAGACTCATGCCTGGCAACTTTTGAAGTATATAAAACAATTACATTTTACCTTCTCCAAAGCATTAATTCATTAACTGGGATGTGAAGGTGTTATCTTTCTGTTTTGTAGTACTTTGCCAACTATGATTGTAAACTAGCAAATATATTTCTATTTTAGCACTTCGTTTTTCTGAATACAAAAATATTACACTGTTCTTATCAAAAAGTCCAAAACCCTGTCAAGCGCAAAAAAGGAAAGTCACCAATCACTCCACCACTCAGGGGTAACCACTGCTCAGTTTGTTGTGATGTCTTAATCAGGAGGAACAACCATGCCAAAGGAAAAACTGCATGTACAGAGGGAAAACTGGAAATGTAAACAGGGAGATAATGGCATTTGTAATGACCTCAAAAAAATTTTAACCACCTCTCCTCATTTTTCTATAATGAATGTGTGTTGTTTTTGTTTAAAAGGAAAGCTAATAGCTGATGCTGGTGGTCAGTGACCTGAAGCCCCAAGTGTTTAAGTTCCCCTACATAGGATGGTCTTGGCAAAACCATGGCTGAGGGGTGGCCCTGGGTGGTCCAGGAGTGAAAGGAGCCTGTGGTTTTCTGATTAACGCAGAGGAAGCTCTAACTCCTGAGTTTCCATCCCAGCTCCACTGTCAACTTGCCAAGCACTACATGCAACTTCTCTGTGCCCCAAGTTCAGTTGCTCCCCACCTCACCACTGAGCCTAGCAGGAGAAAGCGATGACCTTGGCGAGGCCATGGCTGACTAGCCTTCCCACTAATGCTAGAAGCTGAGGTAGGGTGGTCCATGCTCCCCCGACCAGAGGAGCTGTGCGATATTAATATTCCAAGAAAAGCGGTCAGGCTGAGAGTTGGTTAGTGTGCCTAGTTTTTTAGATGGAAAAAATGAAACTCAGAGGTAGTCCCATCCCAGGAGCCTCCTGGCTGTGGAAGGGGGTTCTGGAGCATGGGGATGAGGTGCTACAGCGCGGTGTGGTGTATGGATTATGGATGATGACTTTGGTGAGGCCATAGCCAGTAACGCTCTTCGGGGTCCCTGACTAGCCTTCCCACTAATGCCTAGAAACTGACCTAGGGTGGAATTCTTTTTTCTCTTTGGTGCCTCTTCCTGTCCTACCTCTGTGCAAGATATCTAGATGTTGGATTAGAACGTTCCTTGTATCTCCTCTGGGCTCTGACCTGATTTTCCCAAGACATGTACCCCAGGATCACTGGTGCAGTATTATGGTAGTTAAGAAACTGAGCTTCACCCCCGCCTCCATCCCCCAGGTGCATACCACGGATAAGCTCTGCCTCATCTGTTAGCATTGTATGGTGGAGCTCGGTTTCCAAGACTAGGGGACTGGTCCCTTTTAAACTTTTCTATTCAGAACTTCTGATCCAGAATGACCCACCCTTGGCTTAACGTGGCCCAGAAGGAAGTGGGAAGAATGTGAGATACGTTGTATCTCTGGGACTGTGCAGGCAGCTGGCCAGTGGGGCGGGGCCGGATGGTGGTTACCCCGCAGGCCAATGAGCGAGTTGGCTGCCTCAAGTACCGTGAGAATCTCGCAGGGATCGGCAGTGACTCGGTGGCCCACACCATGATAGCGCCACAGCGCATGCTCCACGCTCCATGAGCGCCCCTACCCCCTGCCTTCAGGTGGTCCAGCCGGAACAACTACGCAGACTAAATACCTAGGTGCTAGGGCGGGTGGGGCAGGACTAGGTGCTGGGCGGGTAGAGCGGGCTGGGTACCGTTCTCGGCGGCCCTCTTGAGGTTCTCGATCATGGTGTCGTAATGGATGCGGCAAAGCACCTTCTCCTCAACCAGGCCGAACTCCTCGCCGGTGGACAGCTGGCGCTTGCAGGAGAAGCAGGCGAAGCAGGCCAGGTGGTAGGCATTGCCGCGCGCCCTCCGCACCCAGTCACTGGCGTAGATTTGGCGGCCGCACCGAGCACACTTGGTTCCGAATCGGCTGCGGGACAAAAAGGGAACAAGGACCAGGATAATAAAGTTCAGACCGGGCGTCCTTCTCCTGCTCAGGGCACACATCGCCCAGGGTTCACCTGGCACTTAATGCCACCACAATTCATTACTAGTTCCACCAAAAAGGCAATCGGGGGAGAGGTTTTAATTTTCTTCGTGCTTTACTAAGTTTTTCAAGTGTTCTACAACAATCACTTACCGTTTGTCTATTTGTTTATTAGAAAACACTACGGATGTTAGGAAAACACATGAGCACTACTAACAGGGAAAGTTCGGAACGTCTCCTGCCTTGCAGGACTCTACTGATTCACAGAGTTCGTCTTATTTCTCATTATGCAGAGGAGGAAATCGGGAATGCAGGACCCAGAATAAGTTTCACTACACCACGTGTCTCGCAAGGATAGGGACCCTAGCATGCCTGGCTCCAAAGGTGAGGCTCAGCTTTTCCTAGAACTCACCTACGTTCACTCACTGACTCTATGCCCGTAGACATATCATTGAATTGCTCTGGCTTCCTATTTTCCTTGATCTGAGCTGAAAAGATGATCACAGCAATGAGTGCTAATATTTATTTGGTGCCTATCAACCAAGGACCCAAGCAGTCCTGGACTCTGTCACCCATGATATTTTACTACTAAATGGAAGAAAGAAGGGAGGGAAGGAGGAAGGAAGGAAGGAAGGAAGGAAGGAAGGAAGGAAAAGCCCTAGATCAAATGTGCCCTGTCCCTAAGTCTCCTTTTCTATTCTGCCTGTCACTCTGTCTTGCCCCTTCTTTCTTCTCTGGAAGGGGCCTTTAGGCACCCACAGCCTGGGTCAGTAGACTGGAAGTCAGTAGACTTCTCTCCAGGAAGCAGCAGAGCCTAGTTCACCTTATGCTCAGGCCCTGAGTACCAGGGGAAGCTTGCTCTTACCTGCTGACTCACCTGTGGCTGTCCTAACCCTTCAGCCTGTTTACTCTGGCACAGTCTGTTCAGGAGACATGGCCACCACTCACCCAGCCCTTCAGCATGGATATTAGAACCTCACACTCTTGCCTTCCAGCCCACAGCCAACAGCGCCTCCAGCCAATGAAGTGAATCTCTGGGAGGCTTCACCTTCTCTTCATCTCTCCTGCTGCCCTTCTAGGCCTGCTTCCCATCAGGCTCCTCTCACCACCCTATCTGCCCTAGCCTCCTACTTTCCAGTACTGGTCTATCAAGGGATCACCCACACCATACTTTGCAGCAAAATTTTCAGCATGCACACAGAATCTTCTCCCCTGACCTGCTTTTAGCCTTTGGTGGGACCACACTATCCAAGATGCTTCAGATTTACAAAACCCAACGGACCACATCCTCCAAAACCCACCTCTTTCCTAGTCTTCAGTATCTCCCACTCTATACTCAAGCATGAGTCCCAAGCCACAATGGAAGCTCATTTTCATTCTTTTGTTCCTCTCTCCACCCCCAGCATTTTCCCACCCCCAGGCCCTTTGCAGACTGTTTCTGCCCTGGACATGTCCGCCCATCAGCGGACACTGCTCTTTAGAGTCTGGGCCTTCGACTTGTCCCTTTCATCCTTGGCATTCTTAGAGATGGGGCAAGTATACAAAAAGGATTTGTGTTTCTGCCCCCAGGGCAGAAATGTACCTCCCCACTGGAAAGTTGTTCACATCACCTGTGCGCGGCTAAACAGCCCAGCAAAATCCACTCCAGTTACACCACGGTGTTGCCTGGCTGGGCAAACTCGAGTAATGGGACGTTGGCGAATGTTGCAGAACATTGAGTCAGCTCAGGCTCTTACACGAACTCCACAATGTCACTCTCTCCTCTCTGGTACAAGGAGAGTCCAGGGACCCTGCCCAGGCCTCTAGGTTTTCTCAAACCGAGTTTAACCCTTTGCCTAGTCAAACACCTTCCCCGACCCGAGAAGATGCTTTTCATGGCCTCAGAAATCATGGCTTCCCCGGGAGAGTCCAGACCAGTCTGTGGTTTCTGTTCCTTGTCCTTCAGAAAATGGAGATGAAACCTTTGTGCCAACACCCCACCCCCCAGCCCTGGTGGTGGTAGCCCCAGAGGAACCATGTGCTAGCTGCCCATGGGAGGCTGGCTTTCTATTTTTTTGTACTGCGGTGCTTTGGAGTAACCAAGCAAGCAGCCTTTCCCAGATCCTTGGCTTCCTGCTAAGGCCCCCTAGATCAATATCTTCACTGTACCCCATCGTCTTTGCTGAAACCGGTGAGGCACAGATTAGAAACTCATTTTCCACACCTGGAGCCAGAAGTTCAAAACCAGCAAACGACTTATTCCAGACAATATCGGAGTGTGTGGTGGAAGCTGAGGTCCCCTCGAGGTGCTGAAGGACCTAGAACCTGCTTGGGAGCAGCTGAACTTGAGATGGAGACGCCTGGCATCCCAGTGGGGGACAGTGCCGGGCGGGCCTGGTCTAATGCTGGTCTACCTCTGGCGGGATTCTGAGGAAGTGCAACCCGGGAGGTCAAGGAAAAGCAGGGCAGGAAAGGGCTGGCTCTCAGAGCAGCCGCCTTTGGCTCTCAGGCTGTGGTCCTCTGCACCCAGAACATTCAGTCCCCACAGGTGGGTCCAGGGGATTTCTGGTCCCGGTCTCCCTGAGAATCCCTGGTCTTCCTGACTGCAAGTCTGACTTCGGTGCCTACACAGCTGGGTCACAGAGCCCCCGCGCCCTGGCCGCTGAGCAAGCGGTGCCTGCAACTCACCCACCAGCAACTCCATCTCATTGCTTCTAAGTCTTCAGCCCTAAATTCAAACGGCCAGTCAATGAAACCACCCTTCTCGAACGAGACCCTTGACAAAAAGGTAGCGGTGTCGTTACCGTATTTGGATGTATTCAGTCCGGAGATACAAAGTGTCCTCAGGACCGGGGTAGTCCCACAACCAGAGAGCGAAAGAGAACTAGCACCCGGGTCTGACAAACTGAGAAATTCCTGTCCAGGCAGGCTGCGAGGCTCCAGCCTCTCCATTACGGAAGCAGCGAAAAATCATCGGAGGAGACAACGAAACTTCAAGAAAGGGATGTTTGGGTGCCGCGGCACCCTCACCCATGCTGTGAAATCTGGATTCCCTGCCTGTCCCCACCAGGTCCCAGCACAACGCGGGCGGAGACGGAGACGCAAAGGGCCGATGCGATGCGCTTAGAGAATGGGAAGGTGCCCGACCCGACGCTGCGAATCCCAGCAAAAGTGTTACAGAGAGACAGCAGTGGAGAGTAGAAAGCCGGATCCGCCCTGTTTCGTCGGCAGAACGGCGTGGTTGACCAGGTGAGGTTCATTGAAGGTGCTCTGCTCCTAATTATTTGTTGGGTGAAACAGCTCCTAAAAATGAGCCCTTTGCAACCCCCGCCCCCGCCCCGATCCCGCCACGCCGCCGCTGCCTGCTAAATTGCTCCTTTCTACTTTGGGGAATCGAAGTTCAGGGTGGGGTCTCCTACATTTAAGACCGAAAGAAACTAGAGTTCGCTTATTTTGGGTTTAGGCTCTCAAGAAAGAGAGTCACAGATTTCTCGAGGCAAACAAGGAAAACTGGAAGTGAAGCCCTTCCTAGTCCCTCCTCCCCTTCCTGTCTACACAAAACCTTTAAAAAGAAAGGGGGTGCAGAACCAGCAATTAAGAGGTTAAGCAGCAGCCTGAGCCCGCCTGGGGGTCGTGGCCTGAGGCTCCTTCTTTCCCAGCTCTCCTCTCCGTTCCCCCAACATCTGTCCCCCCCAAACAGCTGGTTGCTGCTGGGCCTCTCTGCACATGGTGGGGGGCTAGCTTCCAGACTCTCAGCCTCTCTTGGGACCCCAAGCTCTGAGGAAAGGGACTAAAGTCCAGGGACACACCTAGGGCTCAAGGTGGAAGGTCAAAGATGGCTGGAGGGCTTCCCCCTCACCCCCAGCGCTGTGAGCCAAGCAGGGAGCAGGAACTTCAGCCAGTCCTGGAACCCCAAGGCCCCCAACCCTATCCCTATAACTCTTTGTTCCCCACTCCCTTTGTCAAAGAGGAAAGGAATAAGGACCAGGGTCCTTGGTCTTGGGAAAGTTGCTGGTTATTGACTTCTGAAGACGTTTCTTCTGTCCTAGTGTGCCTGGGGCCACACAAGGAGAGTCACACATCAGGCATATATAGTGGGAGCTCTTTGTGAGAATCAGGAAAAGTGGGTGAGAACTATAGGAACAGCAGAGCCTTTGTCGTTCCATATGCCTTACAATTGTATTTAAAAAAAAAAGTGGCAGACACATCTTGACTGTAGAAGAAGCATATGGACACTCAGAGGAGCCAGGTGCCAGGAGCATCACCACTTACTGGCTCAGTGACCTTACCCTTCAGGGCTTCAGTTTCCCCTCCCTGCTGACAGCATGATATAGGGTGGAGCATGTGACTAAGATACAGGATATGGCAGATAAAGGGTTGAGCCTCACTCTGTGCTCTCAATCTCTGTGACCCTAGGCTTTTTTTTTTTTTCCTAGCACACAGGTCTTCTCTACTACATAATGGGCACAATGCTCTAGGAGGCCAAGGGAGCCTTGTGGGCATTGCCAGAAGGCCACTGGGCAATAAATAGCTGTAGGTAGGTAGATCAAGGGGCTATAAGAACTGCCCTGGGGTGTGGTTGCTGATGGCAATTAAAAAAAAATGCTCTTAAAAGGAACATCCCTACACACACACACACACACACACACACACACACCGAAATGTTCTTCAGTTCTTCAGTCATGGGGAAAATGGTCTCAGCGAGAAAGTAATTAAAATAAATCCTACTTCCCTGTTGGTGATTTTATGTGTCTGCCAGTACTTGCCAAGAGTAGGGATAGAGAATCAAGTTGAACTCATAATAGCTAGTGAGTTTCTTGTTTGGAGAATAAACTGGGAAAACAGAGGCAAAATGTCCAGAACCTGTCCAAGGCTACAAAATGAGGGAACCAATTGTCCCCCCCCCCAAGTGCAAATAAGACAGGAGTCGCGCCAGACTCCCCAACTTCTCCCATGCTTTGCAACTTCCCTCCCAGCTGAACTTGGAGTTTCTTGAGCCATCAACACCGCTTGGCCAAAGGAAGATAGAGTTAGGGAAGGGGGAGGGAGAAGGTGAAATCTGGGATAAAACACTTTTGTGGGGACAAGGTCAGAGGTTAGAAGCTCCTGGGAGCCCAAAGTGTCCACTCTTTGGAGCTCTGGCCACGCTCTACCTCACCACTCTCCTCTGCCCTGTTGGAAGATCTTGCCTTTCTTTGGCAGAATACTTTAGTCCACACCCCATCAGACCCTTGACCCCTGTTTCAGGAAACAGAGGCCTGGAGAAGCATAGCTGGCCTTCTCTAAGCCACAGCTCTCTGCCTCCCACACACCATTATTCGGCCCTCTCTGGGAAGAGTCTGTGCTGCTGCTCAGGCAGACAGACAATAGTCCTTGCCTGATGCTCTGCAAGCTTTCTCTTTCCCTTTCTTTGGTTTTTATTATTTTCGTTACTGGTGAGGCTGCCAGAGAAGGCTCATGCCTGCTCGGAGACCTGGCAGGGAGAGAAGGGGTCTGAAAATTCACAAAATTCAAAATTTAAATTCAAAATTCTGCCTTCATTTTGGACAAAGTGAGATTTTATTCACTCGACTTTTGATAATTAAGACCTGGCTTGTTGTGAGAGCTCCTGTGGGAAAGGATCATCAGTCAGAGCCTCTTCCCAGAATTGAGCCAGCTGGACAAGCAGGTCCAGCTCTCCAGGCTGCCTGGGGAAATGCCATCACAGGTTCATGCCGGGCACCCACTCTCTCAGCGACCATGATCGTGGTAACGGGAGCATTCACAGTCACCGCTATTTATGAGCCTTTATGGAGACTGCTTCCTCTTGGTGGCTTCCTCGGCAGCTCAGAGACTGTCTTGGGAAAGAAACATTCAGAGCAGAGCTGCTGTGACTTGCCCAAGGTCATAATTAGCCTCTCAGAGCTCCATCTCCTGCCTCTTCCCAGGCTGGTTACACATGCCCTCCACCACACCAGTGCAGCGGAATGGGGAATTAGTGGGGGCTCTAAAGGATGGAACCAAGAGCCTAGTTTTGACTAGTCCTTCAAGGTCTCTTAAAACAGGCCATCTAAGGAGACTCAATCCAGCACGGAGATAAACGGAAAGGAATTTGGACACAGGATAAAACTTCCTGGACTTTTGTCATATGAAAGCCAGAAGGGACCTGCCCAGCTTTATTCTATAGAGGAAGGACACCGTCTTGAGGTTCCCCTACAACCCCCCCTCCACAGCTGACACATTCAAAAGGACCCCCAAACAGTGCCTCACCATTCCTAATGGAAGTTAGGCCTAGAGTAGAAGGTGGCTAGAAAGTGATTGTAATATCCATTTCCTGTCTAACTAAACCAATAGAACTGTCAGGCGAGACAGTAGGAGGAGACCTACCTCACAGTCTTGGCCACACAGCACACAAGCGCAACCTCCCTTTGTCTGTGTACACGCACAGCAGTTGTCAGCCAAAAGTTCGTCTCCACACCACACCCTTCACCACCTCCGAAGAGGGTGGAGGTGGAGAACGACAGTACAATCCTCTCACATCCCGATCCAGATGTGCTCCCTGCCCCAAGCACCTTGCAAGCCACGTGCGGGGTGGGGCTGGGGGAGCCCACACATCGCAGAGTTTCAGCAGTCACATGCAAGTCCTAGACTTTCAACAGCTGCACGCGAACAGAAAGCCACACAGTTGTCTATGAGGGAACGTACCCGCTGTCCGCGTGCCCTGAGCCTGCATCTCTGTGGCCCCTGCAGCTTCCAGACCATATAGACACAGAGTCCGAAGACGGGCAGGAGGAGCACCGCATCCTCATGACATGGGGGGAGTGCCCGCCTCCTAACCATGCTTCTCCTGGTTTCCCAGAGAACGGCACCGTCTACCAACTTCTTCCTAGGTTCAGGACTTCTTTCTAGGTCCCTGGAAGTTCAAAGAGGGCGAGGGTCGCCACCCACCACATTCCCTGACTCACAAGCTTTTGGGGGCCCGAGGTCTTCTCTTGACGAAGTGTGTGTGTGTGTGTGTGTGTCTGAGCAGGGAGAATGTGTACCACAGGACAGCTTTCTCCACTTCCGGAGAAAGCATTTGGAAGAAGGCGTTGCTCCCTGCTCCGAGGAACCAATACTCCATACTCCAGCTTCCCGCCTAGATCTGTCAGATCCTTCCCCGCGCCCCTGGGCACTGCGATGACCTCGACCTCATGACCAGGTCAGCAGGCGCCTGCTGCGTCGCTAGAAGCTGGGCGCCTGCATTGAGGAACCATGAAACCAGCAAACACGGATCGTGAGCTTTCCAAAGTACGGCGGCAGAGTGTAGTCCAGCGGAAGACAACACTGCGCTCCGAGAGCGAGAGGGTCCCGGAGGCCCAAAGCTAAAGCCTAGACCCAGGCGGGGCTGAAGCCTGTGCGGAAACCATGGCCCAGTAGCGGCCTGGGATCAAGGCATGACCCCAGATTCAAAAAGCGACCGGGCGGAGGCCGAGATCGACGCTGGTGGTTAGGACTGAGCGCTGGGACCTGGGCTAGGGCGCTCGGGTGCTGTGGCAGACCTGAGCCCCGACTTGAGAGCAGAGCTAAGCTAGAACGAGAGTCGGGACCTCAGGCTTGGATCCCTCCCAGCGCAGGCCGCGCCACAACCGGAATTGAAGCTGGAGGCAGAGCTGAGCTCTCTGGACAAGCAACCGGGTGGCGGCTAGGATCCGAACCGATCCGGGCCCAACAGATCTCACCCGGAGCACGAGACTCAGAGAAGCCCAGAGATGGACGGGGCCAGCCGGGGCCTCGGAGACCCGGGCGGATGGCCCGGCGCCCGCCCGCCCGCGCTCGCGCTGGCCCTGGCACTCGGCCTGGAGCCCTGCGCGTAAGTGGCAGGCGCCGAGCGGGAGGGCCGGGCCGGCGCGCCGAGCCGCGGGCCGCCCCGGGACGGCAGGCCCCGGCCGCCGGGGGCCCTAGGCCGCACCAGCGTCCCGGACGGGCAGCCCCAGCCTTGCCGGCCCGACGCGCCCGCCGCAGCCTACCTGAAGTAGTCCATCTTGCAGTAGATCTCCTTGTTCTTGATGTAGCAGCTATTCTGCTGCCTCAGCGACGTGCGACACACGGAGCACTCGAGGCACCGCACGTGCCAGATGAGGTTGTTGACCTGGGGAGGGGGGCGGAGGTGGGGGGGGTAGGCTCAGCGAGGGACTCTTGCGCGCCCGCCCCCCGGCCTCCCCATTTGCAGAGAGAGGGGGAGAGAGAGAGAGAGACTGCGGCTGAGAAGGGGCGGAAGGCTTCCCTCGTTTTCCTCGGTGACACGGAGGGAGGCTCAGGGAAACCGAAAGGCCACCCTTCTCTCTCTCTCTCTCTCTCTCTCTCTCTCTCTCTCTCTCTCTCTCTCTCTCTCTCTCTCTCTCTCGAACCCGAGGCAGGAGGAGACCTCCCACCCTGGCCCGAAGCTGCGCGGTGGCCGCTCCGCGGTTGGCGCGGGGAGGGGGCCCGGATGAAGCGGGCCTGGCGGGGGGCACTGGCTCCCTCGCGGCCGCGCGGGCAGCCCCTACCGGGACTCACCTTGAGCAGATAGCGGTCCAGGATCTCCAGGCCGCAGCTGGAGCAGATGTTTTTGCCCGCGGACGGCACGGAGGAGGCGGCAGAGGGCGGCGAGCAGACGGACGGCGTGCTGGGCGTGCACGGGGAGGCCCGACCCTCGTCCTTGTCCAGCGCGCCCGCCAGGGCCTCGGCTTCCGACTGAGCCTGAGGTGGGGAGAGGAGCGGCGGAGGGAGCGCTTAGCCCGGCCACCCAGGGCAGCCGCCGCCCAGACAGCGCGGCTCCCCCTGCGCACCGACTGACAACGAAAACTGCCAGGGACGTCGCGCCCCGGGCTGGAGGACAGGGATGAAAGGACCTATCGTGGAAGAAGGGACAGGGGGGGACCCCCAACTTTTAACACAACAGCGCGTTCTCGGTGCGGGCAGTAGCCAAGGCTCATCCTCCGGGCCAGGCAAACCCGGGCTCGGTGAGAGGCGGCTCCTCCAGGCAGCTCTCCAGCGCGGGGCTGGAGGGTGGCAGCCGGGAGGCTGAGCCGGAAGCCCCGGCCCGTGCTGGTGGGGGGCACGGAGAGCCGAGAGCAGAGCCGAAGGGACTCACCATGGCTGGCGGCGCGGTCCCTTCGAGACAGCGGGTGGTCGCTTTGCAGCCGGACCCTGGCTGGGCCATCACCTGGGGGAGGGGGAGGACAGGCAGGCGGCGGCGGCTGCTGAACCGGCTCGGAGCTGTCAGAGCCCAGCGCCTCCCCGCGCCAGTTATATAAACCGGCGCCGAACAATGAGTCCTAACTTTGTAGTGGGCATTTAACGCCCTTCCCCACAAAAGCGGTGTCTCTCTAATGAAGCAATTTGAATTTGGATTGGGTTTTTTTCCCTCTCTCTCCCCCTCTCCCTGCACTTAACCCGTGGCTCTTGAAGTAATCGCTTAGTTCCTTTGCAATCCAAGCCTCTGAGGGGGGAAAAAAAAACCACGCGCACACACACAAACTACCTGCAATTAGAAATTGTCGTGAATGCCCAAGATAAGAGGTAGCCAGAGTGTCAATTCCAACTGTCAATCAGTGAGATCCATCAGGCCGCCCAAAGAATTGCAAATTTGATTTTTTAATGGTAGTAATTAAAAATCGAATTTTTTCTCCCTCCGCTCCCCTCCCTTCTCCTACTCTCGCCACAAAAATGCAAAAAAAAAAAAAAAAAAATTGAAGAAGAACAGAGAGAAAGAAAGAAAGAAAAGAAAAAGGAGATGGGGGGGCGGTAGTGGTGGTGGTTGAGGAAAATAAAGCCCAGAGCGCGGGGAGCGCCCGCCCGACACGCGCCGGGCAATTGAAGCGGGGATGTTGACACCGATTCAAACGCCTTCGGAGGACCGGTCCAGGGGAAGCCCCGAGCCAGGGAGGGCGAGATCGCCGGGCGAAACGAGGCCAAAAAGGAGAAAGTGGGGCCTCTCGGAGGAGGAGGGCGAAGCCTCCAGAGCGCCGGAGCGCCCGGGACCGGCCCCGCACCAAGACCCCGAGCGCGGCGGCGGCGGCACAAGCCCCGGCGCATCGGCGCTATCAGCGCCTATTCAGACGGACAATGCCGGCCTCGCCTCCTCCTGATTCGCCTGTGTCTTTGCTAAATCGCTTTTTGAGAAATTCCTCTAACATTTGCATAATGCGTTCCCGCTTTCCGCGACCCCCCCCACCCCCCTTCCCGCTCGCGCACTCACACACTCGCAGACACACACACACACACACACACACGCACACGCGCTCCCGGGCTCACCCAGCACCCCTCCTCCCGCCCGCCACCCGCCCGGCCGGGCCCCCCGCCGGCCCGGGGTCCCCGAGGCCCGCTCGCTCACCTGGTCGGCGGCGGGGCCGCCCTCGGCCGGCAAGCGGCAGCCGTCCGGCAGCGCCGGGGCGGCGCTCTCATGCTTCCAGTACATGGGCCCGGGCGCGCGGGGCTCGGCGGGCGCGCGGCGCCGAGCGGGGCAGAGGCTGCAGCCGCGGAAGCCGGGCTCCGGCCGCGCCGCCCCGGGCCCAGCCTCGGCCCCCGGCCCCGGCCCCGGCGCAGTCCCGGCCTCCCTGGCCGGCCGCGCCGCCGCCTCCGGAGAAGGTCCCGGCAAACTTGGAGAGGTCCGTGCAGCGGCTGCCTCTGCGGCCGCCGCCGCCGCCTCCTCCTCTTCCTCCTCCTCCTCTTCCTCCTCCTCCTCTCCCTCCTCTCCGTCCTCCTCCTCCCCTTCCAGCTGCGGCGACGACCGCCCTGCCGCTGGAGCCCCGCTCCGTTCAAGATGAGTCATGCGTGACCAATCCCCTCCCCGCTAAGGAGAGCGAGACGCTCGCGGGGAGGCAGAGACTCAGAGACGTGCGCGCCTGGAGACGCGCGGAAACTCGGAGCTGCGGGGAGACTCTCGGGCCGCGCTAAGCGACAAAGACGCCGGCGGGCACACATCCTCCCGGCTCCCGCTGCCGCCCCTCCCCCGGGGGCGCCCACCGCCCTCGCACGGCGGTTCGTGAGGGCGCGAGGAACCGATGCTCGGCCCAGCCCCGGGGCTGGACTCCACCCGGAGCGGCGTTCTGTTGAGGCAGGGCTCAACCCGGTCCCCCCAGGTCCCAGGCGTCTACGCACGCCCCACACTCCTGCAAGGACACCTCCGCTTCTTAACAGCCAGAGCGTGTGCGGGCTTCTAAGAGCTGAACACGACGGGGGTCAGGGCAAACCGTGCTGGTGGCAGTGGGGGGCGGGGGTGGTTCCCCTGAATTCTTTTGGGAGGAATTGCTTGGGACACCCACCTTTAAGATTTACTTTGCATTGCTCTCTACCTTCTACAGGGATCTGACGGTGATGATGGGGAAAGGACAGAGACCCAGACGTTTGGAGAGGAGGCGCAGACCCCAAAACACAGAACCCTCCAACTCAAAGGTCCTTACGCTGACAAGCACAAATGGACTGTATAGCCTCAGCTTCCTTCCCCACACGCAGGCGGTGCCGGAGAAATGTGTACCTGTGCACACTCAGATTTCGATCCAGTCCTGCCTAGCACAACAGCCCACCCATCACACAGACCACCGCCTCCCCAATTGCCCTCATTTACAAATGTAAACAGCATCCCCTCAGCCGTGCTGCCACTGGCGCACACAGCCATAGTCAGGAGAGTCCAGGCTCCCGTGTGCCCCCTGGTCTGTTACCCGGCATCTTTTTCAGGTGGTGAGTCAGGCACCAGGCTTATGAGGAAGCAGCACACACCTTTGCAAAAAAACAGTGTTTCCAGCCGTCAGCCTCCCTCTGCACAGCCAGAAACACAGACAGACAATGTCGTCTACTACACACAGTCAAGTACTGAAAAGCCACCTCCCAACCCTTAGAGACACGGATTTGCTCCTTCAGGCAGAAGCAGCCCAAGCTAATGGCATCAGCCCTTGCATTCCAGTAATTCGTTGCTCTTGGGCACAGTCACTTAGAGAGAAAAGGGCTCTGAACCAGTCTGTTATAGTAAAGAGGAGGGCAAATGACACCGTGGAAGCAGGTGAGGTGTGTACATGCACACGTCATGTACACACACACACACACACACTACTATCCTTGGATGCTTTAATCCGGGCTGGGCATTAAGATGCTAAGTATTTCACAGGATGATCTCATTTTCCTCTGTGAGGCAGCATTCCCTATTGGTACCCATTCCACTCACTTTAACTGAGGTTTAAAGGGATCTATCCATCCGAGTCTGCATGACTTAATAACCGCCACAGCCAGGAACTCAAAACCAGGTTCATCTACAGAGGTTATGACCTTGATTTCTAGGCTGTCCCCATGACCGTGACCACTCATGGTGAGCATGTGCACGCACGCACACACGCACGCTTTCCACGTTCTGCCAAAAGCCTGGCTATGACTTCTTGCTTGAAGGCAACGATGGAAAAACAACAATACTGTGTCTGTGTCCCTCCTCTTCTCTCCTCTGAGTGGCCTGGAGAGTCCAGAGGCCAATACAGAGTGCACGGCACGCATAGGAGTCCAAAAAGACGAGGAGGCTTTTGTTGCTGCCCCAAAACTTCTTAGGGAAGGGAAGACCAGAGGAAACGAAATGGCAGTTGAGATTTATGTGGTTTGGGTCTGGGTAGACAAGTGAAGGCGATGGTCCAGTGGCTGGGCAATCGAGTGGCCCCGCAGCTACAAGGAGGAGTGGGAAGGATCTGTTCCCAGAGTGATGGCATTGACCACTACCATTTGGAGCTCTGCTCTGCCTGTGCCACCCCCCATCCTCCTAGCAATGATGCCGCGCCCTTGTTTATTGGAACCTAAACTGAGTTTTGGAACTCTAGACAGGAACTCTTATCTGCATGCAGTTCCACACCTGGACTCGGACTAAATCCTCAGAAGAATCAAAACTAGAATGACTCAGTCAGTACTTGATGTTCAGAGACTGAGGGCAGCTGGCCTCAGCACCAGCCTTTACACCGCCCCTTATTATTAGGGCTGATGGGTACTTCATTTACTCCCTCAGCCTCAGTTTCCTCACCTACGAGGTGGGCACGAGAGTGAGTCCGCCTCCTGTGCACAGACCCGTTGAACTGTGGAACTTATGCCAAGGTCACACAGCAACCAGTCAATGAGTATCAGGGGTGTGGACCCACCAGATGCTGTTGTGTTTTTTCTACCAGATACCACTTCAGATTCCTTCTAGAACAGGCAGGGCACAATTCAAATAATCAAAAACTCTCCTGGATGACTTACCCAAGGAAGCTGCAGACCTATTATTCTAGCCCAGAGCGTAGCCCAACTTCAAAGACAAAAATGAAATCACTTTGGGACAAGAAATCTCCCTTCCCACAAGCCCAGACTCCTGCCACAGAATGAGACCAGACTGTCAAACTCAGAGCAGTTCCTTTAGTCTGCTCAGACAGGATAGCCGTTTCCCTCCTGCAGGAGGCTGTGGGTGAGTCACCTTGCCTCTCAGAACTCTAGTTTCCCAACTTGCAAGTGGAGCTAACAACCCTTACCCCTCAGGGTTGGAGTGATAACTAACCGCACATTAAACACTAATACTTTTACAACTGTTTGCCTTCATTCTGGAGCAGTGTTTAGTACCGGGCATCTGTAAGGTCATCATTTCAGCTCCCACTGGCCACTGACAGGGTACGGTCATCTGGTCCTCTGAGATGGATTTTGCCATCCTCCCCCCCACCTGAGACTCCGACGTCCTCTAAGGTTTGGGCTTGAAAAGGGGCTTCATTAGTAACCGGATAATTCTGTGGGAGGCCCCCAGCAGCGGTTCCTCCCCGCCGGGAGTAATTCTAGGAAGGTAATGTGAGCTGGAGAGACTGGAGAGCCAGCTTCACATTTATTTACTCTGACAGCTAAATTGGTGAGCAAGGGGGAAATCAGATGAAAGCCATTTCAGAGTAAATACTAAATACAAAATTTAAACATTCAGGCTGTGACACGCAGGGAGAGAGTAAATGGGAAGAGACAGAGGTACTGCACCCCTCTCCTGTCCAGGGCCCTATTCCCACCTTGTCACCTTGCTGGACATTTCCTGCTCAGCAGATGGCATACAAACTGAATGAGCCTCAGCCAGCAACTCCTCTCTCCCAGTTACAGTACCCTTGGTGGTAAAATGTGCAAGTTGCTTCAATCAGATGATCTTGGAAGTGCTGGAGAGAACTCTGGGCTCAGAGAGACAGGAGGTTGAATCCCAGTCCAGCCACTTCCTGGAGCCTCAGTTTCTTCAGCCGTGGGAACACTATCAGCTTCGGGTTTAATGAAATGGTCGACGTCAGTTCTTTAGACCTCAAAGTATATTGCAAATGTCCCCAGGTGCAGTCAGCCCAGCTCTCCCAGAGTGAGCACCCACTGGTAGGTTCAGGTTGGCAGATGTTTAAGAAGCTTTTATTCCATCCCAGGTTCCGGTTAGGACCAGGAAACCCAGAGGAAACTGACCTGCTGTCTGCCACAAAGGGCCCACAGTCTTGCGGAGAGAGAAAAGCTAGGTGATAGTGTGATTTGGTTAAGTGTTCCAAGAAGTACCCAGGGAGCAAGGGGGAGGGGTGCTTTTGCTTGGTTCCCCAGTGGAGCACCAGGGAAGGTATCATACAGAAGGTGACCCCTCAGGGAAGCAAGGAAAGATGAGTTAGTGAGACGGGCAAGCAGGGTTGGATCAGAGTGAAGGCGGGGGATCCAGACTGTGTGTAGGATTCAAGTTTAGGAGAAGAGGTAGGTGGGAGTGAGGGGTGGAGGGCAGGGTGATGGGAAGTGTGGACTCATCTTCCAAGTCTGGGTCTCTGCAGATCTGCATAGAGTGGAGTCCAGGATTCCGGTAGCTTGAGATGATAACCTAACTGTGACACACTACTGTGAGTCTCTAAGACGCTCGAGGAGCCTGAGCTTCCCCATCGTAAAACAGGTACTAACAGAAAACCCACTTAAGTATTGGAGTATATTCCGGGAATCCAGGATGTATCCTCAAGGTAAGAACTTCATGCTGGGCGTGCTGAGATGGCTCAGTGGGTTCAGGGACTTGTTGACGAAATTGATGCCTGAGTTCAATGCCCGGGGTCCACATGGTGGAAAGAGAGAACTGATGTCCTCACGTTGCCCTCTAACTGCCACACGTACGCCATGTCCCACAGGAACCCCCACAAATACACAACACAACACAACACGTATACAGGAAGTGAGTAAATACGCATAGCAGTAGCAACAGCGACAATAAAAGCAAACTTGACACTGCTCCAGTGTCTAGGAAGCACTTCTCACCCAGAGCCACGGTCATCACTCAGAGTGCACGGACACAAAGAAGACGCTAGCTCAGTGGAGTCCTCCCGGGCTAACCGTCCTGCTAAGAGAATTCTGCCCCCACCACTTATGCAGTCAACCTGCTCTACTCCACCGTTTCAAACCCGAACATCACTCCACTGGGAATGAGACTTGAATATCATGCTAAGGAATATCAGCTTCAAGATACAAACTGTGAGGAGCCAGCAAAGACCTTTTAGGCATGAAGATGGCATGGTCAAATTGGGGGTTTGGAGAGATGATAGGCCTTTGACTTGAGGACAGACTTGAGAGTGGGGAGTGAGCCCTGAGCACGGGAGAGGCAATGAGGCAGCTGCGGGAAGGGTAGGAAGGAATATAATGAAGAGATACATGGTTTATTGCCATGTCTAGTCACATACTACATACTTATAAGACATACAACACAGCAGTCCTAAACTGGCTTTGCATATTAAAGTTATGTATAGTGTTAGATGATAGAATCATATGTATTATAATCTTATGCATTATATATGATCCTATACAATCATATTAAATATTTTTACATACACATATATTATTTACATATATGTAGATGAGTCAAATGACATTATATATAACTTTACTATGTAGTAGAAAATGGCAAATGGGGTTTCTAATTTCCAATTATTTTCTCTATCAGGCTGGACAGTTAGGATCAGGTGGGGAGGTTTAATAAGCTCAGTTTTGTTCAGGGTATGGGGACAGAGGTGTGTGTTCAGGAGGAAGTACTCCAAAGTAAGGCTGGAGCTGGGAGAATGCTTTAGAGATGTCAGACTGGAGACAGACACAGAAGCCACAGAAGCTGCTAAGATTTCCTTACATGGGAAGAGCGGCCTTGTCTGCTTTCTGAGAGGTATGAGGCTCCTCTTCCTTTCAGTGATGATCGTTTTTAAATGAGAAAGAAGATTGTATAGCGATAAATGTTGAAATAGAACTTAAAGGGGCTGGAGAGATGGCTCAGAGGTTAAGAGCATTGGCTGTTCTACCAAAGTTCCTGAGTTCAATTCCCAGCAACCACATGGTGGCTTACAACCATCTGTAATGAGATCTGGTGCCCTCTTCTGACCTGCATGTATACTATTGGTTTATCTTTTATTAATGCTGCTATTGGTCCTAAACAGCTGTATACCCAAATCGCCATACAGAGACTATGATTTAATTAACCTAGAACACAATGCTGGGCAATAGTTACTCTATCCTAAACCTCCAAGTCCTCATAGTTTCCTATCATTTAGATTTCCCACATTATACTTGCTTTTAGGTCCAGTCCATCTCTCCACATCATTCCAAAATCTCTCCTGCAGACTGCTCTCCCGGCTTTCTCTTCTGCCCTTCTCTCCTCTTCTGCCTCCCACCTTCCTGTCCTCTGGCTCCTCCCTCTCTTCCTGCTTCCTTTCTATTGCTCAACATTGTGGCTAGTTGCTTTATTTTGGCATGTTTACACAAAGTTGAGACAGGTGATGCTTAGAATAAGTATCACAATGCAATGTCCAGATTCAAACCAGAGAGTGGGGGAGAGAAATGAGCATTTGAATGAACAAAGGTAAGGTGTATACATTCCAAAAGAACATTATACCAACAGGGTACAGACAATTCCCTTTTCCAGATGCAAATAAGGAACTAGCAATAGGAGGCTGGAGAGATGGCCTGGGTTCAGTTCCCAGCACCCACATAGCAGCTCACAACTATCTGTAATGCCACTTCGAGGGGACTTGATGCTCTTCTGTTCTCTGAGGGCACACGGTACATTGCACATATATGTAGGCAAAACACCCAAATACATAGTAGAGGTGTGTGTGTGTGGGGAAAGTAATGATACCCATTGCACATCATTGTCACCTGCTTTCTGTATTTTCTGTAGACACCATGGTGGCATCTATGGTTGAGGCATGAGTGTTTCCTTAGAAAGACATTTCCAGGGCAGTTTAGAGCAGATATGTACTTCAGGATTTGAGGGCCCATTTTTTTATTTTTTATTTTTTTTTGTTAACTACTCAGATACCGCTACAGCAAAAAATGGCTTGAGATATTATGTGAATTCATGAGGACATCTGTGTTCTAATTAAAACTTCCTTGGACCCTGAAATTTCACTTTCATGCACCAAAAGATAATAGTCTTTGACTTTTTCCCTCAACCACTTACCGTCGCAGCTGTACAGAAAGAGGTGGCGTGTGTCACTCTGCTGAAGTACTGCCTACTTGGGGAGGAGTTTGTAGGCCTAACATTTGTAGATTCTACCTAAAGCTCTTCTACTGTGCTGTGTTTGTCTTACTATAATGAAGTACATGAGGCATGCTACTTTATAGCTAAAGAAAGAAGCTAATTTCACAGTCTGGAGGTCCACCTGAGGTCAAGGTATGTAGTGATGGCCTTCTTAGGGTCTTGAAATTTACATGTGAGGTATACAAGATGAGTCACAGGGAGAAAGCATGTGAACATGCATCTACTAGCCCTCCTCCCCTTCCTCCTGCTCCTTCATTTTTTTTTTTTTGAGACAGGGTCTTGCTATGTAGCTCTGGCTGACTTGGGACTCACCATGACCTGGCTGGCCTTGAAGGGACAATCACTTGCCTGAATGCTGGGACCAAAGGCATGCACCACCAGACCTAGGTCAATTGTCCTACCTCTTAACACTTCACAATGGGGGTTCAGCTTCATCACATGAACCCCTGAAGGACACACTGACACCATAACATCTATTAACTGTATAATCCTGCCTAAGCCGTATCATGTTTCAGGGTTTCTCTACTTTCCACCCACAGAGCAAAGGAGTGAGGTGAGTCTCTTCAACTCTCAAGTAAGCAGGGTCCTAGTACGTCAGTCAACAAACTCACTGAGCACGCGTTGCATGACAGGCACTGTTTAAAAGTCTGGTGACACAGCAGTCACAGAGTCCTTTCCTGAAGTCAACATTATATTTAAACAAAGGGCAGATACCAAATTATATAGTGTTGGGTAGTGTTAAGTTCTATTTAGAAAATAAGAAGGCAAGAACTGGAAATTGGCAGGGATGGCCAAGGACAGCCTCTTAATCACTGACACACACGTGAGCAGAGAAATGAGCAGATGGTGTGGGCCCAAAAGCATCCCAGGCAACAGCAGCGGCTGACGGAAGCTCTCAGGGAGCTGCTCTCCTGTACCCAAAGGAACAGGGAAGCCACTATGGCTGAGCACAGTGATCAAGGGGAGAAGGGGCCGTAGGGTAGACAGGTAGCCAAGCACAAACCATTTGGGACCATGTAGATCTTCAGATTGTATTCTAGGTGTGATGAAAAGCCATTTATTTGTTTGTCTGAACATCGAAAAGTCTTGCTATGGTGTACAGGCTCTCCATGACTTTTGGACTTAAATGGTTCCACTTCTGCCTCTCACACAGCTAAGACTACAGATACATGCTACTGTGTATATATATTCTTTCAAAAGAATTAAAAAAAAAAAAAGGCTTGTTGGGTCTGGTTAGCCCAGCTGCTTGAGGCCTGAGACACAAGTTCAAGGCCTGTCTGGGTTACAGCGTAAGACCCTTTACAAAATGAAAACAAAACAAAACCAACCAACCAACCAACCAAACAAACAAAAACACTAAAAGGGCTGGGAATGTCGCTCAAAGATGGAGCACTTGTCTAGCACATGGAAATTCCTGGATTCAACCCCACTGGGTTCAAATCCTGCCTGTGGGGGTGACTTTAGAGCAGGGGGACGGTCAGTGAGGCACTGCAGTAGATATGACCTGAGCAAGAACAGGGTGTTGGGTGAGTAGTCACCAGATTCAAGACATGTTTGGAAGATGGACCAGATAGGAGCAAGAAGGAAAAAAAGAAGAAATCAAGGACAAATTTGCTGAGTTCAACTATTTTAGGAACACAGTGATTACACACAGGAAATGTTTAACATTTAACTTATAAGGCAAGAATATCTTGTTATTTTACACACTAGCATAAAAATCGGAGATGTATGTATGGATTTGGAAATTGGCTGCTCATCTTCATAGAGAGGCAGGGCTGTAGAATGCTCGACTTCTTAAAACCAGGGCCTTCCCAATTTATAATGTGCTTTGTGCAATGTCTCCTCAGGTGACTCTTTCCCCAAGTACTGAATGCCAAGTACAGAAAACCAACAGGTGAGAGGGTTGCCGTGCAACTGATGAAACTTCACACCTCTGCCTCGGCATTTAATTCAGTTCTCTACTCTCACCCCCCCACTCAGTATTTCAATCAATTCTTCACTCAAATAAGTCAAAATTAAATGTGAGCTAATTTTAAAGTACAGGCCACCTCTCAATGGCCCAGCTTAACACTTGTGTTCCAAAATCTCTCTTTAGACCCCTCAGCATATTTACAGTGTACACATTCATTCTTTTAAGAGTTTTTTTTTTTTTTAAAGAAAAGGGACACCCATGATGCATGCAGGGGCTTCAACTTCCCAGTTTTCTTTCCTTCACCTGTACCATGAGACCACCTAGCCCCCTTCCTCTCCTCTGATGGCAGGGTAGGCAGGCAGAGGGGTGAAGCAACTTGCTCTGTGGAAATTTCTGGAAAGAAGGCACTTGACAGTAGTACATCACCTGGAAACACTGGCCGATCTGAGTGGAAAGCTGCCTACCAGAGCTGTTATCCAGGACGTGGATGAAAGACGATAAGACCACACAGATACCGTCTTGAGTTTATTCACATAGAGGGGTAAGAATTGGTACAAATCATAGACATTGTTTAAATACAAATAAATAGTTCTAGTTTCTAAAGAAACAACTCTAGATAATCCTAAGTATTCTCTAGATTCCTATTAAAAATAGAAGGCTATTGGCATCAAGTTCTACTCCACCACAACCCTTTGAACTTAAGGGTGAAACGGTGAATTCTATACTGAGAAGTAACCAGACAGATAGGAGCCAGTTTTCCCACTTCCCTGAACGAGCTCCCAAGGTGAAGGAGAGTTTCCTGCATTATAGATACACACAACTAATAAATTTGGGATAGATTCAGTACCTAAAGATAGCTAAAAAGACGGGCCTTGGGAAAAGTGGTAAGAATTCCTCTGAAGCAGTTCTGTGGATACTGAAACCTCAGAGGTCAAGTGTCTTAACCCCAGGGAGACTTGAGTTTCTACAATCCAAGTCATCATGGGTGGCACCTGTGGTGACAGTGATTTGCCCAGTGAAGAATGCTAAAGAAACAGTGTGTCAGGCCTGGCTCCAAAACGATCAACACTGAGCTGAACAAACACCCCTCCAAGGCTGTCCGTTTATGCACGTCTCTACACTACCATATTCAGTATTTCCACAGGCACGAAGGTGTCTGCAGAGAAGCATGCTGACAGAGTAAGGCTCGTTTTCAAGCCGTGCAGTCTTCCGGAACGACAGAACAATGTGGTTATGGTGTTACGGTCTTGGTGCCTGAGCACTGGCCATCCTGACTCTGGGTGCTCACTGCCCTGCCCTTCTGAGCTGCACAAGGTCACTCAGCTGCTTCCTACGTCCCAACAGGACTGTAAGAAAGTCATGTTTTAGAGTGACCAATATAGTGAACTTTTGCTTTACTACTTAGATTGATCATGATACGCTTCTAATTGGAACAACCTCATGCTATAAAACAATCTCATGCAGTAAGTGTATTAAAATCCAGGTTGAAAATAGCATTTGGCATTACAGAAGGCTAAGTCACTCAGCTTCAAAACCATGATTGCCACCAAATAAAAGCCGGATTTCCAAAGAGAGTATCTGTCGTGGTAGAAACTGCTAACTGTGATTCTACACTTGTTGACATAACAATTTTAAGACGTACACCACATTTTCCTAATAGAGATTTGGAAATATTAAGCATAATTCTTAAACAGATTGCTATAACATTCACTCAAAGGATCAGTTGGTTTTTGCCAAGAATTCTCTTTTTAGTCCAACTGAAGGATTTCCACAGTAAATTCTCAATCAGTTCTAAAAATGTCTGAGAATGTCTCACTTCCCACCCTTATTATTTTTTTATGTTGAAGAGATGTGTATACGTAAAAATGCTGAAAAATTTTGGTGGATGTTAATAAATTTAGCTTCCTGATTTAAATAAACTTCATATGCTTGTTTTTCTCTCTGACACACTGTGTTTCTGGAGCTACAAATCCAAACAAAGCAGCCAACTAGAACATCTCAGTGTTCAAATCACAGTTTGGACACATTCCTATTTATTCTGGATGATGCTCAGTTCCACACAGTTCAGGGAAGACACATCCATATGAATACCCAAAATGTCATGTGACCAGCCCTAACAAGAGATTGTGCTCTGTTGGTAGTACCATTCACATCTACAAAGTACAAAGGCGAAGGACTTCGGACATGGAGACCATTCATTTGCTTTTGTTGCTCTGGTAATTCCCAGCCATCATCTTCGAGACTTCCAGGCTGTTCTAGAGTAAGGAGTAGTCCTTTTTTTATCAGGTGGTTTGAAGTAAGAATAGACAGGTGCTGCCGGGTACTCTGCATCAGGATTCTCTGCCATCATTTTCAGCTTTGCTTCAATGGCCTTTATCTTTGCAGTGACACTGGAGAGAGCACAGCAGAAGGTCAGAGAGGACCAGGTACACTCAAAAAGTGTTTGCAACTTTCCTTTCTCATGCTGATGCTCATCAGAGAAGCAACATGACAGAAAACCATAAACATGAACCAAGAAACATACAGCCTAAAAGCAGTTATGTCTTTATATTATAATCCAGGCAGTTTCCTTAAATAATAAGTCCTCAGACATATTCTAGGCAGGGTCCTAGTGCCTGTCAAAAGTAGACAGAAGACTGGACTGACAATGGCGTTAAAAGGTAGGGCAAATTTCTTTCCTTCCTTCCTTCCTTCCTTCCTTCCTTCTTTCCTTCCTTCCTTCCTTCCTTCCTTCCTTCCTTTTTCTTTGCAAATGCTAAATGGCTAGTGAGAGTTGAGATTTGGATACAAACTGGCTCAAAAGCCCATGTTATTAACTGTTATATTATCATACCTTTTGGCCACTAAGTAATAGCAGAAAAAAAATTCTAGAAAAGTTATCAGTTTTTTTTCTTTTTTTTAAAAAAATTTAATTTTATGTGGATGTTTTGCCTGCAGATATGTCTGTGCCTGGTGCTCCTGGAGTATGGAAGAGGGCATCAGATCCACCAGAACTAGAGTTACAGATGGCTGTGCGCCACCATGTGGGTGCTGAGAATTGAACCCAGATCCTCCGAAGAACAGCTAGTGTTCCTTCCTCTGAGCCATCTCTACAGCTCTGAGTTTCTTTTTATTAACAAATAGGTTACCATGAGCCAGACACCCACTATCCTCTAGACTTTATTGCTTCTAGTCCTTATAAACAGTCAAGAAGGGTTACCCTCAGGATTTTATGGGATAAATGGGAAGAAATGTGCCCAGGGTTCACAAGGCTAATAAACTGCAGGACTAGGATTCAACCTATTTCTTTGTCAAAAAGCCTTTGCTTTTTCCTCTCCATCAGAGAGGGAGCTGCATAACTTTGCAGACACAGAAAGGATGAACTGAGGGGATGCTGCATAGCCATGAGGTGCTTACTCCTGACTGGGATCACTGTAGCCCCTGGACCAGAATGCATAGCGCTCAGGCAGTACTGTGCTGCCTCACAGACTCCCTGGTTTTTATTTTTGATACTGTCAATGGTCTATAGCTTCTAAGGAGTGTCCACATGGTCCTCTAGACATCCACAAAGGACATACGGCGGTTGAACATTGTTTTGTGGACAACAAATTATAAACTAAGTCAACCAGAAGGAAACAAATGTGGGAGTAGGAGGAACAGGATGCTTTCCCTTCATGCACGTGTTCAAACATCACGTGGATCCCACAAATACATGCAATTTTTTTAAATACTTGCAATCAGTAGAAGTAGCCCTACATTGCAATAAAATCCTGATGTACTACTAAGATGTATTTTGGTCTTTCTTCCACTGATGAGAGAGCCAGACCTCAATCTGTATGAGTCACAGGGAAACAACCTCATCTACTGAGTCACAGTTGTAAATAGAAAAATAAAGGCTTAGGTTCTCTGGATTAAAAAGTAGATGGAAAACACCAGGCTATCTGCTAAACAAGCGGCAAGTACTGAGGTGGAAATGTCAATGCCATGCTCACTGGAACACAGAGACCAGAGAGCACAAGTTCAGAAATCAGCACGGGAGAGCTATGAAAAGCTCCATGGTGACTAATCTGTGATCGAGGAGCTCCAGATTTTATGGGGAGGATGGCACATGGATATGAGCTCTCAGTGACTCTGAAGAAACGTTCGTTTTCTAGGTAATTAATTTCAAGTTAATGTTAACTCCTCCCCTTGCAGTTTAGTGAGATGCTTTTAAGTCTGTGTAGCTCAGTGCCCATAACATACAAAGAGGACACGTGTCCTTCCCGTCTGGTGTTTGGTCCATACAGGTACCGCAGATCTATAACCTTGCTGAGTGCAAGCGTTGATTTCCAGTCCATGGGTGTTCCTTCACATACCTTCTTCCGCTCTCCCGAAAAGGCTGTAACACACATCTTTACATTTACAACTTCGGGTAACTTTGAAGTAGTAAGTAAAAGACGGTCCATCAGGCTTGTGTTTTAATTCTGGTTCTGTTACTTACTACCAGCACGGTTTCTGCTGTGATATTTCACTTTTCTAAGCTCCTGTTTTCCCATATGTGAAGTGTTTTTCATGGCATTAAAGGATATACTCTAAATAAAGTACTTAGCATAGTTCTTGTTTATAGAAAGCTCAATAGATCCTGACTATTGTTACTGTTATTGTTAAAAATTTTCCCTAAGCTACAATGCAAAGAAAGAAAAAACAAAAACAGCAAAACCCCCAAACGCCACATGCACACAAAACTGCTTCTGCTCAACCTCCCACTTAACTTCTTTTTCTCTACTCAACTTTTAGTGCTCCTGTTTTAAATTAACTCCAAAGAAGCAACTGACAATCCTTACAAACTGGAACAAAACTATTATAGTTGCTGCAAGAGTACATAGAATGAAACGTCTGAAAAATAAGGGAATCCATAGCTAGGGAGGAACTAGCACATGATGAAAACGCCAGGGACTGAGGTCTCCTAAGAACGCTTGTTTCCAGGGTAAAGGCTGTGTGTAATTTATCTCTGTATCTTCAGCGCTAGCTCAAGGAGTAGTGCGTGACAGGTAAGCCTGTTCTTTTTTTGAGTGAATGACTACTGTAAATGGTGGTACACGACCATGGTGGGGAGTGTGGAAAAGAAGGAAATACATACTGAACATATCGCAGTGATCCTATTCTAGACTGAGAGCCTGGAGAGCCACTATGCTGTAAATGAAGGCATGGAAGAAATGGTTTAACTGTTGAGTGACAGACAGTCCTACAGATGCCACCTTACCTGAGGTTAGACTGAACAGGTTCAGTGCTTGATGACGGCTCAAGGCTGATGGGCAGGATCTTATCATTCTTGTTATGATCATACCTCTGAAAGTAAGAAAAAGCATAAATTATTTCACCTGGGCAGAAACCAGCACATGACTGCAGCACATGGGTTAAAATGTGCTAATCCTACCCAGTTCATCAGCATATTTCTAGATAATCTTAGGCCTGTTTTTTTTGTTTTCTTAATTTATTTATTTTATGCACATGGGTGTTTTGCCTGCATGTATGTCTGTGTGAAGGTGTTGGATCCTGGAATTACAGACAGTTGTGAACAGCCATGTGGGTGTTGGGAATTGAACCCGGGTCCTCTAGAAGAGCAACCAGAGCTCTTAACTGCTGTGCCATCTCTCCAGCCTCCTTAGGTCTGTTTTACATTTAATATAATGCAAAAATCCATACAGTTTTGTCCTAAAAGCTGTCAGTTTAGGAAAAGAATTCAACTAGCCAGGTCTACAAAGCACACCCAGGACAGCCAAGGCTATACAGAGAAACCCTGTTTTGAAAAACAGAAAAACAAAACCAATAATAACAACAACAACAAAAAAAAAAAAAAAAAAAGAAAGAAAGAAAGAAAGAAAGAAAGAAAGAAAGAAAGAAAGAAAAGGAACAGTCAAGAAAAGCTTCTATCTAGTTGTTAGTCCTCTTTACTGGGGAGAGGAAGAATTTCCCAGCTAAGAATTTCACTGTTCAAATTCACAGATGGTACAAATGCACAGCAGGGCTGCCCTCTTACATTCTTAAACTGCCATATAATGCCTCTTACAATATTTGTTTTATTCAAAACACTTTTAAAATTCTGGTAGGTTCTCCGAAGTACCGAGCATGATACTCAACTCTTAACAGGCCTGAGTGGAGAAGAGCAGCAGTAACAACGTTCAGCGGCGGGACAGAAACATACACAGGAAAGGAGTGTAATTTGTGTCAGATAATTGCACACTTGTTGTGAAAAGTAAGTGCAGTATTAAGGAGCAATCAGGAGCCTCTGGTCAAAAGGAACCACGAGGTAGATGTTTCATAGCAAAGACAGGATAAAGGGGAATTCCTCAAGCTTGCCTCTTCAGTGAGATGCAGGACGAGAAAACACCAGCCAGTCTGGCAAATTAGACTTGGCATTATTCTCAGTAAAAGCAGTTGGCAGGTCTGTGTCTTAGACATCATGACCGGGGATGCTCACAGGCCTCACAGCTTCTACGACCTGCTTTTCAGCAGGAATACTCCAACCGAATGTTAGTTCACTCTGAGTCCCTTGGGGAAATGAACAGCATGCTTCTGATAAAAACCTGGGTTCATCTAGCTGACAGCAGAAGCCCTGATAGCTGCAGATCTGTCTGCGGGAAGGTTTGCACAGATCCACTGCAGAAGGGGTGTCTCTTGGGACTGCTGGTCCACACATTTACCACCTCTGTGCCAGCTGAAACATCTTTTGTTTTTTTGTTTTTTCAAGACAAGAGTTTCTCTGTGAAGTCGAGGCTATCCTGAAACTTGCTCTGTAAATCAGGCCTTCCTTGAATTCACAGAAATCCACCTCCCTCTGCTCCCCAAGTGCTGCACCACTACTGCCTGGCTTTTCCCCAAGAGACCAACTATAAGATGGATGAGGCAGTATGCCATTTCTCAGGACCTGGCGACATATAGGCTCCACTAAGTCCCACAAATGCATAGTCTCTCTCCTGACCCCTGCAGGAGGGAGACTGCTGTGCTATAAGCACAGAGAAACTACCCATTTCTCAAGCATTTGGAACAATAAACTCAAACTCTCCTTAGAGACAAGAGGCTAGGGAGAGTCTGTTAGTATCCACAGCTAGTTTTAAGAAAATAAATACATTTTCCCTCCCAAGAACTTCCATAAAAACAAACAAAGAAACAAACAACACAGGTTTGAGTATATACACAAGCCACATGTTAAAAACAATCACAGCAGGCTCTGTGAACATGTTCAGAGAAACAGTGAAGAATTCACTCCCTCCTGAGAAGCTTTTCAAAAGAAGTCTGGGAAGATACACTGTAAACAGCAGCATAGAGGAGCAAAGCATGGCTGCCGCAGGTGACAAGGCTGGATGCAAATGGTCAGGTGGGAGCTCTTCTTCAGAGACTCAGAATGAGGCACTTTGCTGTCTCTCTTAGACTTACCTTGACTTGAGCGTGGGCCCAGCGTACAACCAGTTTCTTAGACAGTGCCAGCTTGCCATTGAGGCATTGGATGGCTTGTTCTGCCTCCTGTCCAAGAGAGGGACAAGAGTTAGACAGAAATTCAAATACTTATTAGTTACCTGTATTCTCATCAGGCCTCAGTTAAGTTTCGGTGGCCTAGTGTCCCACCAAATTGCTTTTGGTAACTAGGCAATGACTTATACTGCCCAATGGCAAAACAACATCTTAAGTTTTAAAAATGGAACAAAATTCCAGACCCTCTGTTGTTTGTTGGTAGCACAGTGTTTGTCAGTAGTAAAATAAGCTCACTACTGCTTGTTCCCCATGGGTGGTGTGGATATTCAGAGGGCATGAAAAGCAGGGAGCACAGAGAAGGAATTTCCTGAGTGCTAGTGGCAGCATTGCCCTCTCAGGTACTACCTTTCTACATACAGGCTTTGGCAGGTGTGCAGAAAACATCAAACACCTGTGCTCCCCTTAGGGGCTCCGGAGCCATATCCAGGGCTACGACTTCACGGATATGGGGCTGGATCAGGCTGGATTTCTTTCACACCCATATCCTAGAACTAATCCTAGAACCCAGGCAAGGAATCTGTGGGAGTCAATCTTCCTACCTGGTTTCCAGAGCATACACTCTCTTGACCCTTTCCTGATCAGATCTAGCAGCAACAAGGTTAAAAAGAATTCCTAAAGCTGGATAAAAGTCACTCTCAGCAAACCTGGCTGTACTCTGCCCTCTAGACAAACCTCTGCCCCACAGGTATCCATGGGGTATCCACAGGGCATCCAGCCAACCATGATGCCCATCTAGTAGGGATGAAGAGGCCTGTAACAAGACTAACAACAGGGAGCGCTGAGGCTGGGTAGTATCGTGTAAGCACAGCACTCTGGAGTCAGCAGTGAGTCTCTGGCACTCAGCAGCAGACTACTCTAAATGTTTACTAACAGGCACAGCGTATCAGCCATTGGCTATTCACCAGCTGTAAGAATGTGCCATGCCACCGCAGCAGAGTGCTAGACGGGAGACATGCTTTTGTTTCATTTGGTGGTTTAGCATGTCCACCGTGTTCTCTTAGCTCTATAGAATCCGTAGCAGTAGAGGCCTACAAGGGATAAATATTCCTAAAGAACAAAATTTTCATCTCTGCACATGTTTCAACGTTCACAAACTTAATACTAAATGCCAACTGTGCTGTAATACATATACTTATGTATTCTCATGCCTCCTGACTTTGTAAAAGAGAACATTTTCCTTTTCCTCATTTTTAGATAAAACCAAGGCCAAAAAGAGACTTGCTCAAAGGTAACAAATAAAATATACAGGAATATAAAGTTTGTTTTGTGACTACTAGTCCAGCGTTTTAATTTTATTTTAATTTGATGTGCATTGGTGTTTCCCCTGTTATCTATGTTTGTGTGAAGGTGTTATATCCTCTGAAACTAGAGTTACAGACAGGTGTGAGCTGCCATGTGGGTGCTGGAAATTGAACCTGGGTCCTCTGGAAGAACAGCCAGTGCTCTGACCTGCTGAGCCATCTCTCCAGCCCTAGTCCAGGGTTTCAAAATGAATATGCATCCTAACATGGTTTCCAATTTTAGTTGTCTGCAAGAATACTCATCACTCTATCAAGGAAAAACATTTAAAAATGGTTATCATATGAACATCCTTTAATTGCTTCCAAAAAAGTGGACAAATTAAAATAACAACACGTCATTTGTTGCCTATGACATCTGCAAAAATTAGAGGAAATAAAAAGCTCTCAGCACTGGTGAGGATAAATGATGCTCTCATGCAATCTTAGAACTCTCTGATATATCATTTCTGGTAGGTATTCTGGCAACTGTATTTTCCCCCCTTACTATGTAGTCCAGTTTGCCCTCCAACTCTCAGTCTTCTTGCCTCAGTCTTGCAAGTACTAGAATTACAAACATGTACAACCATGCACAGCTGTGGCAACTACATTAAGAAAAATTATGCCTTTGCCTTTCCTGCTTTGTTTTTCGAGACAGGGTTTCTCTGTATACTTCTGGCCATCCTGAAACTCATTCTGTAGACCAGGCTGACCTCAAAATCAGAGATCCACCTGCCTCTGCCTCCCAAGTGCTGGGATTAAAGGTGTGTATCACCACGCCTGGCTAAAAGTGATGCCTTTTGGTGATGCCATTTATTCCATTTCCTTAAATGTGGTGAATGCATGTAGTTATGGCCAAGATAAAAACTATAATGCTTATACAGCCAGTCACTGGTGGTGACTCAAGTAACTAAGAACTGGGGATTAGGTAACATAAATCCATATAATATTATACAGTCACCAGAAATGTGATTTTTTTTTTTTCCTTTTTGAGACAGAGCCTCATTTATGTAGTCTTGGCTAAACTGTAACTTACTGTTTAAGACCAGGCTGGCCTCAAATTTAGAGCTCCCCACCTGAATCTGCATTGTGAGTGCTGGGATTACAGAAGTGTAGTCATTCATAGCCAGCACCTATGAAGATTACTTTTAAAATGTACCCTAAGTCACATGTGAAATGTATACATTTCAGATACAGATCACTGAAGATTATTGAGCAAGTGGTATTTATTAGCTCAGTGGTATTTATTAGCTAGCATGTATATGACCATGGGTTCAGGGAGGCATAATGGAGTACAGCTTTAATCCCAGCACTGAGGAGGCAAAGGCAGGCACTTTGTGAGTTCCATACAGCCAGGGCTTACATAGTGAGGTTGTCTCCAAATTAAAAAAAAAATAATAATAAAATAAAAATGAATAGATAGATTTGCCCTGGATATAATCACAACATCACAAAAAATAAATAAAACTTGTACGCATCTTTTGAGACACATAAATACATATATTATATATACATATATATGTGCATATAAATTATGTATGCATATGTGTAATACAAGTGGTGTGTGTGTGGCCCCATGCATGTGCACATGTCGTGGTCAGGCCAATGCTGAGTACATTCCTCCACTGTTCATCACCTTTTTTTCTGGGCAGGGTCTCACTGAACCTGTAATTCACGGACTGGTTACACTGGCTGGCCAGTTAGCTCAGGGGATTTGCCTGTTCCACCCTCTGCCCTTCCCCGAAGCACTGGGACTGTGCATGTGTGCCACCATGCCTGGCTTTTATGTGGGTGCTGGGATTGGAGCTAGGGTCCTCCCGATTAGCCTTTGGGCACTTTACTGACTAAACCATCTCCCTATCCCCAGAAGGGTACATGTTTAAAAAAAAATAAAAATGAAATGACAGTTTGTGAGTGGCGCCAGCAGAAACAAGGCTTCTAAAGAAGCAACGAAAAGAAAAGGAGATTTTGTTGGCCAGCCACTGAAGCAGTAAACAAGTTAGGAAGGGCAGGGTCCACAGGCCCAGTGTGTGCATTCCGAATAATGTGGTCAGTAAAACCTTAGACGTGGAGCTCAGGGAGAGGATGTTGTGCAAGCTTGACTACTAAACCCACTGAAGGAACACATCCTTTAGCTCGGTGTGGGACACACAGAATAACATGACCCGCCACGAGGTCTGCGGCTCAAGAGGTGTAGAAATGATTATGACAGAGTGCAGACTATGAGAGGGAAAGGGAGCTCAATTACCTGCTTGGTTTCAAAGTTAACGAAACAGTACCCTCGGGGCTGGCCTTCCAGAGCACCCGACTTATGGAAGAGAAAGTCAAACTGTTTCACCTTGCCAAATTTCTGAAGGAGCTTGAGGAGGTGGTATCTGTGGAGACAGAAGAGCCCATGAGTTCATTCAGGAAGGCTGTTGGTCACTCAGCCTCAAATGAGAGATCAAAAAAGGAGAGAATTCATCTCAGGCAAAAAAGTTCTCTGGAAACTGCTGTGTTAGTTTATTTGGAAACAGAGCTGTTTGCCTCTTCTTAGAATGGGAACTAGAATCGTCACGCCTGTGCATCTGTCCAACACAAAATACCAAACAAAACCGCACCTAACAAACAGCTGTCTGGCCCACAAGCACTGTTTGTTTTTCTTTTGGAGAAAAGCTCAAAAATAGTGTCGATTGATTTATTTTCTAATTTCTTGGCAATGAAAGAGCATTTGTGAATATCTGCAACCTCATCAGAAACACCCTCCCAAATCCACCCTTTACCAAAAATAAACGAGCTGCAAAACCAGCCCCATCCACATCAACAAAAGCCAGTCCTAACACACCTCTCTATCACATTTTGTAGCTAACCATTAAACACAAATTGTACCTGAGACTGACTCTGCTAAAACTCAAACCATAGCTAATGGCATTTCTACAAGGCTTCAGACATGACTAAAAATTAGGACAGTATGGAAGCCAACCATGAATGAGGCTGTTCTTACCATGTAAGGGACACTGGCCAGTCTGTGAATCAGCCAACCTCAGTTTCAGTAATAGAGTATATACTCTGGGGTACGGTCAAATAAAAGAGTCAAGGAAGGAATTTATTCCCAGCAGAGGCTCACCCAAACTATTGCTTGTCATCCTGCTTCTCCCTTTCTTACATTCCCTGCTCTTAACACTCACTTGGTTCCTAAAAGACCTTCGAGTCTTTGACAGATGTAGCAGGTTGCTGTGGTTGCTCTGCACTCCGACTTCCTGTCATCCAACGTAAGGGTGAGACAAGCCAACAGCTCTCCCATTTCCTTTTCCTCTGGCTTCCTCCTGGCATCCTCTCAGCTATTCAAATGGAGTCAAGGCTTTCTCTAAACAATGCTATCCCCTTGATACTAAAAAGGTATCAGTCCACATGCTAAATGTGTTACTACTTGGAACTGTACCCCTCAGGGAGTCAGCAAAGTCCTCACAGGCACTGTCATATTCACATTGTTTTCTAGGAAAGTCACCAAGATTTTACTCTTGAGCAAGGTCTCCTTTAGGAAGCAGAGCTGGAAACATATCACACGTTGCATTAAATCTGACACAAATGTGTATCAATAAGCAAGTCTCTTATAGTAATCAGGTATCTGTGTAGAAAGATTCAATACAGGTCTAGAACTGGGATAGGACGAAAGGCTCCCAAGCCCCACTGTGGATAGTAATGTGGTCCTTGGACTAGTTTTGAAGAGGAAAGCCACCACATCGGTGTACTTAATTACTATCTCTCATCAGGAGACCTCAGTTACCCAGTGAAAATGCAGGACTCTTTGGGGCGGGGAAGACCCCGCTAGTACAAAGCTGTTGTTGATTTTTGTACAGGTTTACAGCAAGGCTGAGTCTCCCCCACAGGCTTTAATTCATAGCCACACCTGCTCTTACTAAACCCATCCAAACCTTCACATCATGTCGATGCCATAGAACGGTGGGTCAAACCCATTTAAAACAAACAAAACTTAAGGCTACTACGGCACAGCTATCTTTTCATTAGCTGAGTTTTGCTAAATAGCAGGAAGGTAATGCGATTGGCATTTCCTAGGAAATGAATTTTAATTTACTCAGGAAAAAAATGCCAACAGATTATTCATTGTCAAGCTAACAAACACATGCTGCCTGAGGAGTGTGACCTTAAGATTCCAGGAACATCTGCTTAGGTCTGTGTCTTTCAACTTCGCTAGGATTTCTTTTCTTGTTTGATAATTTCTTGAAATTATCGGAACACTGAAACAAAAGGAATGAAATGTTTACTACTTCGCTTCCTGGAGATGGGGACTGCAGGCTCTGATAGTGAAAAAAGCCTGAAGCCTCTTGCTTTCACATCTGCAAGTACTTTCATCTGCTGCTGGAGTATGGGAGCTCAGTCCTCATCAGCGGGCTCACTTCCTTTAATGAAATGTGCACCCTGCTGCCTTTGGGAGAGAGAATTAGTATACTTGTCCCGCACACACTTCTGTAACCCAATCAGTGCTTTCTTCTCCTAATGGGTCATTAAAATAGCCTTCCTGCCGGGTGGCACAGAAGCAATCACCTGTACAAAACTGATACCTACTATGTGCCAAGGACCAATTAGGCATCAGGCCCTCTAGATGGAAAAAAAAAAACTGTTTTCTAGACCCTCAATGCTGGTTAAAGACACACACACACACACACACACGGCAAGAGTATAGAAAAGCTCTAGAAAAAGAGACATCAGAATACATTTAGTGTGAGGGAACATCATGCAACGAAAAAGGTAAAGTCTGACCTTTTGGAATAGACTAGAGAATAGGGACAGGCCATGAGGAATGTGTATTCAGGGAATTCTGATTTGAAGTTACAGAGAGGCAACAAAAGGCCAATGAAATGGTCTTTAGGGTTTTTTTGTTTGTTTGTTTTTTTTAGTGCATAGTTTTTGGAGAAAATTTTCTTTATTGTCAACAGAAATTACTATGAGAATCTTTTTTATCCTATGCCTTACCCCTTGCTAAATGCTTTATTGTTTCATTTAAGTAAGCAACCAGCAAATGCCATTTCATGCAAACCACAGACTATGAAGGAAAAATCTGGAATGGGCTGAGAAAGAAAGGTGAACACACTGCTGTTACCAGCTATTTCCAGTGAGTTTTGGTTTTTCCAGTTAATCCCCTCAAAGTCAGCACCAGAAGGACACTTACACAGGGTTCTCTCTCTCTCTCTCTTTAATAACTTATTTAATTATATGTACATTGGTGTGAAAGTGTCAGATCCCTCAGAAGTGGAGTTATAGAAAGTTGTGAACTGCCATGTGGTTTCAGTGCTCTTACCCACTGAGCCATCTCTCCAGCACCCCAGCTCTTGGCTTTTGAGTTTATGCCACAAACTGACTTCTTCATCATAAACTAACTACTTTATTGTCAGTGGTGACTTGAGCTATTTACATTCCCCAGGCAGGGTCTCTCTGGGGTTCCAGTGTTATAAAACAAAACTAGCAACCCCCTTCAAAACCATCCTTACTGCCCACTCTTCTTCAAATCCTGTTTTTCACATCTCAGACTCATCCACCAATCTCAAGTTCACTGTCCCATCCATGTGGCAGCAGTAAAAGGGGAGAATCTCCTGGCTAACCTGCGCCCCAGTCTTGACCCTTCCAATCCACTTTGCACGTGTGCAGCTGAATCCCCCACTACATTACTGTCTTGGTATCAGGTTCTTGTTAACATCCTTGTGGTGTTCTACAGGAAATTCAACTTGTCTAAATACAATTTAAAAGGCCCCGCTTTACCTACTATCCAATTACCCTCTTCATTACCATTTAGGAGTCATCCAAAAGGTCCTTTTGGATCTGTTTATATGGAACCATCTTTCTTATCCTGACTTACATACATTTATGATTTCTCCTCTGCTCAGAAGGCACTATTAAGATTTCTACTGACAGTCTCTCTCACACTTACATACAATGCAAAGGCTACTTATTCTACAGACTAAGAAGCCAGCACTAAGTGCAGGCTGGGAAAACAACATCTGAGACGATAACCTCTCGGCTTTCCTGCTGAAAGTCCTAGTGATATTTAAAGGTAATGTTCTAAGTGTATAGTCTGGGTCTCACAGCAATTTAGAAGTTTCCACATGTTTAATTTCAAAACAGGATGCTTTAGGTCATGATTGTTTAGTTATTCCGACTACAGAATATCTGAGTAAAGGTGCAATGAACTAGGGAGGAGGAAACCAGGGCTATCAAATGGCTTTGTAAACTGAGCCAACTCATAGAACTTTCCTTTTCCTATGAAAAAAAAAAAAAAAAAAAAAAAAAAGGGTGAATCTGTTCCACTCACCCAGGCTGCTGTGAGGTGAAATAAGAGGACTTCATGCAGTATGAGAGTTAGAGGAAACATTCCTGTTATTTAGTAACATTTTCACTTTACAGAAACACAAGGTATAGTGAAGCTGAGGAATTAGAACATAGTGGAAAATACATGGATTTAGGCTTGACTATGGCTATGAAAACAAGTGCTCATCACTCCCACAAGATCTGCTTAGTCCCATGATGATTCTGGCATGCAGCATAGTCGTAAAACAGTAAGAATTAATAAGACGACCATTCTATGTTCACAAAAGCTCTATCTTACACTACAGCAATCCTTGGTGATGCTTGTATTTTAGTTATTCATGCAGGTTCACCATATCTACCCCAGAAGAGCAGGAGCCAAGAGTTTATGTAGCTGGACTGTGTGTAAGGAATGACCATGAGCACAAAGAACATAACGTCTGAGCACTAGACTGTAATATTCTTGAAAGGAGACCAAAGAATGTTTTAGTACAGCTTGAGAAGAATTCAGATTAGTAACCAAAAGATAGATAAACACAGAACAACCAGAACTAATCACAAAACAAATGTGGGGAAAATCAATGACAGACTGCATTGTTCAAATGCTGTTTTAAAAACCACCATTGGGGCTGGAGAGATTGCCCAGTGGTTCAGAGCATGGATGTGCTTCCAGAGAAGCTGGATTCCATTCCTAGCATCCACACGGTGGCTCACAACCATCTGCAACTCTAGCTCCTTGAGGAGATCTGACGCTGTCTTCTGACCTCTGTGGGTACTAGGCAAACACGTGCTGCACCAGACATATGTGCACCTAAAACATCTGTATGTATAAAATAACACAAACAAAAAAAATATACCCTACAATTGTATTAGGTACCCTTGTAACTATTCCTGACAGTTTCCTAAGAAGAAGTGTTAAGAAATAAGTGTTAAGAAGCTGGAATACAGGCACAAGAAAAAAAAAGTAAGGGTCTGTTCAAGAAGAAAAAGCAGGAAGTAGCAGCAGTTTTTGGTTGGGTAAGCTTAATTAAGAAAACTGGGAGATATTTTGCAAACTCCCCTTGCAAGTCATTAGAAGATTAGAGATTTGGATTCAACTGACAACATTAAGCACCACATGTTCATGCTCCTTCACTGCTGGGAAGGGACTGTATGTTAATTCCTTAACTAGGCTCACGATTTTCTACCCTTTGAGAGGCAGGTTCTAAAAGTTAATGTATTTGAGCAACCTGAAGGAAATGATTCCACAAGACTCATGAAATTTAGCAAAGTGACACTAAGCTTTCATGTGAATGAACTGTAAGTCTGAGTGGCAGCTATGTTTTTGAAAATAAATTATGTAGCAAATCAGTTTGTTTGAGAGACAAATCATTTCAAGGTAAGGAAGTTAGAGAACATTGTTTTGGCAATACAGAAATGGGAATACTACAGGTGGAGCACTGCATTCCTGGACAGCAAGACCCTGAACTAGGGTTGGCATTTAATGTCTGTGACTGAAACATCAATGGGAAAAGTCTTAATCCAATGTTCCCTTTAGACAGGGAGTCAGGGATATATCCCTACACTTACTCTGACGTAGCCGGGAGGCAAATGCCCTCATGAAGCTCTCTGACAAGCAGCAGGACATGAGCAACACAGAAGCCTCATGAAAGAGAACGACAGCCAACATTGTTTCCATGCTTTAGATTTCCATTTAGACAAGGAGAGGTGGGAATGGAAACCACTCTGGGGAGCATCCCCTTACAGCCTGGAAAAACTTAGATGAACACACATTAATTAAGAGCGTGTACTGATTGACACATCCATCCTCAGTCCTAAGAGAGGATGGTAATGGGAACAAGCCACATTCCAGTGTTCCCATGACCACAGTAACATGCCATGAAGGCAACAGACCTTCAATATCACTGTAACTTATATGGATACCCAATGTTACCTACACTTATCTGATTTGAGCCTGTGAGGGTTTAGGAGCTAAACTCTGTTGTGATGTAAATGACATCTCTTCTCATCTTTCGTAATCCCAGTCCTTAAATATACCTCATCTCATCCTAGATGCAAGTAAGCAGGTTTCCTCTCTTCTTACCCTTGTATTTACTTAGTCCTATAGGAGTAATTTCAGGTCTGTCGGTTTATTCCGAGCTTTATTAAGCAAGTTTATTAAGCACTGATTCCATCTAGGGCAGTCTACTTACCCTTCGCTATTCTACGCACCAACCAACACCTTCCACTCCATCAAAAAAGCGGTGGAAAGAAAAAAAATATTAATTCTCTGCCAAGACATTTTTTTTTTTCTACTGTAACAGCAATGATGAAAAACTGGGAGTCAGGACTATTGTGTTCAATTAGTAATGTAATCTTGGGCAAGGTAATTCTGTCCCTTAGACCCTCATTTCCTTTACTGTAAGGAAAGAGAGTAGATGGTAACAGAGGTCCCTATGTGACCTTGACCCATGGAGCCTGCTTAGGGACTGCCAAAAGAAGAGTGGCAGTTGACAAAAGGCTTCGAGTGCCTTCTCTTTCTCCTTGGTCAAAGCAGCTCAGGAGTCCTAATTTACACATGGCTTCCTTCAGACTTACTTATCACAGGGCTTCTCTCGTTTAAACTGCTCAGCACGGTGCCGGGCACACAGCAGGCACTTCAATCATTTAGTGGATGAGCGAAAACCAAAGGCACTAGGGTGATCTCTAAGAACCCTTCCCACTCTCACTTTTTATGGTTGTGTGGGTGCTTACAGCAGTCAGTCAAGTGGGCCTATATGCCTATTCACAAAGATCCCGAGACTACTTCTTGTTTTTCTATTCTGGGAGACAAAATATGCTTCAGGTTGGTTCTAGAATGATTCTCCATAAACAGAACTGAACAGTTGGCAAAGAGTTTGGCTTTTTGTTGAGTAGGAAGAAAGAGGTTTATGTCTGAAGAATATCCAAAGTCTGTCCTCACAGTCATATGGAAAATAGAAACAGGCTAAGAATAGCATCATGTCCCCTTTGGTGAAAAATTCCAACACAACTGAAGGGATCAAGATGCTACCACTGCTGTGGAAAGTCTCCTGAGCATCTGCATCAAACACTGCACCTCTGCGCGCATCAACAAAGTGACCTGGACTTACTCTGTGATTTTGGGATCCAGGTTGCCAATCCATAATCGGTGTCCTTCCTGTAGAGAGCCCTCTGAAAGGATGGATGCGTTCTCCAGGGGAAGAGTTTTAGTTTCTGCTTCCATCAATCTCTAAGAAATACTAAAAGCAATGTGAACATTCAGGCAGGAGAGTAAAACAATCTTGTGTGAACACAAGACCTCACATGCAATCCAAACATTTATCCAAGGAAGGCATGCTCTCTGGGCAGTCCTTTAAAAATCCGTTATTCCCTAGCTGGAGCCCTGGACTAGTTCCCCTGGTACAGCCCTCCTGGCAGCCAGAGTTGCCTTTTAGGATAAAGAGGTATGGTTGGTTGTGTGGCGAGTCTTAAGTCTTCCTGACGCAGGAGGCCAAAGGCTCTATCACCACATAATACTCCAGATGAAAAAGGAGGCAGTCTTGACGGTGTTAAAGGGAACGGGCAGGGAAGAACAGCTATGTTCTTGTTCTTCTTAGAGTAATACATCAAAGGGAGGAGGTGGCACAAAACATGTGAGCAAAGATTCCGGAGTCAGAGCTGGATTTGAAAGCAGGCTGTGTGACTTACTTAACTATATGAATTTTATAGGCTTCAACTTCCTCAAATGTAAAATTAGAGGCAACAGTTCTTACTTTACAGGGTAGCTGTGAAAATTACATACCCAAGAAAATCACCGTTAACAACAGTAAGTAGCCAGTATCTAACAGCTATTGATCACCCAGTTTACTGTTTTGGCAGAAACAAGACACAGGTCTGCTTAGTTATTACAGTTCACCATATGCTTTCTTAGTGTAACTTTTGGCAAGTCACTTAACTACTCTTCTCTTTCACCCCCTTCCAAGGACAGTATCTCAAAAAGGTGTGTAGCTCTGCCAAATTATACCCCTACAGTCTTTAGAACCACACTTCTTTAAGTATTCAAGACCTAGTCTTCATTCCTGAAGTATCTCGTCTCACAGGCAAGGAGAATGAGGGTTGTGATACAGGCAGTAATAGAAAGAACAAAAAGCCCAGAGCCAGAAGACTTGGTTTTAAGTTGTTTCATTTCCGTTGAAGTTATTTTTCTTGGTAACTCAGTTTCCTCGTTCTTATTTTTTTGTTTTGTTATCATGGGGGGCAAGCGGGCTGTGCATTATTACCATGTAGCACAGGTAGAGATCAGAAGACAACTCTCTAGAGTTGGTTCTTTCCTTTCACTTTTACTTGGGTCCTAGGGATTGAATTCACGTTGTCAGGGTTAGATGGAAAGCACCTTTACTGGCTAGCCATCTTGCTGGCCTAGTTTCTTCCTGTTCTAAAATAAAATTTGAGGAGCTGGAGAGACGACTCAGCAGTCAAAAGCACATGTTAATCTCACAGAGGACCCAGGGGTTCAGTTCCCAGGACCCACTTGATGGCTCACGACCATTCCGAACCCCTGTGCTAGGAGATGAGATGCCCTCTTTTAACTTTTGCAGTCACTGCACACCTGTGCTGCACATACACAGATACAGGCTCCTGCACATAGAGTAAATAAATCTAAAAAAAAAAAACTTCAAATATAAACCTTGTTTTGCTTATTAGCTAAGGTTTCTAAGAAGATTAAAAAATGAGTTGATGAAAAATGAAATTTCAATAAATACAAAACACAATAAAGGAAAGATAACAGGCTGGGCTGTGCCAGACTTCAGACTACCCTGCTAGAAAACATGTGTCTTCTCTGTCTAGAAGTGCCTCAGAGCTCAGCCCTGTAGGAAATAGAGATGCTGCAAGCAACACTGAGAAGGGTGACATGCCTGGGGGTTGCACTGCTTTTGAGGGCGTGGACTTGGATTTGAATGCTAGAACTTTGATGTTTTCATGTCTAAAAGCAACAATATACACCAAAAGATACTCAAAAGTGACAAAGAGCCCATGTTTCAATAAGAAGACTACAAGGCATGGGGCTAGAGAGACCTGGACCCGAGAACTGACTTTGCCAATTACGGCGCCTTTAGTAACAGTCTTTCCCATAGGAATCCTCCTCACATCCTCAGTTCCTGCTATTTCCCCCCTTCCCATATAACGTGAAAACAATGGGTTATTTACTCTTTGCTTATGTCTCTAAAATAATAAAAGCTCCTACAGAACAGGGCCTTCCTCATCTTGATCATGGTGCTAGGCCCAGCACATAGTGGACTGCCTGGCTCCTCGCAGTTTTCTGATTTCTGCCTGGCTTACAGTTTTCTGAGAGAATGAATGAGACAAAGTCAATTCTCTTCTTTCCAGAGATGGAGACCATTATTCCAGTATCACGTGGTTATTTTAAATAAAAATATACAAGTGACGGCTCAGCACGTGGATTTTTTTTTTTTTTTTTTTTTTGAGAAACAGTAAAGTCTAATAAGATAGTATGCGGCTATCAAATCTTCTGGGGTTTGCAAAACCCCTTAGGGTAACAGTTCACAAATGCCTCTTTATTCCTTCCAGCTGAGCTGTATCAACTTGAGAAGCCAGGAGGGGCCTGGGGTCACTCATTCCTACACGCTAACTGCGGGCTCAGGCCAGGAACCACCAGGCTTTCCCCGATTCCAGGCTGCGAAAAGTCACTAATGGGCTTGTTATTTCCGGGCCAGGGCCAGGACAATCCGGGGCGGGGCCTAGAAGCCTGCGGGTGAGGGCAGTCCCCGCCAAGGCCCCGCGGCCAGGACGGCGCTGAGCTTCGGGTACTCACCCGCTAGTCTCGGAGTGTGCCCTCAGCTCCTGCCCCGAAAGCAGCTTCCGAGGCAGGGGTCCGAGCGACGGACGTGTGGAGACCGCGGTCGAAACACCTCTCGCCGCCCTGCCGCCCGTGACGTCCTACGCCCGCGCCGCGCCGTGACGTCACGACGCCGCGGCGCCGCCTCTGCCGTCGCGTGTGTGTTTCTCTGTAATCCGGGCTGTAGGTGGTGAGTGGCCTCCGAGTCAGGGGAGGGGGGTCTCAAGGAGCGGGCGGGAGCCAGGTGCCAGTGACCCTCTTTCAAGGACCTCGGAGGGACCTCGCGGGGCTCGGCCACCATCCGTGACTGCTTCAGCGGCGTTCTGCTCGACCTGAACGCCGGGGGCGGGACTTGTGCTCCTGTACGCTCTCAGGGGTAGGGCGGAGCGCGTGTCACTCAGCCGGCATTTAGAACCTTGCCAGGCTGCTTACTAAATAGTTCCTGATATTTAGGACGTCACCTGAAAAGAATAATGCCTTTTCCAAATTGCGCTACGCGCGGGGGTGTAGTTATTCCCGGTGATGAAGAAACAAACTTAGCGCTATCTTTACCAAGGTCACGCGGCTCCCAAGTGATGGAGTTGAAATTCCACCCAGGCCTGAATCGAACGCCTGGGCTTTTAAAATCGTCATTCTGTCGTCCTGTGGGCAAACAGTTGTCATTTCAATGGTGCTTCAACATTTCCGTGACTCTGGCAAATTTTACAGATTGAGATCACATATGTGGGAAGTGCCTGCAGGACTCTTGCCAGGCTGTCTCAAAGTTTGATGCTCTTTCTTTTTTCTAGTCCTGTCTATTAACTCAGACACAACTACTTGTCCTCTGCTTTGTTGAAGCAGTCAGACAACACCTGCCACGGTCATGTCTGTCAAAGTGGTTAGCCATGCAAACTCCAGCACCACACATTCAGCAGAAGGACACCCTCAGCGAAGCCGACTGATTGTGCCATTTTCATTCACCTTACAGTATTTCTCCGAAGCCAACTTAACGTTCTTTCTCTTAGGCTTATTCTCCTTGGGTGTGATGTAAGAGTGTCCTTTTCTCAGCACCGCCACGAAGTCTCAACACAGGTTGAAGGGTGGACTCCTTTAGAATGTTATAGTCAGACAAAGTATGTCCATCTTCCAGCTGCTTACCAGCAAGGATGAGCCTCTGCCGATCAGGAGGAATTCTTTCCTTATCCTGGATCATGGCATTTACATTTTCTGTAGTGTCCCAGGGTTCAGCCTCTAGAAAGATCTCCCCCAGTAAGGGTCTTCATTGTGGCGTGGTTCTACCGCAGATGGCCAGTTAGATAGGCGATGCCTTCTCTTTCGACAGAATTCCATTGCATTTCCCAGAATCTTGGAGAACTTTGTAATTGGAAAGGCCGGAAACCTCATCTGATTCCTTCAGTTAATGGCCGAGGTTTAAAACCAATCTAGGGGAAATAACTTGCTACAGTTTCTGTCCTTGGTAGAATTGTGCAGTACATGCTTTCTGAATATGGGTAGTTGTGAATTGCAAAGATGCATGTGATGGGGATTGGTGAGGTAGGGAAGTTGGAATCCAGGTCTTCTAGTCTTTTGGTGAGGCCTTTTGTTCACTTGTTAAATGTTTATCATTCCTCCTTTGGCTTGTGCCAAGGACAGGAACTGTAGCAAATAATTTCTCCTCGCTTGGTTTTATATCCTCAGCTATTAACTAAAGGACATCCATTGCCATACTTATCACATTTGTATGATGTCAGTCTTCTTGTACTATACTAAGTACAGGGTACAGTAGTAAGCACGAAGAGTAGTAGTAGGTAGATTTGCCTGCTAGAACAATCCATGGAGTGCCAACAGCCATATGGAGATACTTAGACAAGGACATATAATTACACATATAAATTTATCTTTATTAAAAATTAAGTGCAGCTGGGCAGTGGTGTGGCACACGCCTTTAATCCCAGCACTTAGGAGGCAAAGGCAGGTGGATCTCTGAGTCAAGACCAGCCTGCTCTACAAAGCGACGCCAGGACAGCCAGGGCCACACAGAGAAACCCTGTCTTGAGAAACCTTGTCTCAAAAATTCAAAAAAAAGAAAAAGAAATTGACATTGTGTATTGTGAGTACACTGGTTGGAAGGGGTTGCTGGGACAGTGCACAAGCCAGGATGTAGCTTCATAAGTGTATGAGACTTAAAAATTAAACACAAATATTATTAAATTATTAGTTATTCAAAGTGAAAACAGATCTGGCGGAAGTAGTTGCTGAGGAAGGCTAACCTCAAGGTCACACATGTAGTAAGTGGGGAAACAGGCTCTTGTGAGTCCATCAGTGTTATTGCAGCATCCTTAAACTTCTCATAAGAGGTTTCTTCTTCCGTCTCAATCTTTTCTATGTGTTGATCTGACCATTCATGTTCATAAAGTGAAAGACCCAAACGACTGCTTGTTGAACTTCCACTGTAAGATTTCATGGCTTCTGGGCCATGTAATGTATGCCTCAAGCATTCCAGCAATGTGGAATGCTTTATTTATAGAATTGTCTTCCGGTTCACGTGTATCGCTCTGCTTTTTGGTGCCGCATTTTCTGTCAGAGGTTGTTTATTTCTAACCCATTTTAGTTTCCTGTGCATTGTGACCCACAACAGGAACTCCAGGAAACGTGTCATACACGCTGCAGCCAGATTGAGACCCTGTCCACTAAAAAAACCCAAACTGCACATTATTATACACCCATATTTGGCTCTAAATGTGAGTGTGGCATTGGCTATATTAGGTGGAAATTTTGATTCAGAATTGTCACTCAGCCAAACAGATTTTTGGTTTCGTTTGGTTTTTCGAGACAGTTTCTCTGTGTAGCCCTGACTGTCCTTGACTTGCTTTGTAGACTAGACTATGCCATATTCTTGGACAGTGACTTAATCTCTCTGAGCCTCCGTTTCAGCAGCTATAAAACAGGGACTGTAATGCTTTATCTGGAGCATTACTGACAGGAGTAAACGAGCTAATGAGTAAAGCAAGCAGTCACAAGGCTGAGTTTGTATAGAGTGCACATGCGCGTTGCAGATACTCAGCATAACTTGCTGTTAAAAAGTCCATCAATAGGAATTGTTTGCCCTTGTATTATTCATCGTTTTGCTTGTTTTCCTCCCTAACACAGGATGTCATCTAACTTAGCTAGCCTCTAATTTGCTGTGTAACTGAGGATGACCTCAAATTCCTCCTAGTCCTTTTATTCCTCCTGCCTGCACCTCCTAACTCCTTGGATTATAAGGCGTGCCTCACCACGTGTGGCCTTATGTGTTGCTCATCTTTTCATTATAAAGAAAGAAGCAGTAACAATAATAGTCACGTATCTTGAGCAGTTAGTGTATTCCAGGTAGCCTGCTGGGTGTTTTATATGTACGTGTGTGTTTTATAAGTACTCAGTAGTTCATTTTTAAATGAGGCTTTTCTTTCTCGTCGATATGGAAAGGATGAATTGCCCCAAGCAGAGATTCATATCCCTGTCTAACGTAATATAGGGCACTTCACCAATCAGTCCAGACATACGTGCAGGTGTCTTCACATCTGATCCTAGCGCGGAAGTCCTTGAAAGGAAAACTAACAGCTATCAACAAGCATTATATTTTGTGTCCCTATTACCTAGTAGTCACCATGCCAAGTGTTCTTCCTGCCTTGCCTCATTATTCCCAACTTGAAGAAATAAGTTTCAGTCCCATTTTACAGAAGAGAAGATGGAGACGCAGAGACTCTCAGGGGTATTTAGTCTGCGGTGGAGCTGGGGTTGGACCCTATGTTCCTGCTGCAGAGCGCCTGCTCTTGTTTACCCCATTATGCTGCATCAACATTTTAGCAGGTTTTTTTTTTTTTTTTTAATGAGATGTGATTTTCAAAGATAGTGCTTCCAGACACTTGATACTAATTGTTCTTAATTTTTAGCTAAGTAACAGCCATATTCTTGGCAGAAGCTCTTAGTGTTATATTTGTTGGCTAGGACTGTGTTCTGTCTCAGAGGAAGCAGTAGCATCCTTTTTTGGTCAGAGACCTCAGAAGTGTGTATAACTTGCTTTAACTCAGTAGATGGTGGCATTTTTCAGTTCCAGACCGTGGAAGACCTCCAACCTCAATCATGCTTCAGACTCAAATTAAAGTGCATTCTAATTGGTAATCAGTGCATAAGGAACCAAAGAAAATTTTAATTAAATGCTGCCATGTAAATTTTCTAGTCATTTTATGCCTATTAAAGTGTTTTTCTTACTTAAAGTCCCCTTCCAGTACTCTACCCTTCCTCTTTAAGCTTTATCAAGATTTTGTGCCTATGCACATATAAGGGCTTAATTAGCATCATTACAGTTTCAGCCTGCTGCGCATTTGCTTCAGAGGCATTTAGATGCACTGAAAGAAGGCCACAGGCTGCATAGGTCACTCAGGTCTCTGAGCCTCAGTTTCTTCATCCTGTAAAATGAGGGTAACAGTTCTTCCCCAGGCTGCTGGGAGGACTAGGGTAATGTATGCACAGGGCCAAATTCATGCTTAGTTGGAGGAGTTGCTCGGTAGTTGGCATGACTTAGTTTTAGAAGTTGCTGTAGGTTTTCTTTTACTGGGATCTCCCCCCGTCACTTTTTAACTTCTTTTCAAGACAGGGTTTCTCTGTGTAGCTGTGGCTGTCCCGGTACTCACTCTGTACACGAGGCTGGCCTCAAAACCCAATGATCTGCCTACCTCTGCCTCCCAGAGTGCTGGGACTAAAGGCTTGCGCTGTTTTGAATCCCACTGTCCACTTACTGAGATCTTTTGTCTTACTCTTCTTAGTGGCTGTTTCTGAGGATTGTCTTCCATCATGGCCTCGGGAGTGAAGTGCTTCCGTCTGCTGCACCCTGCCTTTTGTAGTTACCTTGCTACTTTGACCAGACCTGTTTCAGAAATCTCCATGAAGACAGTGAGCGTAAGACAGCATGACCATAGGCCATCCTCAGCCTATCCAGCAGCACCAGTTCGTCATTTTGCAACCAAGAAGGCCAAAGGTACATGATTTCCTTCCCCAGATGATCCCTTTCTCCTATTTGGCAGAGATCTCAGAGCTATACCAAATTTCCTTCCTCATCCATGTGAGGAAATGGTGTCTCAGGTGTTCATAGGCCAACTGTGTTGGAACCCAGGGCTTGTTTTGTTACCACTCTACCTCATTTGTTTTGTTGGTGGCTCAGAAAATGCCTAATGTACTTTACTTAGATGCAGAACTAGAGGTAAAGTACCAAGCAAACTGAATTGCTCCTGGCAGGGATCAGCATATAGTTTTAGGAAGATTCGGGTTGAGGGTATAATTAAAGCCAGAAGGGTTTTGGGTGAACGGGGCATTAAAGCCATGGCTTTAGATGGATGATCTTAATGGTTTATGTCATCCAAGAATGAGATTTTGATGTCCCGCAGATCTTAGCTTAAATGCCACTTCCTCCGGGATGCCTTCCTTGGCCTGAGGCTGGGTCAGGTCCCCTGTTACATATACTCATGCACACTATTATTTTACTTTGACACACTCAGAACTACAGTAATGAATTAATCAGTTTTATAATTGCTTGTTACGTGTCCTCCCTGTTGGAGCTGATGAAAATCAGTTTTTTTTGTTGTGGTTGTTTAGAATTCTCCAGGGCCCTGTATGTATAGTGTGTTTTTAAACACTCTGTCGGATGAATGAATGACAGAAAGTGACCAGGCAAACCTGCTGTTTGCAGTGGCTTGTCAGGGGTCCCCTCTCAGGGATGATACTAGAATATGCTGCTGAGTATTTCTCCATCGACTTTCCTTTTTTGCGTTCACACAGACCCAGACCTGCTTGTTGTTACAAGGAGGATTAACACAGTGATGAAAGAAAATTAATGCTTTACAAGACATCTTCTGTTAAGTTAGTGTTTGACTTGTACATTATTTTTAATTTTCTAATCCAATTCTTACCATTATCCATTGAAACAATTATAATTTTCCAGTGATGAAACCTTTACAGTTATCTAATAAATATGGATTTTAACATGTTGCAAACATAGAAGCTGAGGTACAAAACTGTTATGCTCCCGGCCTCATTCAGATAGAGGAAGAACAGGGAATCTGGGGCTTCTGACGCGTGGTGTCACAGTCTTCTAGACTCTCAGTATGGCCTTTCGACGTCCTTGGCTGCCTCCTCAGACAGTTGGCTGTTGGTGTTCTCTTAGATTCGCTGGAGTCTTTCTGCAATAGGGATGTAATCACTTATTGTTTGTGCTATGAGGGTATGTCTTTGTGATCATTTTCAGTTTTTTTTCTTTGTGTTTTTTATATCTTTTTCAAGAACTCTTTTCTATCCCAAGGTAATTTATTTCTGAATGTGGTGTGGATTACTGATTTAAACTGTAAAGTTGGCTGTGATGGTTCATACCTGTACTCTTAGTGCTAAAGAGGCTGAGGCAGGAAGATTGCTTCCATTTTAGTGTGATCGTGGGCTGCAGAGTGAAATCCAGAGCACCCTGGTTTGGAGAGTGAGATTTTTTTTTTCTTTCTTTCTCAAAAAACAGAAACTGAAGCTCAGTTTAGGCTGCTTTTCCACATGGGCTGTAAGCTGTGTTGCTAAGCTGTGTTGCTAGCACTTCGTCATCCAATTGGTGCTTTGCTGTATGTCATGTGTCCTAACGTATATGGTTTTTATTGAACTGCTTTGTTTCTGCACCAAATCACCCTTACTCTTATAAATAAACCATAAAGTCTTACATACTTTGCTGTAGATCTTTACCACTCACACATATTTTTTCTTGCCTTTTCTATGTGCAATTTATAGTCACAAGCCAACAGTTTCTAGAAAATGATATCATTATCGTATCATTTTATGATATACTCATAGTTTATTTTAAGGTATAACATGAGCAGGAAAATATATACCTGCATTGTTAAGTGGTTGACTCAGTGGATTTTTAGAAAGTGTACATACCATGTATCCATATCCCAGATCAAAAGGTAAAATGTAGGGGGACTGGAGAGATGACCTAGCAGTTATGAGCAGTGGCTGCTCTTCCCGACAACCAGGGTTTGATTCCCAGCACACGCGGCCTGGCTCCCAATCATCTGTAACTACAATTCCAGAGAACCCAACACCCTCTTCTGGCTTCCCTGTCACCAGGCACACATATATGCTGGCAGACTTATATACAGAACATAATAAAATAAAATTAAAAGAAATAAAGTGGAGCATGCCATGGTGTCACATGCCTGTGAGGCTGGCTCTTGGGAGTCAGAGGCAGGAGGTTCACTGCAAGCTTAAGGCTAGCATGGGCTGTAGAGCAAATTTTAGGCCGGACACAGTTACATAGTGAGACATTGTCTCAAAACAGCTACCACAAGATAACAAGCAAACAAAAGCAGACACAAAAGTTAGTTAAGAAGAAAATATTACTTGTACTCTAAAAGCTTCCTCAAGAGATTGGCTTTAACACCATAGATTTGTCCTTTTGAACTCTGTCTGGCTTTGTGGGGTAACAGATTCCTTGTTCAATATTTGCCTGTTCCAATTTGCTTTGACTTTTGTCGTGGCCTGAATATGCCGCTGCAGTTTATGTATGTACCTTGTAGTGGTATCTGGGTCATTTCCAATTTGGAGTTAAACTAACAGTGTCGCTGAAGTATAAACATTCTTGTACACATGTTTTGGTCCATATGCATGCACATAGGTCCCCCATCCTCTCTTTACTCCCTCCCAGTGCATTGCCTAGGAAATCTAGTCTAATTTGAATAAGTGTGATTGGTGATAAATGGGCATTCTTCTTTTATTCTTGACTTTAGATAGAACATTTCTTATATGTTGACATAAAGAATGTCTCCTTTATATTTTTCAGAGTCTCTTTTAAGTAAATGTATCGAATTCTTGAGCTTTTTAAAAAGGCACTACATTCAAATCAAATGATACATCATGTGTATTGAGATGGCCGTACCTCCTCTCCTTTTAATTTTTGCTGTACTGGGGATTAAACTCAGGGCCTGGTGTGTGCCAAGCCCAGCCTCTCCTCTGGGCCGTACCCCCTGCACTACTCCACCTTTAATCTATTCATAGACTAGCTCAATAGCAATAGCTTTTCTGGTGTTAAACCATTTTTGCAATTTTGATAGGAGCCCTGCTTATTCTTGATAATAATTTGTAAATGTCTTGCTTAATGTATAATCTGTGTGTTCACTCTGGATTTATCAAGCTTGTATATAAGATTAAGTATTAAGCTCTTTGGTCTATGCAGCTGAAAGATTAGCCTGAGTGTAATTTCACCTACTGAGGGCTTAGCTCTTTCGCTGTCATTTTTAGGTGTGGCTGTTGTTTGTCTGAGCCTCTGGGGTGAGATGAGTACCTCTCTCTTTAAAGTCAGGACTCATTAGTTCCTTGCCTCTTTGGTAGTAGAACCTTGCTGTAGCTGCATCTGGATCTGAAAAAAAAAATTCATCTGGATCTGGTATGTATATATAGAGTTGAGATTATAGATTCAGTCTCTTAATAATTATGAGACTGCTTAATTGTTTATTTTAGAATTTTTTTCTGTTTTCAAAGCATTGATCTAAAATTGGGCCTAAATAGCCTCTTAAGATTAAAATTTGATAAATGTTTTATGTTCTCTTTTTCTTAGCATGTGTTTACGTCTTTCATATCATCCTCATATTGCCAGAAATGTATCAGTATTACAAGCTTTAGACAATCCTTTAATGTTGTTAGTCTCATTTTGTTGATAATAATATTTTTATGTTTTCTATTTAGTTTTTTTTGTTTTTTCTTCTTCTTCTTCTTGAGACAAGGTCTCAACATGTAACACTGGCTGGCCTGGAATGCACTGTGTAGACCAAACTGGCCTTGATAGCTTGATAGTCACAGATATCTTAGCTTCCTGAGTAAATAGCATTAAAGATAGCTTATATTTAGAATCACGTTCTCCATTTACTTAACTTTTTCTTTGATCTGCTTAGCGGTTACAAGAAAGGTGTATTACAGTCTCCTGGTGTGAGCCAGTGGTGGTGGCACACACCTGTAATCCCAGCACTCAGGGAGGCAAAAGTAGTCAGATCTCTGTGAGTTCGAGGCCAGCCTAGTCTACAAAGTGAGTCCAGGACAGCCAAGGCTACACAGAGAAACCCTATCTCAAAAAACAAAAAACAAAAACTCTCCTGGTGTGGTTGTGCAATAAACAGTTTCCCCTTTTTCATTTTGTGTGTGTGTGTATGTGTGCGTGTATTTATGTATTTATATTTCTTATTTATGTTTAAATTGTGAATTGTTATATATCTTCTGATACCATTTTGAAGTAGCCCTCATTTCTAATAATTTCACTGTCTTAAAATATTTTACTTGCTGTTAAATATAATAAAACTGACTAATATTTTCAAGGTTTATAAAATTTCTATCCATTAAACCTGTGATTTTACACATGTTTATAAATTTTCTTGTATGTTCTATATGGTTAGATTAAAGTCTTACTGAGAGCCCTGAGATTTTTGGTTCATTTCTGTTTATCTTATGTGTTAAGTATTTACATTTTAATTTTGTTTTGTGCTTTTTGTGGTTTTCTTTTTTTTTTTCCTCTTTTTCTTCTTTTCTATTAAGTTAATCAGGATTCTTTTTTCCTGTTTCATCTCTTCTGATTTGCAAGCTATGTGTATACCATCTGGCTTTACTTGGCTAGTTACTCTTAACTTTTTTTTTTTAACCTTTTCATAAAAATAAAACTACAACTTGCTAATTTTCACAAACTGAAATCACCAGTGTAACCAAGATTCCCATTACCCCACAATCAAGACCTGGTGTGTGTGGGCCCCTGCCTGTAATCTTAGCCCTTGGGAGGCTGAAGCAGACAGACATACATACATAGCAAGACATTGTCTCAGAAACCAGAGACTGGGGGTGTAGCTCAGTGGTAGAACACTCTGGTCCTGGTTTTGAATATTCTCAGCACATCAGAAGTCTCTCTTCACCCATATCTATTGAGTCCCTCCTTTTCCCCGTGCCCTTTCCAGGTAATTATTCAGATGTCTGGTGGCATGGATGGTTGGTTGGTTATAATATTCAGGATGTATTCTTCTATGTGGTATCTACTATGCGGCTTTTTTACTATAGTATATGTCTTTGGTTTTCTTTATTCACAGTTTGTTCAGATAAGGATTTTCTTTTATTGTCCTGTTTGTGATGAGTGTTTCTGAATTGACATCCTTTATCAGTTCCAGAAATTCTAAGCCATTAGCTTGTTTACTCAAAGCAGTCAGAGCTTCAAGCAGGATGGTGGCGTGAACAGATCTTTGGGAAAAAGTCACTTTGCTTCTTATTCATTGATTAATTTGGGCAAAATATTTAAATGTTGTGCACCTCAGAGTTTTCATTTTCCTACCTCAGAAAACTGTCTTGAATATCAAACGGAAGAATGTATTTAAAATTGCATTGCAAATTAGGACATGGAATACAGCACAGTCGGGCTAACTGTAGATATAAAAATTGCTGAGTGTATTTTAATAATGTTTTGTTAAACATTTGGTAAATAAGGATTGTAGTCTTCATTACACAGATACTATTTAAGTATTTTCATCATCTCTTTTCCCACCCCCATATAGAAGTACAAGAGTATTTGTGTCACGTGCACACAGAATGTATGTGAAAAACCCCTCATGGTTTAGACTTGAAATCAGATTCCATCTGCCTTCAGCACTGCTGATTTTCTAAAGTACGAGTCAGTGTGCTCTGGTGGAAGTAGTTAATGTTTCTGCAGTTCTTTTGTCTAGATCAGCCGTATAGTGCTGAACATAACCTTATCTTAGTAAGCTAAAGCTGAATTAATACATTTCCTTTCTCTCCATTAGATTTGTGGAGATGGTCTTATGAAAAGTTCATGGGCTTAAAATTAGAGCAATCTGGGACCAAATCTTGACTTGACCATTTCCTGACCTCTGACATTAGGCAAGTCTTGTCTTCCATTTTTTTTTCCTGGAAAATAAGGTGTTAATTTACTCCTGGATTCCTTGGTATATGTGTAGTACTCTTTGGGGTGTGTGAATGGCTTCGTTTGTATTCCTGTAGCAGGAATACAACTTAAGTCCTCTTTTACCAAGATTAAGTAACTTGCCCAAGATCATAGAGCCAGTGTACACTACAGCAGCTTTAACCCAGAGTATCTGTCTTAAAAACCCTGCCCTTGCTAATGTTCAAGGATTGGGCAGACCTGGGAGCTAGCTGACAGTACATGTGAGCTCCCGTGTAGGGCAGAGATGATTTTTATAAAATTCTAGCACTTGGCAGTTTGTCCTGTGCACAGTAGGAACTTTTTAAAAAGCCAATGCTTATTATTTGTGTGTATGTCTCTATTCTTTTGTTCACTGACTTTTAGCTAAAGGGAAAGGACAGCCTCAGGCCAGAGTGAATATTAATACGGCCTTGGTTGAAGATATAATCAACTTGGAAGAGGTGGATGAAGAAATGAAATCTGTGATGGAAGCACTCAAGGATAATTTCAATAAGACCCTCAACATAAGGACTGCACCAGGTTAGTGGCCTAACCCATGTTTCAGGAAGGTTACAGTGGGAAAGAGCATGGCCCTTTCACCATGTCGGCTCCAGCTTTGGCGTGACTAACTAGTGTTTATAAGCAGTTACTTCTCCAGGATTGAGGCGTTTCCTTGTCCAGTTCCTGCTGTTAGCTTTGGGTGGTAGAACGTCACTGAGTTAGTGTGTATCATGGCTCTGGAGTGTGCTGCATGTGTCCATTAGTCAGCAGTGTCCTGTGGGGTAGCGTTGTGCTTGGCCCACAGAGAACTTGCACAGTGGTGAGCCAACCATGTTGTGATCAGCCCTCCTGTGGAATTATGCTCTCAAAAAGACGTTTTTCTTGTGGATACTGAAACATATACAGGTATCTCAGCTCATAGTCCTATGTCTGCTTTTTCCAGTTTGTTCTACTTGTTAGTTCTTACCCCGTACTGAAAACCAAGTCTACAGACATGCCCACCTGAGACCTTTCTGTGCCCATGAGCTTGACCAGGAAGATCCCGTTTAGGTTAATAGCTTCCTGAAAGTGGCTTTTCTAAGTGGGAAATGTCAGAACTGTCTAGGAGAACTGTTTGCAGATGTGATGGAGAAGTGGCTTGTCAGCTAATGGTGCAAGTGGGCAGGAAAAATCCAATTGCTGTTAAATTGGCCTTTTGCAAATTGTCATCATCCTATAGTTAAGCCTGGGACCCCCTCTGAAGGTATCTGCAGGAGCTTCAACCTCTCTCTCTCATGTTTTGATTGGGGAGGTTCATAAGGAAAATGGAAGACACTTTATGAGCTTGTTTGTGGAAAGTACTCAGTTCATTATAAAAACGATCAGAACCATGTTGAATTCAGAGATGCGATCTGGCGTGAGACTGGAAGGCGGTTCCTGGCATTTGTTAACCTTTGTACTGGGGTGTTTCTGCCTTTGCTGACAGTAAAGCGTGCCATTCAATCTCTCCCAACTGTTTATTTTAAGCTTGCTTATTATTTTAGGTATGAACCTGATAAAGTGCTCTGTCTCCCCTGTGCTTTCTGGCCTGTTAACATTCTGCAGCCGAAACCAGAGAGCAGCTTGAGAGAAGCCCAGGGAGAAATGTGATACTTAAAATGAGCCAGCCAGTTCCACTCTTGTTGAACTTAAAAAGATGATGGACTTGGAAAGAGGGTGGGAGTGTAATTTGTTAAACGTTAACCTCTGAGAAAATGAGGGGCAGGAGTGAGCTTCAGGGAGATTCTCACTGGGGACAGATTGAGGGGAAAGGATTTGATGCATTATGTCAACATGGATTGAGGGATAGGAACCACCACAACTGCACACTGAGGTGCTCATGTGGGGACTTATGTGGCAAAGGCTCTCACAGCTCATCAGGGAGGCTGAGCTAAGACCCATCCTCAGCAGACCTCCCCTTGGCATTTCTTTTTTGCTTTTTTCCTTCAGGTTAAGTCTGTGTAATTTTTTTGTGTGTGTACAATTTGAGGCTGTAAAGAAACTGGGTGAAATAAGCTAACCTTAGCCAGTGGTCTCTGGTGGACAGGTTCTTCCACATCATCTTTCGGTTACCTGAACCAGCAACACTTTTCCTCTTCACATCCATCTGTCTCAGAAATCGCTGACATCTGTCAGTGTTCATCTGAGATACAGGCTTGTTTTTTTTCTTGCCCCTTTCCCTTCATCCTTCATCCATTTGTTTGTTCAGCATAGTAGTACCGAGTACACACTTTGTGCCTTTTACTTTAGTAGGTGTAGATATGGAGAGGGAAGATCTGGTTCCTAATGTCCAGGCACTTAGAACCTTATGTTAAAGGTTCTAAGTCTGACACAGCAGACCAGTGAGGACGTGGCTGGAGACGGTCATGCTTGTTCTTGGGTTTACGTTCTGTAATTAGGAGCCCCTGTGATGGTGGGCAAATCATTCTGTTTGCCTCAGTTTCCTCATTTGTAAAAGGGTGACAGTCATAATCATCTTGTAAGATAATGAAAGCAAGTAAACATTAAATGCATTAACATGAAGCATTGCCTATAGGATGTATTCCAGCTTAGGATGCTTGGCTCGGGAGCAGGTTCTGTACACGAGTGAGGACTCAGACAAGGTGCCTGAGATGAGGACCTACTACAGAGAGACTTGAACAAGGAAGTAGGAATTATCTGAATAAAGAAGAATATTTCTACATAGTGGTCTGCATAGAGAGCTCCAGGCCAGCCAGAGCTACACAGTGAGACCTGAGGGAGAAAAAAAGTTACATGCTAGAATTTTCTAACATTTGTCCTACCTCAGCTTATCAAATACTAGGATCATGGTAGTGAGTCAGTAGACTCAGCTTCAAATACAATTTATTCAAGAAATGTTGAGAAAAAATGATAAGTGAATCTAAAATACTGTGGATTGAGAAATTCAGTGCTATTAAGATATCAGTTCTCTTCAGCTTGATCTATTGATGTATGGAAACCTGAACCTAAAATTTCTAAGTGATTATAGTTAATTTTAAAAGATGAGAAAACTTTACAAAATTTATAGCATGATTCAGTTAGCTAATTTATATCCACCAGTGGCTGATTCTGTAGATCACTTTGGGTGATGTGGTCATTTAAAAACTATTAACTAGTCTGACCATGGAAGATAACTTCCAGTCCTGTGTTTCTTCAGGTCCTTCGACCACTGCTTTGTAACTCCTAAACCAGACAGCTATACTTTCTTACTTAAGTTCATTCTTGGTTTTAAGCTATGGTGAATTAAATAACTTTTATAATTTCCAAAAAAAGATTAGCATTTTCCTAATAGAAGGACAATTATATGCAAGGATGTTAGTTTGATTAAAACACAAAAATTTAAAAAAAAATAATAGCACTATTTGGTAATAGTTATAAATGCTTCTCACATACTTTTGGTTCTACTCCTCACAAAAACCCTGTAAGTACAGTTTTTTTTTAGGAAGTAGAGGCCCAGAAGGGGCTTAGAATCTGGAAGCAGCAAACTGTTATTAGGTCTCTGAATTATTAGAATCGTGGTTATGTATTTATTTACTTGTTTATCATTATACTGCCTGTACTTTTGCAGGTTAAAGCCAGTGGTGTCTACAGCTGTCTGTCATATTGTGATGACACTGAATCTGGTCGAATGTTTCAAATCAGATCTTTGGGCCATAGTGTGGTACTGTATTAATCCTACAACCTATTACCAGAATAGCTTCAGTTTATCTGAAAGATACCTCCCCCACCTCCAGGACCCTGTTTCTCTTTGTATCTCAGAATGAGCCGTTCATGAGTGGTTCCTACTGTGAGTGATAAGGGTTTTCTGCTAGTTTCATTTGCATAGGAAATCAGGGACTTTGAATAATGTCCCATCTAGAGCTGTGGATTTATTTATCTTTTTGACTAATGAAATTTTTGCTCAGGATTTTACAGAATTCAGGTCTGGAAACGGATCAGATCCAGAATAATAGTGAGGTGTTAATAATTTGTGAATTTAAGGACCATTCATGGAGAGGACTTAGGCCCCCTGCTCAGATGTAGCCTTTAGGCAGCTCAGTCTCTATGTGGGAACCCTAGTAAGGGGAGCAGAGGGAAGCAGAGGTTGTCTCTGCCATGAACTCAGTTGCCTGCTTTTTGATCACTTCCTTCTGACGGGGCAGCTGTGCCAGGCCACAGCGGAAGAGAATGCAGGCAGTTCTGATGAGACTTGACAGTCTGTGGCCAGTTACTAAGGGAAGAGGACTCTCCCTTTCTGAGGACTAGGGGAGGGAGAAGGGGGTGCCACGAAGGGATGAGGGAGGAGGCTACGATCAGGATGTAAAGTGAATAACTTTAAATAAATGACATCACAACTCGATAGGCACTAGAAAAAAATCATCTTGGGTCTGGAAAAAATAATTTGTGGGTTTTTGTTTGTTTGTTTTTGTTTTAGTGGACATGTTTCTGAAGAGGATCTCAGGACCAAAGGCAAGGGTAACAGAGGAAGTTGTTCTAAACTGGCTGTGTGCTAGAATTATGTGGTGAATTAAAAACATTACACCCTAGTCAGGATGTCTGAGTTGGGGGGGGTGTGTGTGTAAAGGCTAAAGCCCTGATGATTCTGTGCACAGTTCTGTGTAGAGAACTTTTCTTAAAATCAGACTTGAGCACACTTGAGTTTGACTCTCTGCCTTGATTGTTTTTCACTTGTTAACTTTGAGATCTTGGTCCGTTTATCTTTCTCATTTCCTCCTCTGTAAAGTGATGGTAGGATAACAGCATTACGGTGTGGGATGATGGGAAGAACTAAGAAGGGAGAGTAGCAGGGAACTTTTCAATGCGTGGTCTTTGGTGTGTTATGCAGTTGGATGTTTCTGTTTAGTTGTAGTGATCACTGTAATTCTGTAAGCAGCTACTGTGCTTAAGCTGAGTTGGAAACCAAGGCAGAGAGGGTAAGTGGTTTTTTTCCTTAGTGGTGTCTAGCTAGTAAATGGCACAGCTGCTGAAAGGAGGATCAGTTTCAGCTCTGTGCTGGATCGTTTAATGTCAGCTTCACCCAAGCTGAAGTCATCTGAGAGGAGGAGCCCCAACTGAGAAAATGCCTCCATAAGAGCCAGTTGTAAAAGCCTAATTAGTGATTGGTGAGGGAGGGCCCAGCCTATTGGGGGTGGTACCACTTCTGGACTGGTGGTCCTGGGTGCTGTAAGAAAACAGGTTGGTCTGGGGGTGTTAGCACACACCTTTAATCCCAGAACTCTGGAGGCAGAGGCAGGTCAGTCTCTGTGAGTTCTAGGCCAGCCTGGTCTACAGAGAAACCTTGTCTCAAAAAACCAAAACAAACAAACAACAACAAGAAAAAAAAAAAAGAAGAAGAAAGGAAGGAAGGCAAACAAGCAGGGGAGCAAGCCAGTAAGCAGCACCCCTCCATGCTTCTACATCAGCTCCCGCTTGAATTCTTGTGCTGACTTCCATTAGTGATGAACTGTCCCATGTCATAGGAGAGGCTTTAAGTCCAGGCAAACCAGAACGGCTACTCAACCTAGTTCTAGTTCTAGTAAGAAATTCCAACAAGGCTCTGCCAGTATTGCACACTCTCCACCGCCTGAAACTGCTCCTATGAACAGCATTGTCACATTGGTAAGAGGTTCCTAATGTTTGTGGAATCTGATTTAGATAAAGAGATACAGGCTTCTAAGGTCCTTTAGAATGCTAAAACCTTATTGTTTTTCTCTAGGTTCCCTTGATCGTATTACTGTGGTGACTGCTGATGGGAAGCTTGCTCTAAATCAGATTGGTCAGATCTCCATGAAGTCGCCACAGTTGATTTTGGTGAATATGGCCAGCTTCCCAGAGGTAAAGTAGAAAGACAGACCCTACTGGTCTGTCTTCAGAGTTTCTTTTGGAATAAAAGTTTGATCAGATCAGAAGGAAATATGCTCTTAGTTTGGGAAGAAGTTTACTAAAGAAAATTTATGATAAGAAAATCTCTCTAATCTCTGTGTTTCTTACCTGTTAAAATCAAATGTTACAGTGACATATCTCCTCCAGCAAGGCCACGCCTAGTAATCCTTGCCAAACAGTTCCACCAACTGGGACCAAACATTCAATTATTGAGCCTAAGGGGGCCGTTCTCATTCGGACCACCACACTTGGAAGTCATCATGTGGCCTAGCTCTGCTCACCTCTCCCCAGTTCTTGCTGGAAATTGTCAGGCAGAAATGGAGGCCTGGCAATTAGTGTGAGCAGATGCTCCAGTTTTTATTTTCAAAAGAAGCTAGTAACCCGGAATGGTGTATGAAGTATGTTTTGTTCTCCAAACGTTTGGGACTAGTTCACTTTTCTTTTTTTAAAATGTGGCACAGCCAGGAGTGCTGACCTGTGTCTTGTTATCTCAGCTCTTTGGAGGTGGAGGCAGGAGGATTAGGGGGAGTTCAAGGCTACAGATGAAACTGCCTCAAAATAAACAGAAAACCCTTGAGACAAATAAAACGTTTTAATGGGCCACGTATGGCCTGTTTTGTGACTAATATATGAGAACTTGGAGAAGACCCTCCAGGAGTTTACCTTCCTTCAAACTAGATAGAATAATACGTGCAGTGCCTGGCTTTAGAGACTGGCCTGGATTGCAGCTAACCTTGTGGCTATCGTTGAGAAACCTGGGGAACCTGAAGTCTAGTTTTCTTTCTGCCTCCACCTGGCATTGTCCTTTGACAGTTACTTCCTCTCTGGGCCTCCATTCCCTCACCTTCCTGTCACGGTCTCTGTTTCAGTAGTTTTGTCCATGGCAGGATTTGACAAACTAGCTCAACAGTGGGAGCAGAACAAGCCATTTCCAACCAGAAGACTCCTGCGGCCCAAGTGAACTTCAGCGTTTCAAAGTGTACATTGAATTGTATCGTTTTCATAATTCAAATGATCCTTAGAAACAAAAGCCCAACATCTCTCCTGTGGCCCAGAAGCCGTGGCCTGCTTCCAATCTTTGCAGCCCGGTGGCACTGTATCCTGGTACACTGCTTTACGCACACTGGCCTTAAAACACATATCTTTGTCATCCTCTGGGCCTTTGTAGGTACTGCTCCTATGGCTTGGAGCATTTTTGATTGGGTGTTCACCACTCATGCTTTGAATTACAATGTAGGTGTCACTTTTTTACTAGATTGTAAGCTTTCAGTAGAAGAGTCATATATAACATATTCACTGTGTCCAGATCAAACACAGTGCCTGGCCCATGGAAGCACTCCATATGTTGTCCTTAAGTTGGTGGATATGTGTTGCTAGATTTATGGAAGAGAAGTACTCATTCATGGCGTTACTGAGAAGTATAGAAATGGATGAAAAGGGAATGGTCAGCTCTTTCCCTTGTTGGCCCCTCTGAACTACTGAGGCCTCTCTGCCCTGTTCATCTAATCCCAGAGGCACAGTAGGCCAATTTAGGGAATAGCCTCCTAATTACACAGCTTGAAGACCTCATCAGGCAGATTGCTTTGCAGAGCCAGCCACTTCTGTTATTAAAAGCAAATGATATTCAGAGAAGTAGGACCTGATTGGCCACCAGAGCATCTCTTATGAGGCAGGAGGAGGTATTAACTGCTTAATTTTTTTCCTAGGAAGTTGGAGTGTTTTTTTCATCTTTCAACTAAAGTCTCTTTGCCGTTTCTCTAGGGTGCAGTTCCCTGGGTTCTGGGCAAATGTTTACCAGCGTCTCAGTAGAGGGGTCCATGAACAGGCACACTGAGGAAGTGGGAGTTATGTTGTCCTTTGAATTTCTTTATCTCATCTGCTGTATACATTAAACAAACAGCTCTAACTAAACATTTCCTTCCTCCAGCTTTAGAAGCTGCCCATAGAGTACCGGGGTTCATAGCTTCAGAATGCTGAGCTAATCCTCCTTGTGTTTATAGAATCCCTTTCTGTTTCACGTGCATTTGGCTTTCTTTCCAGATCTGAACATTTCTGTGTCATGCTGTTGTGACACAATGCAGATTTACATGCATAATCTTTCAAACACATTGAAGGCAAAAAAAAAAAAAAATGTTGCATTTGTTTAGCATATATTCTTCTTAATAAATGGTGCACATAGTTGCTTTCTTCCCTAAACACACCTGAAACTACAGCTAATGATGGGAAAGAAAAGTGGAAAAAACAAAACAAAATGCATAGCATCGCTTGAATAAGCAAAGAACAATAACAACAACCACAAATATCAGTGGTCTCCATTATTTTTCAGTGGATTGATGAGAACTGATGTGCAGCAAATCTCTGCTGGGTTGGCAGGCCCTTTCCTACAGCTTATTTCACACCATGAGCAGTAAGACACACCGTCAGCAGTAAGATGAACACAACTGTTCAGTTTTTTACATGAGGTAACAGGCTCAGAGAAGGGAGCTCCTCCTAGCTTTACACTGCTGTTGAACATTGCTCTGCTTGACACAGAGGCTGGTGCTCCTTTCACCATCCTCCACTCATTCACTAGTGTCTTTTGAGTAGGTCCCCGGGGCTGGAGAGATGGCTCAGAGGTTAAGAGCACTGGCTATTTTTCCAAAGATCCTGAGTTCAATTCCCTGCAATCACATGGTGGCTCACAACCATCTGTAGTGAGTAGGTTCTATGTGGGGGGTAGGGGCAAGAACTCATTGATGATTAAGAGACACTAGAGGCCCGTTTTCATGTATCTTGTATTTTAGGGACTCATGGAGGTATAAACAAAATGGAAGGCCAATAACTGATATGGCATTTACAGAGTTTGTTTACCTGCCTACAGACATTTTGCCATTCTGTGTCCATCTTGGTGGGTTAGCTTAAGAACAGCAAGGGCAGGCATTGTTAATTGATTGTGGAACTCTTCTCTGCTTGTCCCTATGATGGGGTCAGTGATCTTTCTCCAATCACAGTATTCCAGCAGCCATAACCAGTTGGTTAATACTGAGAGCAAAGCAAGCAGTCTGCCCTTTTGATACTGGTCACTGTCCCCCTCCAGTGATGGAGTAAAGGCTAAGATAAGGGATGGAAATTGTATATGCATGTATGCCTTTTTGTTTTGTTTTATTTGACTCATGAATAGTTTAAATGTACTGTTAGGGAAATGATTATGGTTTTTTTAAGGTCTGTGTCCTACCATGTCAAATCAAAATATACATACTTAGGATAAATGAGAAGAATTACTTTCAATGGATTTCTTTATAAGAAATCTCAATTAATATTTTCCCCCAAGTATGAAGACATACAAAAACTAAACTGTAAAGTAAGGTTTTGAGGTGAAGTCAGGAGATGCATTTTCTAGCAGATTTAAACAGGATTACTAATAGTATTCATTCATCAAGTTTTTGCTGCACCCTTACCTTGTACTTCACTGGCCTTCTTCTGCAAGGGTGGAGATACTGAGACATGCTTCCTGCCTAGCTGAATGTCAGTAGTAAGTACTTGCACCTACAGGGGAAGGCTGCATGGTGTTACTTGGGCCGGACGGAGAAGGAGCTTGGAGGTGGTAGGGGGTGTTTCAGCAGTGTGTCATCGGTTTGTGATGAGAAGCTGTAGAAAGCTGGGAGATGGTAGATAAAGCTGCCTCTCTAAAGTCGGGGCTCATAGCCATCTATAGTGAGGAGGTTCTATGTGGGGGTAGGGTACTCTGAGCTCTGTACGTGAATGGTTTTATTAAGGGCAGCTGTTTCTTGCAAAAAGTTGCTTGTTTAATTTTACTTTTACGAGTGAGAGTTTTGCCTGCTTATATATGTACTATATTCATGCAGTCCCCACAGGAGCCAGAAGAAGGTGATGGGCTACTGCTGTTGGAGCTACAGATGACTGTGAGCTGCCACATGGGTGCTGAGAACCAAACTTGGCTCCTCTGTAAAAGCAACAAGTGCTCGCAACCAGTGAGCAGCTGCACTTTTATACGTATTTATTGTTCATAGTCATTTCCTTAAGTAATAATTAACTGAGCTTGAGGATCTATGAAAGTATAGATAAGTAACATTACACTAAATGCAATTCCGCCTGTCCTTACTCCTGAGCAAGTAACTAAAGCTTGAAAGGTTGTCTCTGTATTGAGTATTTCTTGGGCTGTCAAAGAATACTATCTAGTCTAAAGGATTTCACTTAGCCCTGTAGGCCCTTTGTTCATAATAAACGGATGGATTATGACAGAGATCCCTCTCCAACACTAAGAGGCTATGGTCAGAAGCACCATTTTGAATTTTTCTGTTTTTATCATTGGCCATACTTATATTCTGCACACACTTAGATTTTACACATCTCTGTGTGGATGTTCTGGTTTGCCATTTTGACTTTATGTAGGTGTAGAATTAAAAGATTATTAAAAGATCATTTAAAGATGGAACAGGAAGGTTGTTTGTTTGTTTGTTTGTTTTGGTACCTCTCTAAAACAGTAACAGTGACATGCTTGGAAAAGTAAAATAGGTATGTAACACCCTCCATGCCTTTCATATGTATGAGCTGGAGAGGAACTCATGGACAGGGATTGGCCTTTGAATCCGAGAGGCATGGATCAGCTCTGGAGAAAGTAAGGTTCTTTTGAACATACCAAAAGCCTTGTTCCTGTGAGTTCACTGTCATCCAGTAGAAATCTCTTCCACCCACTTCCTGTTGCCTTTAAGACAGGGTGCAGTCAACACTTTGTTCAAAGACGAGGCTGGACAAGGGAACCTGTGTACCGGTGAGTGAGCTTGAGAGAAGTTCCTGAAGGATGTTAGGACTGCAGTGTGTCAGGGTGACGTTCACATTAACTCCGCCTTTCGTTTGAGGACTTTATACATGTTCAGAACGTGGAGATGGTTTGTTCATATACCAACTGCCCCTGACTAAGTATTAACTGTGCCAGTCTGATGAAGGTGCATGCTTACATTATCTCACTGTCTTAGTGATAATTGGTGTGAATGTCATATTTATTGCTCAAGGTACCTGGTCTCAGGCCTGGATTTCAAATGAAGTCTTTCTGATTCCAAGACCTGTGCTTTCACTCTTCTACCATTCTGTTTTTCCTGCTGTGCATGCCAGTGGAGGTTTACTGCTCATTCCAAAGTATGAGGGAGTTTGGTATGAGGGTAGATGCGAATGAGTTAAATTTATTTACTCATTCCACATCGGCACTGGTATATTTTGAGTGTAAAATGTCAACTGGAATTTTTAACGTATGAAATCTTTCATCTGTCTTTGCACCGATCTTTGCACAGACCAGCCCTCCTCCCTTGAGGATTTATTGTGGTTTTGATCTGTGTTGCCTCAAACCATTGAAATCTTTTCAAAGAAGCAGAGCTGTTTTCTTTTTATTTTTTCTTCTTTCTTTTTTTCCTTCCGCAATACGCTGGTACCAGGAGTGGACATAGTTTGCTATTCAGCTTGATCAAAGCACTCTACACCAGTGTAACTTCCTGATCTTACTGGTAACAGAACTAAATGTTTCCATGTTCTGCCAAGATGGGTTGCCAGTTATCGACAGAGGGCTTGCATCTGGTAATAATTATTTACTAATTCTGTTTACCTTTTGATCTGGTTTTCAGTGTACAGCTGCAGCTATCAAGGCTATAAGAGAAAGTGGAATGAATCTGAACCCAGAAGTGGAAGGAACATTAATTCGAGTACCCATTCCTAAGTAAGTTTGGCTGAAATCCATGTATTTCAGTGATGTGGGGTAGTTGTCCTTGGATGGGAACCAGTACCTCGCCGCACTCTTGGGCCAGTGGCTGCTCACTTACCTGCTTCTTTCACCCTGGCTCTGCTGTGGATCAGTTTGCTGGTACCCACTGACTTACCGAATGCCTGTGTGTGCTAAGTGCTTGGTCTGCAGCTGTGAGCCTGAAGAACACTTACACACCTTCTGCCTGGGAAGTTAGGATGGGTTAGCACGCAGTCATTACAGAAGAAATGAAATAAAGTCTAGGAGGAAGGAAAAGCCACCAGTATTCAAGTGAGAGTGATTGGTGGGAGAGAGAACGGAAAGGGCGGTTTTAGGGTGGGGGGATTCTGTAAGGAGCTAATGTTTCTACCTGATGACGAGGTGGAATCATCAGTCTGAAGGAAACATTCCAAGAAGGGAGAGTGGCAAGCGCAAAGTCCTCAGATCAGAAAGCAACTTGACACTTGTCAACTCTAACCCCATATTCCCTGTCGAATTATTTTTACATTGTTCTTTGGTAATTGAAGAATTAAAGGCATAAGTCCAGAGTTGTGGCTTTTGTTTTGTTTTTTAATGGAGGTTTAAATGAATAAAAATAGAGCTTTGTTCCTAAATTGCAAAAGAGAAGACAGGGCTGATGAGGTGACTCAGTGGGTAAAAAAAAAAATTCTTGTCTGACAGAAGCCCAACAGTCTGAATTCAATCTGTGAGTCCATGTAAAGGTGGAAAGAGAGAACTGACTCTACAGAAGTGTCCTCTGGTCTCCACAGGAGCGCTGTGGCAGCAATCCCCACAATAATAATTTTTTTTTTTAATTAAAGTAAATGATAATGCTTGGAAAGTGGGGTCAGCACGATCACACGCTCAAGGCCAGCCTAGTCTACACAGTGAAACTCTTCCTCAGAAGAACCAACAGGATGGCTGCATGTTTGAGTAAAAGAAAATCAGGTGTGTCTGAAGCTCTAGACAGGGTAGTGAGATTAGGGCTTGGACAGCCAAGGAGGAACAAGTAATGAGAAGCCGTTGGATGGGTTGAGGGAAAGGATTGACCTGGTAGGGACGTGAGTGTGTCTGTCATGGCTGACTAACATGGAATTTAGGAGACAGAGTGGACAAAAAGAACAGTCAAAGTTGCGGCACTCCGGGTGGGATACGAGCAGAAGCACTAAGCCCCAGTTCCTACACAGTGCCTCCCACTGGATCGTTTTGTTTAGCCGGTCAACAAATACTAAGTACTAACTGTAAGCCGAGTCCTTTCCTAATTATTAGGGTGCAGCAGTAAACAAAACAAACTTGTTCCTTTGGAACTGACCTGATAGTTGAGCAGATATCGTAAACTCTCAATGTAATGTCCAATGGTGGTGATGTCTATGAAAAATCAGCAGGGCACAGAGCTGGAGGAGGAGGGCTGGAGAGATGGTTCACTTACTGCAAGAAAGGACCTGGCTTGTTCCCAGCATCTACATTAGAAAGCTTACAACTGTGTCTCTAGTTCCAAGGGGTCTGATCTGCCTTCTGGTATTGTCTTCGTTACTCTTGCTATGAAAAAACACCATGACCAAGGCAGCCTATACATGGAAGAGTTTATTTGGGGCTGATAGGCATCTGTTACCGTCATAGCAGGAAGTGTGGCGGGCAGGTGGGCATGACTCTGGAACAGCAGCTGAGAGCTCAAAGAGAGAGCAGAGTGTACAGGAGGATGGCAAGAGTCTTTCTGAAACTTCAGAGCCAGCCCCACTCCTCACAAAGCCACACCCTCACATCCTTCCACAGTTCCACCAACCAGGGTCTAAGCATTCAGACATATACACCGAATGAGGACCATTTCCACTCCCACTCCCACAGGCCTCTTGAGCACTTGCACTTACATGGTGCACATGGACGCATGCACCTAGCACACCTACACATGGTTATTTTTTAAAGCCTTTTTAAAACGTTAGAGAAATTTGGGGATTTGTAAAAGCAGGATTTAGAAAGGAAGGGGCATTTGAATTTTGTGAAGCAAACGAATCTCATCTTCCAACTCACTAGAAGGGACGTGGGCTGCCTGCGGTTCCTTTTGTGCCACCTGACATGCTGTATTACTTTGTGGAAATTGCTTCAGTTGACACATGACTGGCTCTAAGAGGTAAACTAGTGCCTCTGAGGCCTTCGTTTCTACTAAAGCTGGGAGCTCTGCCCAGGTTTCCTTGATGGCAAAGTGTCGTGGTAGCACCAAGATTTTTATTTTATTTTTTCTTAATAATGAGGTCTTGCTATGTGTTCAGGGAGACCACCCTGCCTCGGCTTCAGAGTGCTGTGAGTTACAGGTTTGTACCACCACACTTAGCCACGAGAAGCAGCCATAACACCGAGCAAGCTAAGAACTTCCCTGACTGAGCTCTTTCTTGCCGTATAGCCAGAAAATAGGTGTGTTCTTCATACCATATAAAACTGAGTTGGCACTCTGCTCTGCCAGCGTGTGAATTGGGCAGTATAAGCATGTGTTTAGCAGCCAGACAGACTGGGGTTCAAGCCTGGTACATGTGTGCTTGGGAAGCATCTGCTGAGCATGTGTCTGTACCAGGTTCTGCTGGGCACACATAGACCTTACGTTCACTCGTCGGCCATTTGTCGGGCGTCTTCTTTGTATTTACCACCAGCTTGTTTGAGAAAGCTCCAGTGACCCACATTGCATAGACAAAAGGCTCTGAGGCTCCGAGAAATGAAGAGATTGCCCAAGATCATATGATCAGTAGTTAATGGGCAGGACCTAAGAATTGAAAGTTTTTCTGTTACTCTCTATTCAGATGAATAATTCTGGAAAGTGCTGAAAGTACTCATGAATGTTAGAGCAAGATTTACAAGTGGAAGGGCTGGAGATATGGCTCATAGGAATGCTTCCTGCCCTTCCAAAAGATCCAAGTTCAGTTCCTAGTACCCATAACTTCAGCTCAAAGAGGGGTCTGACATTCTTTTCTGGCCTCATTGAGTACCCACACACATTTGGCATACAACCACACACACACCCATGTACATGTAAATAAAAATAAACCTTTAAAAATTACTTTTAGGGCCAGGAATGTTGATACACACCTTTAATTCCAGCACTCAGGAGGCAGAGGCAGGCAGAGTTTGAGGCCAGTCTGAACTACAGAGAGAGTTCCAAGACAGCCAGGACTATACAGAGAAACTCTATCTCAAAAAAAAAAAAAGGGTCGGGTGGGGGTTAAATATTGCAAGAGGAATAGATTGTAGTCCGCATCTCCATTCTGTGGTTCTTAGACTCCTGTCTGCAGATTTGCAGGCCATGTCTCGTTGCTGAGCCTTGGCTGCCCACTGCTCCAGATGAGAAGGCCATCTCCAGGTCGGCCAGGTCCCTCCACAGTCCCCGGATTCTGCAGTGCTGTGAATTTGTGTTGCTCATGTCCACTGTTGACTCGGGTTCTTTTCAGAGCAGTGCAAGCACTTATCACGTTTTTATTTGAAAGACCAGATTGACAAAACACACAGCTCTGCAGCCCCACTGGAGTCGACAGTCGCCCTTGGGATGTCGAATGTAAGTTTGAAGGATCAGTGTGTTCAACTTTTATTTTCAAAGACACGGGGATTCGTTACATTAGTTCTTACATTATTTTATCTTGGCTAATGGATGTAATCCAAGAGAAAGCTGACAGACCAAAACCCTCTGCTCCTGCAAACCTCATTTTTTATATACTTTCTTCTCTTTGACAAGGTGGTAGGGTCATGAGGCCCCTTACTGAATTATGTGTTTGGTAGTTTTCCAGATAAAAAATGAATGGTCTGTTCTTTATTATGGAGGCTGTGTCATGTGAGGGCACACAAGCTGATTTTAAAGTGAAAAGAACAAAGTTTCCCCTAGGTTTTGGCAGTGACTCCCATATGGCTCTAGTAGCTTGCTATGTTTAAGTTTATTATTTGTAAGGTAGGTGAAAGAGTACACAGCGATAGGAAGAGATTTCATGAGGTTAAGAGAGACAATAAATAGTATTATGTGTTATGAGTAAAGAAACCTCGTACATTGTCTCTCATACATTGACACTGACCGTTAAGGAGTGAGGAAGGGCTAACCGTGGGGCAAGGAAGGGTTAACAAGGTGGGCACTACTCTGCCTGGAGCTGTCAGGTGCCTGCTAAGCAGGGAGGCACAAGAGTACAGTGCTTAGGTTTGAAGCCCGCCACCACATGTATTCTGAATTGGGATCCAGCTCTTCTATTAGGCTATATGGCAGCAGCAGCTCTTTTCACCTCTCTGAACCTTATAAGGTTGATCTATAAAATTAAATCCATGGGAATAATTTTGTGGTTATTGGAAGACAATGCGACAGCGTTCTTGGAGCTGTTGATACCTGGCAGAACTCACTTGATGCCGTCCAAGTGGTACCGTTTCCTTCATGGCTTTTCACAAACAGGTAAGGGCATCATTCCCTTCAGGGATAAGGACACAGATTCAAAGAACTGAAGTGCTGGCCTTGGGGTCTCACAGCTAGTGTAAGGCACATGCACACACCCCACAGCAAGTTTAGAAAATACAAGAGAATAAGAAGAATAAGTCACTAAGATCCATTTCTGTTTATAAAATTTTAAGCTTAGTTCTAGGAGGAGTTGCCTTTTCTGGCCATTTGTAACTCTTGGGCCTCAGGATCATCTGCAGACTTGCTTTTAGCCCTAATTCTGGTTGTCCAGCAGCAGCTCTCCTCTACCTGCAGCTGCTCTGAGCTTCATCGCACTCCTGTCTCAGTTCTTTGAGAATGAGTCTACTGAATTCACCACTCTGATCCATAGGAGGAGCTGGAAGAGAAGTCCCTCGGGTAGCGGTCAGGCCAGGAAGCTTTGGAGGCCTTTCCTCTTTTTGCTGCCAGGCAGTGATCAGCTCTGTGGCCAGGGTTGTTTTGTTTGTTTGTTTTGAAACAGGGTCTCACTATGTTCTGTTGGCTGCTCCTATTCTATGTAGACTAGGCTGGCCTTGAATTTACAGAAATCCATCTGATTCTGTCTCTTGAGTGATAGGATTAAAGGTGAGTGATACCATGCCTGGTGGTTGTAGGACTTTATCATGCTGTCTCTTCTAGTAAAAATAGCCTATCCTGTTCTTTTAGAAGTAGCTTTGTACTATTTTCTCCCAAAATGAAGCAGTGTGTCCATGTTTTCTATAAGAATTCCTTATTTTTTTCAAGACAAAGTCTCATATAGCCTAGGCTAACCCCAAACTTGCTAGCTAAAAATGACCCTAAGTGTTTGATCTTATGTGCAGCTCCACATCTGGTTTATTTCTTATTCATTTGTTTTGTTTGTTTCCCTGTGTAGCCTTGGCTGTCCTGGAACTTGCTCTTTAGACCAGGCTGGCCTTGAACTCAAAGATCCACCTGCCTCTGTCTCTGAGCACTGGGATCACAGGTGTGCATTACCACTGCCCGGCTTCCTTATTCTTAAAGGTTGTTCAGTGTTTATATATTACACTTAGCACTAACTATTTCCAAAATGTCGGATATCTTGTTTTAAATTGTTTTTCTTTTTTTTTTTTAATGATTTTTAAATTATACCCACAAAATAAAAATAAATTAACCTTGAAAAAAGCAAACACACCTTAATTTCCAAAGCTCAACTCAGGATTACGATGTGACAGTGGGTTTGTATGCCGTGTTTCAGTTGTGCCATCTGAAGTACAGTACTTCAAGAATCATTTCATTCTGCTTAGAGGTATATCTTAAGTTTAGTGAGATGAACCTATTTGAAGTGTACAAGATGGGTAACTTACTGGGATGGATAACTTTACTCACACACTCAGAAGGCTGAGGCCGGCATATTTCTGTGAGTTCAAGGAAAGCCTGGTTTACATAGTGAGCTCCTGGCCAACCAGGGCTACATAGTTGAGACACTGTCTCAAAATAAGTAGATAAATAAAAAATCAATTGTATTTGATGATGAGTTCATTTTTAAAAAATCAAATTTTTGTGATAGTGAGTTTGGACAAATGTATATGTCCTTGTAATTACCATTTCATTCAAGGTATAACTTGTTTTTATTTCCCATTTCCCTCTTGGCACCCACCCCTATTTCCTCCCATGATACCAGACAACCACCATCTACTTTTTTAAGAGTGTAGAAGGGTTTGATCTTTTTGTTTTGTTTTGTTTTGCTCTTTCCCCATCTAAATAGAAAGCATCCTGGACAGTCATTAACTTATTCAATAGATATTTGCTGGGTGTGCTCTATATGCAGGCAAATGTAGACAAGGGTAAAATGGATATCAGTCTAGACAAAGCCATTCACCATATGGAACTTCAGCAGAGGGTGTAGTCAGAGACACAGAATGAGAGAAGGGGGTTTATGAATGAGAGTGGTTTTGTCCTTCTGCATGAAAAATGAGGCAGGTAAGGCGCAGGATGCCGCAGATGGAGCTGATGAGGGTGGGAACTGAGTGTGGAGGACCCTCGTGGCTCTCTGCTGATGTGGTCACACAGCAGGGAACTGAGGCATGTGGGAGAGCAAAGTGTACCTGTATCTTACCCCACAGAGGAAACCAAGTGGAAAGGCCCTGGGGGAGTCTGCCTTGGGGGTTGGAGAAGCAGCATGAAGACTTGTGGCAGAAGGGGTGGGGAAGAGCTTGGGGATGAAGTCAGAGTGCATTGAGGAAGCTGAGGCCTGGAAGATTTTACAAACTGGGATGAGGATTTTGGCTTCTACTCACATTGAAATGAAACCATTAAGGATTTTTAACAGGGGAGTGGGTTCTCTTAGGCTTGCTTTGGCTGCTGTTGTAAGGATTATTCTGTAAGGAAGCAAAGGGTAAATCCAGGGACCATTCAACACAACGATGACCTTGGAGCACGGTTGGTAACGATGGAGGTGCTGAGAGGCATGTGGATGCTAGGTTAGTTTTAATGTTAGGGAGCTGACTCGGTGGCCAAGCCTGACAACATGGCCTCATCCTCTGGATCCTCATAGTGGAAGGAGGGAACCAACTCCCGAAAGTTATCCACTGACCTCCACTTGTGAGTTATGGCACACGTATACCTGCCCCAGTACACAAATAAGCAAATGCAAATGTAATAAAACTTTTTAAACTTTTTATTGATTCTTTGTGAATTTCACATCATGCATCCCAATCCTACTCATCTTCCTCCACCCTTGGAAACCTCCCACCAAAAGAAAACAAAAAATAATTTAAAAATAAAGTAAAAAAAAAAAAGTAAAAACATCTTTCCATGGAAGCTGTGGTCATGGTGTGTCACATAGTATATTTTTGCCCAAACTTCTTTACTTGCAAATGTTCATTGCAATGAGTGCCTCTGACTTCTGCTACACCATCCCTCTTGAATATTCTGTGTCATGGAGATCCTGAAGCTTTAGTTCTGCAAGACTGGCCCCTTCACATACTCTAGTAGCTCATAGATGGGATAGATGTTGGGGTGGGCCAACTCAAGGTTCTTGATCTGGGCCTGGGCCAGGTGAGGGTCAGGGCCAGCTCTCCCATGCCTAAGCCATCTGGGATAGGTTTCCTGTGCTACCACAGTCAGGGGCAAGGCCAGTTCTCCCTGGCCCACGTCACCAGGGCCAGCTCTTCCAAGCTGCCCAGGTGAGGGGCGGGGCCAGCTCAGCTCAGCTCAGTCCAGCCCTCGGACATCAGCATGGGCCCAGGCAGCAGCCCAGACCACAGACATCTGCATGGCCTTTGGTAGTAGCATGGGCCACATAGACCCCTGCTGTGGCAGGGCCACACACCAAGACATGGCCCTCTGCAGCAGCAAGGACACCTCAGGTGGCAGCGAAGGCTGCTCATATCAGGCTGTTCTTCACCACCCTTGACTGTCCAGTTCTACTTCTCTTCATAGTATATAAATCTGTCCTCTTCTCTCTCTGTTTCTTTCTCCATCTCACCACATACTTTTATCATATCATTATAGTGGTGCCTGCCAGTGCTGCATGGCAACGGGCTGGGCTCTCCTGGGAGGACTTTCCTAATATTTATGAAGCCTTAGGTTTGATCCTCAGGTAGCACTGCTTTTTCCCAGGAGTAGAGCTTTGTACGTGCCAGGCAAATGTTCTGTCCCTGAACAGTGTCCCCAGTCACTCTGCTGTGGGAATATACCAGCTTGGATTCTCTGGGAAACAGACACTGAGGATTAAATGTGTAAGACACGTCCTGGCTGAGAGACAGTGAGAAGAAGACAGCACAGCCCTGACAATAGGTCTGAACAGAAGGACAGGATGAAAGTTAGAAAGGACACTTACATAATATAGCTATTGCGTTGATCCTAGGCAGAGGCTATCCCTGAAGAAGCCCTGTGTTAGTCCTGTTCTGTGAATGGTTGGTTATTGGCTGGGAATAGCTAGGGAGTCTGTTTAGGAGTTATCTCATCCAGTGTAATGAGGGTCTGACAGTTTAGGTGCTAGGAGCTGTGGACATCTGTGCTCAGTCCAGTGCTGAGCCTAGGTAAGTTCTTTTGAATTTAGTCTCTCCATCTGTAAAATGAGACAAAGTGTCAGTGGTTTGAGGAGTAATCAGGTATTATATGTGGACATCTTCCTTGGGATCTGTCATGGGTACTCAGTACGTTTTGAGTCCTTGTCTTTCTGTGTTTGAATCATTCTCCTGATTAAGCAAATCTTGGACATAGCTTTTTCCTTCCTTCCTTCCTTCCTTCCTTCCTTCCTTCCTTCCTTCCTTCCTTCCTTCCTTCCTGTTATTTGGGAGTAAAATCAAGGCTCCTTTTATATTTGTTTATTTGTTTACTGATTCTCTTCTAGACCTTAGTGCTTTCTTTTCTCTTTTCCTCTTCTGTACTAACCCCTCTCCTAGCCTCATATTCATGGCTTTTTTTTTTTTTTTTGCTCTGCTTTTAGGGATGGGAGGAGTTGAGTCATTATGTTGTAATTATCTTGGAATTTAGGTTGCTCAGGAGCACTGTAGTGTGATTGTTAATAAGCACTTGATTTATTCTTTGAATATGAATTACAGTGAGCAAGACCATCCCTAGAAGGTATATCCAAATAAGAAAGTCTGGTCTAGATTGGTTCTATGTTTCTGGTAAAGGCAGAGATCTTAGCTATCTTCCCCACCCAGTGACTGTTTTCCTCTCGAGGCTTCTCATTGGGTATTTGCCATGATTAGCTCTCTCTAATCCTCTGAATGTTGGATAGTAGATCTGATTCCTGGCTGGCTTCCTCCCCCAGACCAAAGTTCTGAGGCAATCAAAGGAGAATTCCTCTCAGAATCAGACCAGATAATTTCCAAGATAACAAGAAGTCTCAGCTACCTTTCCCTCAGGCTGATTCCCACAAACAGATATATACATGATTTCTCCAGAAAATTTGCCCATGACAACAGGCCGTGTGAGGTGGGTAGGATTGTCCCCAGCTGTGTTGGATGCTGAGCAAAATTGCTTTGCAGCCAGGGAGAGCCATGGCCAAGCTGGAGGACAACCCTAAGAAAACCAGTTTAAAAAAAAAAAAGTGCTGTAACGTTGGGAAAACTCTGAGCCCTGCTTTCTTTGTGTATAAGATAGAATGATCTCAGCATTTATGCTTGTGGAGAAGGATTGGGAGAATCCTTTGAAGGATGAAGGAAAGAGGGGCAGGAGTCAGCAGGGCTGTTTGATTGCAGTGTAGGTCTTGACACCAGTGGAAAAGGAAAAAGAATTTAATAAATGAGAATTGACTGTGTGTGTGTGTCTTCAGTAGAAGTGATACTTGGAATATTTTTCTCCCTGGTCTAGTAATGCCAGCCACGTGATCACAAGGAAAGACTGCTGTATTGCCAAGCTGCAAGGCCTGGAAGGCTAGGTGCATGGAGTAATGCATTTTCAAATTAGGCTATTTTTAGTTTATAATGAACTCATCAGGACATATTCCCATCATAAGTCAAGGAACACTGGTACTTCGGTATGTGAAGGGGATTTAATATCTCCAGTACCAAAGGTTGCTCTGTTTTATTATTTTGCATATGACTTTTCATAGTTGTCTTATTTATTTCCAGTTACTGAGAAACATCCTTTTGAAGTGACTATAGTACAAGCAAGGAAACTGGGGTTGGAAAGTTTAAATAACTTGCCCAAGGTCACAGATTAGTGAGCGGAAGAGCCGTTTTCAGACTCGAATCCGTCTGCTTCTGGAGTTCACGTTCTAACTGTATTATCTATTGTTCCATTTAGCTCTGGCCTCACTTTATAAGTCCTGTTACAGGGAGAATGTGTGTTATTGGCACACTCCAGGAAATACTGGTAAAGCCATTTCATTACACAGTCCACGTGTATATGTTGGAAATCTTAAAAGGAAAAGCAAGCCAGAAGACGTGACGATCTGATTGGGCCGAGCGGCTTCAAACTGTACTTTAGCAGTTGCTGGTACTCTGCCTGCCTATCCCTGCCACCATTCCCACTGTTTCTTGCAGGGCCATTCATTCTTCAGGCGAGTTCAGAAACTGTCTCTTCCTGTTACGTATCTAAGAAGATCTTGGTGTGCAGCGCACTTTGTAAGCTTAGCTGCTCGATTTGGCTAACCAACCGTGAGGAATGGAGCAGAACGCTTGAAATTCAGGACTCAGACCACACTGGGTTCAGTGTAGCAGGAACTTAGGCCTTGTGCTTCATCTGCTTTATACTCCGTAACACCAGGTCATACATTAAAGTCACTGGAGTGTTGTGACATTCACTGCGTTAATACATACAGCATGCATCAGCTTAGAGCTTGGCAAGAGCTGTGCAGATGTTATCATTACTGGCAGAAAAAAAAAGTGTCAAGAGTCATAATGAAGCAGATACAGTTGAGAGAATGTCAGCATACCGTGGATAGCAAGGTCCTCCCTATCTCTTTGCCCTGCTTGATCGTATTTATAAACATAAGCCATTTTGTACATTTATTTATCTACTGTCCATCTCCCCTTTGTGAGTGCTTTGAGAAGAGGAGGAGTTTTTCCATTGTATTAATCTATGTATCCTAGCCCCTAGGAATGGGACTTAGCATGGATTAAGTATGTATTAATAGGACCAGTGTTGGTGGTATAAATAAGTGTGAGCACCCACTGTGTGCACCCTGCTCTTCCTAGTGCTGTTGTGCGTTTTCAGAAATGTTCATAGTAGTCCTTGGGGTTCTCCTTTTGGTTTCTTTCCCATTTTGGTGCTGGGTGTGGAAAGTGGGGCTTTGTCATGCTTGGCAAGTGCTCCGCCATGATCTATACCCTAGCCCTCCATTCTTTACTCTTTATGATTTGACAACTTGTTTAGTGCCTACATATGCTTTTCCTTAGCCAGCACCTCTCCTTGCTCTTTGTGGAAGACGATGTTTTAAAAACGTTTACTTGTGTTGCTTACAGTTTGTGTGCTACAGCACGTGTGTGGAGGTCAGAGGAAAACCTTCAGAAGTTGGTTCTCTCCTTCCAAGGGTCCAGGAATCCTGCTCAGGTTGTCAGACTTGGCAGTAAGTGCGCTTGCCAGCTGAGTCATCTTAATGCCCAGAAGGCAGCATTTTTAACCAACCCTAACCCCAGCCCTGCGTTTACTAGATGAGAAAGTAACAGTGAATAATGTTTATGGGCACATCAGTATGTACCATCACGTTCATTGGCTTATTTCTCTCAAATAATCTAGTTAATGCATAGAGTTAGACATGTTTGTCAGCCAGGAGAAATTGAGACAAGCTGAAGACATGAAAGATCTTGACCTCAAACCCTGTCATTGTCTTCAGAGACCTGCGTCAAGTGTTCTACCAGATGATGGCTGCAATTCAGAGAGGAAAAACCAGTGTCCATGGCTACTCAGACTGTCTGGGGCAGAACTGACATCAAACATGTTCATTTGTACGTGTGTATGTGTGTGTGGCTGTGTGTCTCCAGATATGTGTCTGTGTGTGTTGGTGTGTGTGGTATGGGTGTGTGTGTGTGGTGTGTCTGTGTGCATGTGTGCACTGTGTGAGCTTCAGCAAGGGTTTTGTCCACTTATGCAGGGCTTGGGTTCCATTCCTTGCTGGCCCACTGAAGAGATGAGTGACTTAAAGGAGACCATTCATCTGGGAATTGGAATTGGGACCCCCTGACCTCTTCCCCTTTTTCTTTCTGTAAGCATAGGTGGTAGGAATCCTTCCCGCTGTATGGTTCTCTTTGGTCTGAGGTCTTTATAAGACCTCAGCGTATGTAAGAGGGGTTAGGGAGATGGGTGGGGTACCTAGAAGCAGAGGAAATGTGGCTGAGCTCCACAAATGAAAGCATTTCCTTCAGGGCTGGAAGCCCCAACGCATTGAGAGGCTCCCGCCAGCAAACAATAAAGCAAGGCATGCGCCTGCTGCTGAGTGCAGGTCCATGCTCCTGCTGGAGGGAAGTCTCCCAGCTGGTCCAGTGAGGGGGTGGCAAGCGCTTTCTCTGGAATTGGCAGAGATATGTTTTGTATGCTATTTCCCAGAATGCAGCTGCCTTCTTAGACTGCTACCTCTCCTGTTGGAGCAGAAGTCCTGGCCTCTGCGGCCCCATTGCCTGCTGCTGTCCTCTCTTTCCTGTTCTTTTCTTGGTAGTACTGGGTATTGAACCCAGGACCTCCCACGTTAGACCAGTACCCCATGATTGAGCTATATCCCAGCCCTCTTTCTACTCTTTGTTCAGAGACAGGATCTCACAAAGTTGCCCAGACAGGCCTTGAACTCACTCTGTAGTCCAGGAAGGCTTTGAACTTGGCAGTCCTCTTTCCTTAGCCTCCCAAGTAACAGAGCTTGCAGGCTGTGCCACCAGCTTGGCCCTCTGTTCTTCTTACCCCTTGCTTCTCTCCGTCCACTCCACACCCAAAAGCCTAAGGAACCAGATCCTTTTCAGCTGTTTTCTCCCTCACCACTCTCGTGTTCTTGTCCCCGAGACCTGGAGATTCTGTGGTTAGAATAATCAGTGGAGCCGCCCTGGGCAGCACTCCTGCAGCGCACATGGGCTGGCGGAGTGCCTAGCCCTTACCACCCAGCATTTCATGTCATCCTTGGCTCCTCCTCTTAGCAATAGCCGTGCCCTCATTCTAAGCGTGAAGAAACTGAGTTTGGAGAGGTTGAATTCGTATTCAGAAGCCAGCAAGTGGCAGAGCTCTAGGATTCTGCCTCTTGGCTTAAAAGCATATCTTTCTGTGTTTAATGGCACCTTTTAAGTGACCAAGGACATCATGAGGGGGTTTTGCTGTAATGACCCAACTCAATAGGGATCTCCCTGGTGGCAAATAGCTTTGTACACGTGTCCCACTCCGTGGAAACAATGGGAAGTATCATTTCGGCCAGTGCGTTTCTGTGTGGTGGTTACTAGCGGGGCATGCCCTCTGGTTATTGTTCATGGGAACATGCTCAAGGAATTCTGCAGGAAGGCCCCCATCCAGGATGTTACTGGAAGACCTGCCTGGCAGAGTTTGTACAAACAGAGTATGACCCCGCCAGTTCAGCCAAAACCCCTGCCTCGTGCTGGGAGGCTTTGTGACCCTAGCGGAAAAGCCTGCTGTCTTCATCACTCAGCCAAGAAGCTGCTACAGGGTGGGTCTCCAGTTCCCCTCTCTGTGCCCAGGAGTGTCTGCACAGACTCCCTCTCCTTAGGTATGGCACGCACATGGCTGTCTACACAAATATAGCTCTAGTTGGGTTTACTTTGCTTCCTGAGACTCTTACGGTGTTTCATGCTGTTTGTAGAAACAATCTGCTAGGAATCCTCCTCCTAAAAAAAATTGTGCGGTGGGCTGTGGTGGCACACGCCTTTAATCCCAGCACTTGGGAGGCAGAGGCAGGCAGATATCTGAGTTCGAGGCCAGCCAGGTCTACAGAGTGAGTTTCAGGACAGCCAGAGCTACACAGAGAAACCCTGTCTCTGAAAACCAAAACCAAAAAAAAAGTGTCATTTTTAAGTGTCAGTACTTTTCATCCTGTAAAAGTAGACGTGAGTATAGCAAAGAGTTCTGTGTACACACAGTCCTGGAAACCATTCTCCTTTCTACCTCTATGACTCTGACTGCTCTAGAAACCTTAAAGAGATGGAGTCATACAATATGTGTCCGTTTGAGTTGGGCTTGTTTCACTTGGGTTTGTCCGCGTCTGTATGTATCTGAGTCACATCCCACTGCATACATGACTCATATGGCACCGGAGGACTCGTGTGGCTTCGCACCTGTCAGCCCTTCCGGCCTCCTCACTTTAGATAGTCTTCACCTCCTGCTTTCTCCCTTCCAGTCATGGTGCTGCTCTTCAGTCTCTGGGACAGGACCAGGCATGCCTCTTCGGTAGTGTGTGTCAGCCAGTGCAGGTTCTAGCACGGAGCGTAAGGGCCTCTGCAGTTGCTTGAGAGGCAAGTGTGCAGCAGTTCAGAATGGCCACGAAGGCGCCTGGAATACAAACGCAAGTACACTGCCAGAGCCCCATGAATGTGAGCCACAGATGATCAGATGTATTCATCATTGGACTGGAAAGGGATTAGGATATTTCCATAATATAATGTCGTATGTTTCTTTTTCTGAAACAGATGTGCCCTTGTTGCTTCACGAGGAAATAATTAAATTTGTTTGATTAAGACATCCATAAGCACTCTCGTGTACCGAGGCTACTGTATGCTGCTGTCTCTTCTGGCGCTCTGTTTGTTGTATCTGCTTCTCTGAGTTGCTCTCTAAGGCGCCTTTTTTCATCCTCTTTGATGTAAGGAAACTGAGACTCAAAGAGGAAGCAGCTTTCTCATGGATGACTATCTTCTGGGTGACAGAGATGGGTCTGTCTGCTTTTGTGTTTATTCACAGTAAAGGCTCAGGAGCTGCCAGCGCATCTGCCTTCTTCCTGCTGGCCCTTCCTACCCAGCATCCCCCACCTCCTCTCACCTCGTCTCTATTCTTACTTCTCCTTATATATTTTTTTTGACAATTGGCTGTGTATTTGAATCCTAAAACAAACGTTTTGACAATGTCAATAAAAGTTAACCACTGCTACACTTAGAAACCAATATTAATGGTGGTGATATAACATTTATGTAAAATAATATATTGTAGTAAGGCCACGCTACATATAATGATTTCGTTTTTTATAAAGCCTTTTATTTTTGAGCGTTTCTTGAGTCTGAATTTATGTTTTTTAATAAATGTGTGTTTTTTTCTTCTGTTTGAAATATAAACAAAGCAATGAAAAGTTAGTTAGCTTTCTTTATTAAAGGTTTCTCAACAGTGCGATACCTATTGCAAATTTTGTATGAAATACAAGAGTGAAGTACTTCAAGAAGGTCTTTTTGGAGAGGTTTAAGACATTTCTTCCAGCCTTAGCTTCCTTTCTTTCCTGCCCCTCCTAGTATTTCATCAGGATTGTGTTTTTTGAATCCGTGGATCAAGTTTTAATTTTCCTGTTCCTTCCTTATACTGACATATGCTTTGGCAAAACAAAAAAGAGACCTAAACATGTCAGCATGATTTTTGTTCAGTGAATTAAAAACCATAAAAGTAACAAGATCAGATCCAAATCCCTAAACTCCTGACATGGTGGTTTTGTCCTTTTCAGCCCCAAGCTTCGTATTACGACTTTGAAAGCTTTCTGCCTGGAAGCAAAAGTTCATGATTTATTTGAAATAGATTACAAGGATACAGGCCAGAAAGATCGAAGTTTGACTCCCAGTCCTGTCACTCAAGCCTGTGGGCTAGTCACTTACCATCCCTGAGACTCAGTTTCTCTTTTGGAAAGAATGGGTCTCTTAATTTGAGAGGAGGAGTTTGCAGGGGGTTGGTGAGGTCACTGACTCAGCTGATTGCTTTGTCTTCAGAGGTTGTCTTTACTTAAAATTGTTTTGTGGTGGGGGAAAACAGAGGCTGTGACATATTTAGCACACCCTCGCTGGTACACACGGAGCATGTACCCAGAACTTGGGGCTGTGCTTACTCGGCTTACTCACAGTTGTTGATCTGAGGGTCAAGAAGCATTGCCAGCGATGCCACCTCAGGACAGAGCATTTTGTTATACTAGGACCAGTCAGTGGCTTTTGAGACAGGCCGTTCCAGGTTTGACTTCACACACTGCACCACGCTTTGGCTGGGCCTGGCGGGACGTGCCTCTAATCAGAGCACTCAGGAGATTGAAGCAAGAGGATCATAATTTCTAGGTGGACTGGGTGATGTAGTGAGAGCCCATCTCTAAGAACTCCTAACAGCAATAAAGATATGACACTTGGTGGGTTGGACCTCATTTTTTTTTTCACCTATAAAAATGGGATTTGTGCTGGCCAGTATTATGTTCAGTTGACAAAGCTAGAGTCACTGGAGAGGAAGGAGCCTCAACTGAGAAAATTCGTCCATAAAATCAGGCTGCAGGCAAACCTGTAGAACACTTTCTTAATTAGTGATTGACTGGGGAGGGCCCTGCCCATTGTGGGTGATCCATGGCTGCTGGTCCTGGGTCCTGTAAGAAAGCAGGCTGAGCAAGCCATGAGGAGCAAGCCAGTAAGCAGCACTCTCCATGGCCTCTGCATCATCTCCTGCCTCTGGGTTCCTGTCCTGTTTGAGTTCTTACCTTAGATGATGAACTGTGATATGGAAGTATAAGTCAGATAAACCTTTTCCTCCCCAAGTTGCTTTTGGTCATTAGAAACACTGCCTAGGACAGGGTACATGATCTAATAAGACCATCCAGGATGTGGCTTTCCACCCTGGCTTTTTGTTGCTTATCTGCTCTTTGTTGTTCTTGTCTGCTCCTTCTGGTTTTCAAATGAAACATGGTTTCTTTGCACCTCAAAGCTTTTGTACATGCCCTCTCTTGGAAATCCTTCCAGCCCTTGCCAGCACTAGAAATTTAAACTTACTCTTCAGATATAGTGAGATGTATTAGGATAGAGTGGAGTGTGCTGCAGTAACAAGCAATCTCCAAATTGCCATAGTTTATAACTCTTCTCCATGGATTGTAACGGTAGACGTGGGGGCGTTAGGTGCTGTGCTTTACAGTTGTCGTCCTGGACCTGGCTGATGGAGGCTCTACCTCAGCTCATACTGTGATCCAGAGAAACACGTGTGGCCTCTGAAAGCCTCTGCCCTGAGATGATATACAGCATTTTACCCACATTTCCTTAGAGCATGCAAGTTTGTAGCCTAACCTCAGGGTGAGGAGCATGTGTTCCTGCTTGTGCCTGTGAGCAAGAGACCCAGAGCAGCGGTGAGTGTACCTAGTGACCTGCCACATTTAGATTCATTTCCCTGTGACAGGCCTGTTGAGCTGAGCTGAGTTTGTCTGTGACCCCTTCCCTGTCCCCACTTGTTGCTTCTCTTCAGCAAATTTCCTTAGGAGGAAATTCTAACCCATTACCTCAGCTCCTAGCACTTGGTGTTTATAAGATGGAGAAAGGAAGGCAAGGCATTTATGCTGAGTTGCTTTGCTGGATGGTTACGATTATTAAATATGAAACAGTAACTGCTGTCAGTGTTAAAATGCCTTTCTTTGTAGTTTACACTTGTCAATATGATGAGGATGCTGATAATAAAAACTGGCATTTATCTGGGTATGGTACGCCTTTAATCCCAGCACTTGGGAGAGGCAGAGGCAGACAGACCTCAGTTCAAAACTAGCCTGGGCTACAAAGTGAGTTCTAGGATGGCCAGGGCTGTTACCCTATCTCAAAAAAACAAAATAAAATAAAATGGGTCAGGGTCAATGCTAAATAAGTCACATTCTCATTTTATTTAGTTTCCTCTCACCCGTTGGATTCCCATTAAACAGCTGGGGATTTTGAGGAGAGGTCATGTCTGCATCTTCTAAGTAGCATGGTTGAGTTTTGACTCCAGGTCCACATAGCCTCTCTGGTTCCTTAATGTCTCTTGCTTGCTTTTACCAGATAACTCACCAGACTAAGCATGTCCATTGGCATCTGTCAGGAGGGCGAAGGTCACCAGCTGATGGGTCAGAGCCATAGACTGCTGAACTAACAGAGTAGTGTGAAATTCTTGGCTGGAGGTCAGCATCTTACTAGAAAGAATAGTTTTGTTGAACTTTTATGTGTATGTGTGTTTTTTTGTTTTTTTTTTTTTCCAGAGTAACCAGAGAACACAGAGAAATGCTGGTAAAACTGGCCAAGCAGAACACCAACAAGGCCAAAGAAAATTTACGGAAAGTTCGCACTAATGCAATTAATAAACTGAAGAAGTCAAAGGACAGAACCTCGGAGGACACCATTAGACTCATAGAGAAGCAGGTACTGTTGCCAACAGATGTAGCATTTATCTGTCTCACCCAAGGAATCTGTGTGCTCATGTTTGAAGCAAGGACTGCGAAACAGAATGCTCTGGTCATTGAATTCACGTGATCAAAAGCAACTCTCTAAGTCTGGACCCTGGAGGGGATAAGGTGCTGCTGATCTTTGTGCGCTCGGCTCTGTGCTGAACACTTCATTTACCCTCACCACTACAAAGCCGAGCCAGAGGCTGCAGGCATGGCTGACTGCCTGGCAGTCGCAAGGCTCCGGTTCAGCCCCCGCTGCTGAAGCAGCAGCACAGCAGAACTGTAGGAGGGCAGTGAGGAGGCCTGGGCCAGGGAAGTTTGGGAACCTATGTATTCTCTCTTGCTCATAGTAGTAGAAATGGGATCCAAACCTAGGCAAACTGATCCTAGAGCTACTTGCTTTGCTCTCTAGCTTCCTGACTGCCGACGAGACAGCAGCTGTGTTCTCTGTGTGGTGAGCCCTGGTGCTTCTGGAGGGAGGTAGTGAAAGGCGTGGAAGGAATCACTGCCCTCAGGTTGGATCAGTCGTTGGCACTCTGGGTGTAGGTCAGCCGGCAGTCACCTGGGGGAGTTTTGTCTCCTGGGTGTCGCTCCTACATTTTCTGATTCAGTGTGTTTCCTAGAAAGGGTGTTTTTAAAAAACTTTTAATATCGTGTAGACATGTGGGTTTATGTGGGGGATATGCAGTGAGTGTAAGTGCCTGCAAAGTCCAGAAGAGAGCATCAGATCCCCTGGAGGTGGAGTTCCAGGGGGCTAAAGCACCTGGTGTGGGTGCTGGGAACTGAACTTGGATCCTCTAGAAGAGCAGTGAGTGCTCTGAACTGCCAAGCCACCTCTCCAGCTTTGAAGCGTGTGGTCTAAATGGCTCCCTGATGGTTCTGCAGAAGCACCCTGAGAAAGAAGGACCAGAGGCCGTGTGCCTGCAGCTGCTGTCCTGTTACCTTGGAGAGGTTACCTGACCCTTGGGTCTGTTTTTCCAGTAAAAGGGTTTGGTAATTTCTGACCTGAACGGGCTCCTTAGGATGCCTAGCATTTAAATCCTCAAATCCCCTCCTGCTGTCTTTCTCCCCTCCTGTGTTTGCTCAGAGGGACATTCATAGGTTAGCCTGCTCCTCCTTGGTATCCTAGGGGATTCCATCTCTGCAGTGGACATGCAGCCGGCCTCCCAAGCTGCCTGACTCCTCATTCAGCAAGTTGGAGTCTGCCCTAGAGAGCAGAGTCCGTGCTCCTTGAAGAAGGAAGAATGATCAGATAATCAGTGCTCTTGTTAAAACACACTTGATGGAGACCTAGCCAGAGCCTTCCCTCGCTACCGCTGGCTTCTACCCTTTCCCTCCAGCGCTTCCCACTGTTTATTATTCTTTCCAAGCCAAAATGCTTTGTTCTTCTGATTCTAAGCTGGCACCTGGTCACTGTGAGACAGAATGAAGACAGACACTGGCACCTCGGTTGCGTGAGGTGGCCATCACCAGTACCTCAGGGGCTCCTACAGGCTGTGAAGTCCCACCTCGCACACTGTATCAGTCTCTCCAGTGTGAAAGTCTGTGGTGGAGAGGTTATTTCCATGTTAATTCTTATCCCGTTAGTAGCTTCACTTAAAGTCGTGTGGTTGAAGTTTGGAAAACAGTCGGAGGCAGCCCTGTGCGCTCTGCCCCGTGTTCTTTTCTCTGTGTGCACAGCACCAAAGGAGTTGTTGCCTTTGGTTTGGTTTTGATTCTTTTTTGTTTGTTTGTTCTGTTTGTTTTTTGCTTTGCTTTATATAATTAAAGCTGCTGGCTGATGGATCCTTCATCAACAGTTTAAACTTTTTGTTTGTTACTTTTGTTCCTAACTACCAAAGTAATATCTGCTCAATATAAAGAATGTAAAAGTGAAGACTGTTTTAACCGTCTGGAAGAGGGTCATCCCATAAATGCGCAACATGGAGACATCACTCGGCATTTCAAATAGTCTTTCTCTTTCTTTGACATGAAGTTTTAAACAGCATTGAGTATGTACAGTGTATAGAAACTTTGAGTCCAGGTATAATTTTTAATTTGCTATTTATGTGTTTGAAAAAATTTTACAAATGGCCACTTCTCATGGCTGCTTAAATAGTTCATCTTGCAAAACTGTCTTTTAGAAGCTCTGCTTTTAGATATTTTTATTTAATTTTTTTGTCTGAATTATTTAAAAGTTGCACTAATAAGGTTACAGTGAATATCTCCCTTATAAACCTTTGTGTTCTCTCAGAGTGGAGCATACCAAGTCTAGCCTGCTGCCCAGAGAAATGCATTGGTTTGCTTATGCCTTTTCTCCCGGTGCTGGGGATTGAACTGAGAGCCCTGCGTGTGCTTTGTAAGCACTCTACCACTGTGCCTCCAGCCAGAAATGTATTCTTACTAAGGTCTTTACTATATCTTTCCAAAGTCACTTAGAGTCTTTCGTGTAAGTGCCTCAAACACATGTGCATGGTTTCCTTTATGTATCCAAGGTGGGACTCGTGTTCCTCTCGCCCTTCTTCTGAGGACTGGGGTCACAGTTGTGCACCTCACACCCAGCTTAGTTTACCTTTTACTGGGTCCTAACATTTAAGCTGAGTTTCTGTTTTTATGAGGCAGTAGCTTGCTATGAGACCCTAGCTGGCCTGCTGCTTGTTATGTAGCACAGGCTGGCCTCAGATCCATCCCAGTCTGAAGTCTCCTGGGTACAGGGATTGCAGGTATGTGCCACCATACCTGATTGAAATAAAACAGTTTTAATGTGAGCTTACCACTTGTTTGTCTTCAAATCATCATCTTTACTTTTATACTACAGAGAAATGGATTTTTATTTTTATTTTTTTAAAGATAAAGTAATTTTATTTTTTCTTTTTCTTTTTTTATATAATTTTTATTTTTTTATATTAATCACAGGTTATTAACTTTGTATCCCAGCCGTAGCCCCCTCCCTTATTCCCTCCCAGTCCCACCCTCCCTCCCCTCATCCCTTTCCTACCCCTTTCCAAGTCCACTGATAGGTACTCCTCCCCTTCCATCTGACCCTAGCTTATCAGGTATCTTAAGGACTGGCTGCAGTGTCCTCCTCTGTGGCCTAGCAGGGCTGCTCCTCCCTCGGGGGGTGGGGGGGTCAAAGAGGCAGCCATTGAGTTCATGTCAGAAATAGTCCCCGTTCCCCTTACTAGGGAACCCACTTGGATACTGAGCTACCATGGGCCTACAACCATGTTTGTAGCATCTTTATTTGTAATAGCCAGAACCTGGAAACAACCCAGATGTCCATCAATGGAGGAATGGATACAGAAATTGTGGTATTTTTACACAATGGAATATTACTCAGCAATTAAAAACAAGGAAATCATGAAATTTGCAGGCAAATGGTGGGATCTAGAAAAGATCATCCTGAGTGAAGTGTCCCAGGAGCAGAAAGACACACACGGTATATACTCTCTTGTAAGTGAGTACTAGTCCTATAAAAGAGGATAAACATACTAAAATCTGTACACCTAAAGAAGGTGAACAAGAAAGAGGACCTGGGGTAAGATGATCAATCCTCACTTAGAAAGACAAATGGGATAGACATTGAATGTAGGAGAAAACAAGTAACAGGACAGGAGCCTACTGCAGAGAGCCTCTGAAAGACTCTACCTAGCAGTGTATCAAAGCAGATACTGAGACTCATAACCAAACCATCAGCAGAGTGCAGGGAATCATATGAAAGAAGGGGGAGTTAGTATGACCTGGAGAGGACAGTAGCTCCACAAGAACCAATTATATCAAGGCACAGGGGTCTTTTATGAGACTGTTTCTCCAGCCAAGGACCATGTATGGATATAACCTAGAACCCCTGCCCGGAGAAATGGATTTTTTAGTATAGTTGATTTTTTAAAATATATTTGATTTTTAAATAAACTATTATTTAAAACACGAACACTAAAATTAACCAGACTCAAAAAAATCTGTATGTCTCACTGAACTTCTGTACAGTTAGAATAGCCATTCTGGCGGCTGGAGAGGTGGCTTAGCAGCTAAGAGCATGACCACTCTTCCAGAGGTTCTGTTCGCAGCAGCTATACTCACAACCATCTATAACTTGAGCCGCAAGAGATCTGATAGCCTCTTCTTGACCTCCGTGGGCACCAGACACTCACATGCTATGCAGAAATACAGACAAACACAGTACAGTTTTGTTTTCTTTTGTTGGTTTTTTGAGACAGGGTTTCTCTGTGTAGCCTTGGCTGTCCTGGACTCCCGTTGTAGACCAGGCTGGTCTCACAGAGATCCACCTTCTTTTTCCTCCCTAAGTGCTGGGATTACAGGTATGTGTCACCACACCTGGCTAGTTTTGTTTTGTTTTAAGGCCATCTGTACCTGTGGTGTTTCGTGTTGGACTTTACATTTTATTGTTGAATTTTACGAAGTATCCACCACAATGACAGAATTAGAACTGAACAAACTCATTAGCTTTATATCCTCTTTCATAATTAATTTGTTTGTTCTTGCTAATATAAGCCTTTATAGCCTTCATAGAGGATAGTATGACAGATACCCGAAACCCTTTATTTCTGATTTATGACTTTGGAACGTATCTAAAAGAAATTGTCAACCTTAATTAGTGGGGCTGTGTATGTATTAGTGTGTTATGTATAATAATAGAAAACTAAAAACTGGAATCCATTAGTTGGAATCTATATAGAGGTTAAGAAAAAATTTATTGACATGGACTTTTTAAGAATTATTTGTTTGTTTGTTTACTTTGTGTGTGTGTGTGAGGAAGTTTTTCTGTTTAATCCTTGGCTGTTCTGGAACTCATTTTGTAGACCAGGCTGGCCTGGGACTTAGAGATCTGCCTGCCTCTGCCTCCCAAGTGCTGTGATTAAAGGTGTGCACATCACCACCCAGGTGAATTTTTGTTTTTTTAAACAGTAGACTAAACAAAACATTGCAACTACATTTTAATAAAGAAAAGTTGTGGCTGGAGAGATGGCTCATGCTTAAGAGCACTGGTTGCTCTTACAGAGGACTCAGATTCAAAAACCATCTATAACTTCAGTTACAGGGGATCTGACTTCTGTGGGCACCAGGCATATGTGTGGTGCACATGCGTGCCTGCACCCAAAACACTTAAAATAAAACCATTAATCTAATAAAATGTTTTAAAGATACATAGTCATACAAAAATCGGTAGCTTTAATTATCAAACTAATAGGAGTCATTTCAGTGATGGGTTTCTGAAGAGCCTTTTACTTTATGAAATTGGCCTCTTTTTTTAATCATTTTCAAGATTCCTTGGAGATCAGATTCTTTTGAAATATTTTATAACAATATTTTTTTCACCTTTGGTATATAAGATTGAAATGATTGAGCTGTAATTTCTGGCTCAGTCACTGTTCCTGACCCCTGACTCCCTTAGCCCTAGCCCAGACCACCTGTGCTGCAGGGCCGGAGATGTTCCTGCTCAGGACTCTTTTGACATCTGCCAGCCTGCTGTGGTACCTTGGCTTCAGTTTGCCATAAACGGGCCTGCTGAACATTAAAGCATTTGGCAGAATCCACCAGTGACTCCGGCCAAGATCCTTTCACTGCTGTCTTTCTCTGAGAGGCAGCCCTCTCTGAACTGAGAGAAGGTGCTGGTGGGGCTGAAGGAGGGGAGGGCCCTGCAGACAGGCAGGGACTAACCTGGCAAGGCTATCCTCATGAAGGATGGCTTGTGTGCAGACCTGCCCAGAGCTGTGCTCTGTGCTCCCATCACCCCCTTCTCTGTCTGTGTCGTCCTTCCACTTTTCCGAACTTGTAACCAGCAGACACAGTGATGATGGTGATAGGACTGGTGGTGCTGCTGATAATGTAATATAATTTAATAAAGCGAGGCACGAGAGTGAAAATGGTTCTTGCTTTGGAGTCAGGCATTCAGACCCTAGCTCTCTTCCTTCCATGCTCTGAAAGTGAGTAAATGGCTTCAGTCATCTGTGGGGCCTCTTTGCTCATCTGTAAGGCCATTATCGTATGGTCTGTGCCCCTATCTCCCAGGAGTGATCAGAGGATCAGAAGACACACATGCTTAACTGTGACTAGTATGTGATGGTCCTTGATAATTTTCACTCTGTTCATCCACGCTGGTTCCTGCCCTTGTGATTTTAAAGGAAATGGAACTGATCCTCTCAGTGACCTCACCACAGTGTGGCTGAAATGAGGAAGGAATAGGCCAGGTGCTAGGGAGTGGGATTGTCAAACCAGCCATCTGGACTGAGGTTTTGGCCACGCCACATCACATAAAAAGTTAGTGGGCAGACAGAGTGGGTGAAGCAATCTTGCCCAAGTTTGGTTGGGTTTTCTGTAGAATGGGGACAATAACTTTTCTGTCTACTTTATAAGGTTTATGTGGGATGGTCATAGTTCAGTAAATGAGTTAACAGAAACATTTTATACAATAGAAACTCTTAGGCAACTGCTAGGTGAAAATATGCTAAAGGAAATAACAGCATTCATGTGTCCTGTGGATTGTTAACCAGTAGGAGCTGCTGCTGCTGGTGTCCTTAGTCATCAGTGTTTTACAAAGTCTGATAAAGATGAAAAGCCTACAGTGTCCTGTTCCCAGGAGCCCTTTGTACCTATTAGCTGGTAAAAACCTAGCAAATACTTTCGTTACTGGGTTAGCTTGAAGTCGTAAAGTGGTGGTAGAAGTCATAGTCACACAACAGCATTTGTGTAAGATAAGCAGATTATTGTGTGCTTGTGTAGTCCTCTTTTCACTTAACGGTTAGCTGAGGAGAAGGGGCTAGCACCCTCGTCTGGTGGGTGAGGACACACACAGAGTAGAGTGTCACTTGCGCATGTCCTCCCATGTTAGCAGGGTCTACCCTTCCGCTTCTCAGTCCTTCTGCCCTGATATCCTTTACTGTGGCCTTCACCCGTGGCTGGTCCAGGCTGGCAGCCTGCAGCGCTGGTGCGTTGCTGGCCATTGACCCTGGCCCACACAGGGCAGCACCAGAGACACAAATCTCCTACATTTGTGACTGACTCCTGAGGAGGGAACCAACTGCCATTCTGAGTCCAGCCTCTCTTCCCACAGTATCTGGCAGCCCCAGGAGCTCTGCTTTTCCAGCTGAAAAATGTGTAGCTTTTAGAATGGTGAGAGCTTGGCTACTTTTCTGTCTGGGACCAATTGCTGCAAGTCCTTTTTAGTTTCTGCTCTTTCAAACCGTGTATTTAGTTTCTAATTCCTGGCCAAGGCCTGTGGTCGGCAAATAAAGATGTCAAGCAGCTGCCGTGCTGCTGAACACACAGATCTGCACACTCTGCTAGCCCCCAGAGCTTCCTGCCAAAGCTGCTGTCTTCGCTTCAACCCCATTTAGACTTAGAAGGGAGCCTGCAACACCTACTAAATCATTCTCAGAAAGGCATGCATACTTTTTGCAGAAAAACACAGAGAACTTTATCAATTCTTCTCTTAATAAATGCTTTCTGAGAACGTGGTGTGTGCTCTGTCGTAGGTGGGATATCAGTTCAGACCTAAGTACCATGTTAGTTACCTTCCCACCACTAAAAGATAGAATGTTAAGATTTTGGCATGTTATATAACTATAATGAAAGGAATTTATAATGGAGGAAACAGTGTCCCAACTAGACATCTTATGCCAAGTAAAACCTGCACTGCCAAGGCTGGAGAGATGGCTCAGCAGTTAAGAACACCGCTGTTCTTCCAGAGGTCCTGAGATTTGCCAGCCTCTGCCTCCCGGCGTGCTGGGATTACAGACGTTCACCACTGTACCCAGCCTAAAGTTTTAAAAGTTTTTGAAACTAATAAAAACATTTTTATACCTAGACCTTAAGAATTTGGATGCTAGGGCCTAGAGAGTTGGCTCAGTGATGAAGAGCACCCATTGTTCTGCCCAGGTTCGGTCCCCAGCACCCACATGGTGGTTCATAACCATTCTTAACTCTAGTTTCAGGGAATTCACCAAGTATCAGGCACACACATGGCACATATACATGTAGACAAACACTCATATAAATAGAATTAAAAACCAACAACTTGGAACTAGCGAGCTGGCTGAGCGGTTAAGAGTCCTGGCTGTTCTAGAGGACCCAGGTTTGATTCCCAGGACCCACATGGTGGCTCACAACCACCTGCAACTCTAGTTCAAGAGATCTTACCTGTTCTTCTAGCCTCCTCAGGTTCCAGTGACACACTTGATGCACAGACACACAGACAAAACAACCATACATAAAATTATAATTATAATATTTATATAATAGAACATAAAAAGAATTTTATGTTCAGATCATGTTCTCTTGATAATTTCCCAGTTGAGGCATTTGGGGATTAAATGGTCTGAGCGTTTGCATCAATTTGAATTTCTACCTGTGATATGGGAGCTTATCCATTCACTGTAGCTTGCTGGTTCTGAATATTGTAATTAAAAACAATAACATCAAGTTTTGCTAGCAGTGATAGCTGGAGCTGTATCTCGTTTTTCATTTGCATTTTTTCGGTCTGTTGCATTTTCTGTTTGTTGATCAGATGTGCATTTCTTTTTCCTGTTTAACTCTAGGGTCTTGCAGTTCTTTCCATCAGCTCATCTAAAGGCTTTCTGGAATAGAGTAGCTGAGGTATAAGAAATTCCAGAACAGTGGTTCTCAACCTGTGGGTCACGATGACCCCTTTGTGGGGTTGAACGACCCTTTCACAGGGGTCACATATCAGATAGCCTGCATATCAGATACTTACATTATGATTCATAACAGCAGCAAAATTACAGTTATGAAATAGCAACAAAAATAATTGGACACCACAACATGAGGAACTGTGTTAAAGGGCCGCAGCTTTGGAAAGGTCGAGCCATTGCTTGTTAAGAGGCAATGTGGCTTTTCTGCTCTGTCTAATCGTTTTAAATGTTGGCTTGTAAAATCGGACTGCTGAGTGTTAAAGTTCGGTGTTAGGACTTTTTGACTGTGCCCTGAATAAATGGTCTGTCTTGTTTTCTTCTCTTAAAGGGAGAATCACCATACCTGTTTTTCAGGACTGCTGCTGAGACCCAGGAACAGTGTCTGCATACATTTCCTAGTGCAGAGCCTGGGTGACCTCAGTTAATGTGAACCTTGTCACTGTCAGTATTTCCCAGGAGCCTTTGCATGTTTCAGGAACATTTGTCCCCTACCCCAGACATCAAACTTGAGTTTTTCTTCTTGCAGATCAGCCAAATGGCCGACGACACGGTGGCAGAGCTGGACCGGCATCTAGCAGCAAAGACCAAAGAGCTCCTCGGGTGAAAGTTAGCAGTCACAGCTGCACACTGGAGCCCAGTTTCTGCTCCTCCCTTAGATGGCGAGCTGGCGCCTCCACTGCCCTGACCGTCCACTGGAGGCCGTCGCTGCTGCTCCTCCACGGGAGCCTGAGCCTCCTGTTGAGGTGCTCAGACTTACCAAACGTCTTCCTTGTTTCCCTGCATGGCCTTGTTCTGCTCCGAATCTCCTGGTATGAAAGCCCTCAGAGAAAGTCTGCTGTTGGCAGTTACCTTGACTGAGATGTCACCACCGGCCACTGTCAGGCTCAGCAGCTCTTCTCCTCATCACAGGAGCCTCCTTTCACACGGGGAATGAGACCCTGCCCTTGTTTAAACTCATTTGGGATAATGGGGGCCTTCACCATGACTGCTAATGATCAAGCCTAAATAAATTGGAAAAATAACAGCTGCAGAGGAAAGAGTGATTTGGATGGACAAGCCCAGAGCTTGTTTATAAAGCCACCAAGAGCAGTGCTTTTACCCCTAGCCTGTCATCCCACATGCTGTTCCGTGTGTACTGAGCTCCTTACCAGCTAGCCCTGTTTGCGTTACATCAGTCACAGCCTCTGGCTACTCTCTGCCTACAGATCTAGGCAGAGATCTACGAGTCCATTTTGGACTCTGCTCCTCTTATTTAAACCTCTTTTTCTTTTCTGGTAGTCTGTATCTTGACAAAATTACCAGAGAAAATGGCACAGGATAACGCTTGAAGCTGTCCATGTATTTATGTTGTGAGAAAATTAGTAGCTGCTGACCAAATGCTTTTCCTTTCTTTCTGTCACTCCACTCTTGCTTCTGTCAACATTTATTTGGAAATGAGCTGCCGTTTCTCCAGGGCCTGTCTTCTGATGGACAGGGGCTTTGTTGTGGCCTGGGCCCGTCTTTTTTTTTTTTTTGCATCGTTGTGTGTGTGCGAACATATGAAGGCACCCACCATAGCATTCACGTAGAGGTCAGACAACCCCCAGGAGTCAGCTCTTTCACCATGTGGGACCTGGGCATAGAACTCAGACTCTCAGTATTGCACCAAGCACCTTTATCGGCTGAACCAGCTCACCTGTTGCAGCATGGCATTCAGTGCCAAGTTAAGTTAATTTGTCTTTTTTTTTCTCTCCTGCAATCATTTTTTTCATTCATTAACTATAATAAAACTATCTTTTAGGCGTTATTGGTAATCTTCACAGGAAACTAGACAGATGTACCACCTTCATGTACAAATATGGACACAGATAAGACAATGTTAGGGACTGAATACTCCCAGACAGTGGAGTAGGGAAGTGGTTGAGCTTTTTCTTTTTCTTTTATTTTTTGCCCCTGATGACAGGGTCTCTCTACATAGCCCTGGCTGTCCTTGAACTCACTATATAGACCAGGCTGGCCTTGAACTCACAGAGATCTGCTGCCTCAGCCTCCCAAATGCTGGGATCAAAGGTGTGTGCCACTATGCCTGGCTCAGGAGCATTTCCATTGTGCAATAGCAGCCTCATTTTACAAGGAATAAGTTTGTCAAGTGGCGCTACACCGCTAGCAAGCAGCAGAGCAGAGATAAAAGTTGTAAGCGGCATTCCACAGCCTGTGCCTCCCACTGATGGCAGAGGTGAAACAGCGGTTTCCCCACAAACAGAATTCTCCAGTGCGTACCGACCAGGTGTCCTGTACTGAGCCAATTCTGACACACCCACCTGTAGAGTCTGGGGTTCTGCCCTGGGCCAGGGAAAGTGCCCCATTTCTGATGACAACCACAAGTCTGGAGCACACAAAGCCAGTTCCCAGCCCTCTCCTTTGATCTGGTTAATTAGCCAGAGTGCCGCTCATGACTTGAGAGGTAGGCTTACTGGCTTCTTGTGAAGCATGTTCTGAAGGGTGCAGACGAGTGGGGGTTGGGGAGGCGCAAGATCCTGGGAGGTGTGAACTCGCACAGGTACCCTGGGTGGCCACACTCCCGGCACTGCCCAGTCGTCTCACCTGAAGAAGCCATGACCCCCTGCTGTCTTGTCAGGGTCTGGTGGGCACCATCTTTTTGTGTTATGTGTTAGAACACAGGCTGCTGGCTTTGAGCAGTGCGGCTACACTGAGCTGAATCGGCCGTGGTGCCTCACGCTGGGAGATTTGATCCAGGTGGTGAGGCCTGGCTGAGCTGGGCTCTGCTAGGCTCTGAGCCTCCTACTGCTCCTCTGCCTACACAGGTGGGTTGTGCTGGGAAATAGCCAGTGAGGATTCAATCAGGCCGAGGATGAAAGGACTTAAGGTGCCTTCCTACCCAGCTCACCTACCCTCAAGGCCAGGGATGAGTGGGAAGTCAGCCCACGAGCGCAGCATTAGCCACATGGCAGAGGCTCTGCAAGGGTTCAGTTCTGTGAGTGGCCAGAATGCTCGCTGCAAATGTGCTGCTCAAAGATGCAGGATTTTTTTAATAAACAGAGGAAATGATAAATTATGTTGTAACTGCACTCCAAAGGCATTTGGTTCTTAACAGCCAAATCCTCTGTAGTCTTTAAATAAACAAAACTTATTTGGTGAACAGACGGGGGTGGGGATGGATGAAAGATTTTCAGTACTTGGGTTCCACATGTCAACAATTTCTCTCCTGTGTGTATGTTGGCCAAAGCCATATATCATGATAAATGAATAAAGGAAAGCCCCAAGCCCAGGGCGGTGAGACGGCTCAGCAAATGGTTTTCAGCTGATTGCTCTATTTCAGTCGACATTTATCAAAGAGGGCTGCTGCCCTGCGTGTTGGGAGAAGGGACCAGAAGGCGACTACCTGATCGGGTGTGCTGAGATAGCGGCTTTGCAGGAGCGGTTAACTTCATCCCCTTCTCCCCTGATCGTCCCCGTCTTAAGAAGAGCTCACTAGGCATAGAGGCTCTCACACTAGCAGAATCAACCACCCTCTCAGTTCAGTTCAGTGGCTCTCAAAGTCCCACGAAAAACTAGGTATTAGCCTCTTTAAAAATCTTTCTTTTGGCCCCTGGTGGTGGCACACGCCTTTAATCCCAGCACTCAGGGAGGCACCAACAGGCAGATCTCTGAGTTCGAGGCCAGCCTGGTCTACAAAGCGAGTCCAGGACAGCCAAGGCTACACAGAGAAACCATGTCTCAGAAAAAACCAAAAATAAAAAAGTGGGTGCAGCAGCTCAGCGAGTAAAAGCACTTCCAAATTCCACTGAGTTCAATCCTGGGGACCTACATGGTAGAAGGAGAGAATGACTCCCTCAGGTTGCCCTCTGACCTCCATATGTGTGCCTTGATACATACAGACTCACACAGAAAATAAGGAATTGTTAGACTTCTATAAAAAAACAAAACAAAAAACAACCTATTCTCAGATGCTCTGGTAAATTCTGCTCTTTGTCCTGTAGCTGCACATCTATTGAATGTCCACTGTGAACTCAGCACATTCACTCCCCTGAAATTTCGTTGACATGGGTACTGCTGACATCTGTGTTTGTGTAAGCACAGTCACACAGCCTAGCAAGTACTAGAGTGAAGTTTCAAACCCAGATCCAACTTTGCAGCAGGTTCTTAATCCCTGGGCTTCACTGACAGTTATTCCAAATGCCTGCAGTGATGTCACAGATGTGGACAATAACGGAAGAGAAGCACCTTGCTGGATAAGAGCAAGAAAGACCACCGAGATAGATTTGACAGGCCCTGGTCCCTGTAAACACCCAAGGAGACTGTGGGATCACAAATCCACAAAACCCCACCTGTTGGCAACTTCTGTAGAAGATGTTGGAGAACCTGGGGTGGGCAAAATGACAAGCATGTAGCCAATAGTGATGCAGTAGCAATGGCAGCAGCAGGTGCTGGGCTTGCTATGTGCCATCTGGTTTGCAGAGTGCACCTTCATCTTTACCTCTTGGGAGCCGTTAAACCAACTCTGCTGTTAGGAAAGAGACTTGGGATGAAGGCTCAGCTCCTGAAGCCCCCAACTGATGCTTTCTCTGCCCTTTGTGAGCTCAGCGTCCACGCTGCACAGCTAAGGAGCTAATGTTGCCCTGAGGGCAACATTTACATGCACCCAGGAAGCAAAGCTTAGAAATGGAGTTCTTAAGCCGGGTGGTGGTGGCACGCACCTTCAGACCTCTGAGTTTGAGGCCAGCCTGGTCTAATAAGCAAGTTCTGGGACAGCCAGGGCTACATAGGTTAAGAGCAGTGGCTGTTCTCCCAGAGCACCCACAGGGCAGCTCACAACTGTCTGTAATCCAGCTTTCGGTGATTTGACACATACATTCAGACAAAGTGCCAATGCACAGAAAATAAAAATACATAAATCAGAGGAGAAAGAGAAGAAAAAGGGAAGGAGGAAAAGAAAGAGAAAGAATGAAAAGAAAAAAAGAACAGTGTTCTTCAAGTTTCTGGAGTCTGAATTTGGGGCCTTTTGGTGAGTCTTGGGCATGAGTGGTCTGTAAACCTCCTTGACAGCACTTCATCTCTATGCGGCTGCTGCTCTGCCCACTGCTGTGGCCGAGCTGGAGTTCAGACTGACATCACTTCAGGCAGTGCTTTGGATAGCCCGTTTGCTTTTTGCTGTACTTATATTGTGTTTTCATCCTCTATTCCTTCATTTTTAAAAAAGCCTCTCAGAGTTCCCAATTCTCCCTTTTAGCTCTGGCCTTTCATTACCCTGAGCCATCCCAAAGCTTGTGTCTTCTCTTTCCTTTTGAATTGTGACAAAAACAAATAAACAAACAAACCCCAGTATTGAGCGCACCTTAGCCATTTTTAAGTGTGCAGCGGTATTGAGCGTATTTGTATTATTGTCCAGCTCATCTCCAGGACTCTCTACCTCAAATAACCAAAACCTATACCCATCAAAGAAGCACTACCTCTATCCCCACTTCCCAGCCCCCGGGCCACTACTGTCCCCTTTCTTTCTAAGATCCTCCTGTGGAGACTTACACAGAACCCACATGTGACTTTATTTCACTTGGGCTAGGTCCTTGATACCTGCCTTATGCCATGGGTCCGAATTTTTCAAGGATAAAGAATATTCTTCCATTCACGGGCTATGTTTGTGTATTTGCAAAGCTCCTTAAGATCGTTTCCCATTGATGCCGCTGACGTGTTTAGAGAACCCATTTTCCCTAGAATATTAACACTATGAGGTGAGACTGGGGAAAGCTGCTTCTGCTCAGAGGAGAGTGTCTGAATGAGCAAGGAGTGACCTTTGCCTCTCGTTCCATTCTGGTCCACATCAATCCTTCCTGTGCTGTAACTAAAATCAATCTGAGAATAAGGCCCCCAAAATTTCCAGAGCCCGCACCCCTCTTTTTTTTTTTTTTTCTTTCTGAGACACGGTTTCTTTGTGTAGCCCTGGCTGTCCTGGAACTCACTTTGCAGACCAGGCAGGCCTCGAACTCAGGGATCCACATGCCTCTGCCTCCCAAGTGCTTCAATTAAAAGCGTGCATCACTGTGCCCAGCTACCCTGAACCCTTTTAATGCCCTACCCTGCATTGCCCAGCAAGTTAGACTCTTCAGCCTCATGTCTGCTGGCCTCCAGCTAGTGTATTCTCACCACCACCCCAGTTCAACCACCACAGAGGTGCCTTTTCACCCTTCCACAGATGACAGGCAGCTTCCTCCCACTTCAGCTGTTTATTCTGTCTAGTATGTGCTACCTTCATACCTGCCCCAATCAATGGGTAAAATTTGCCTAGCCTTCATGGCTCTCTTTATTCCATAGTCCTCTCAGCTGGAAGCGGGAGGAGCCTCCTGCGAGTGTCCAGAATCTCTGTGTCCCTCCCAGGATCCACATCTCTGCCCAGCCCTGTATTTGGTGCAGAGCAGGGCTGGAGGAAACATTATGTCTGCTTCCAATGGTCCGCTAGGACTTGAAGACAAATGAAGTCCCATTTCCTTCGTCATCCAAAGTCTCTTATGATCCTTTGAATATATCCACCCAGGACCTTCAGTCTCAGAAGCGAAGCCTCCATGGGGGTTATGAAAGGCACTTCTGTTCCTCATACTGGCATCTACCATTCTCCTCCCTGACGGGCCCCTTGTGGCTGGTCTCTGTAGGCAGCAACTGTCATTAACAGGGTTTGCTCTCCTACTGGGAGTGCCCTCATTCCTGGCAAGAGTGGCAGTTCCTGGGCTTGGGACACAGCCTGCTAGAGACGTCCTGTGCCTACCTCTTGACCCCTGCATTCCAGGGCTTCCTAGGAGAGATTTCAAGCCCCTTTCTAAGTTTTCCAGTACACCCGCACCTCCCCAAACTGACTCATTCTCTGTTGTGGGGCCCTCGGATGGCCCACGGACAGTGAAGGTCACTGATGTCTTCCTTCCTCTCCAGGCTCAAGTCTCAATAGCTCCCTGATCCATCCATCCAGATAATAGCATGGCTGACATGTGCTGAACTTGACTACCCACCCAACAATCTGGGGGCTACTTGTTATTTTGTCAATGCAGACAGAGGCACGGGGTCAGCTTACTTGGCCAAGAACACAGAGGGCGCTAAGAACACAGGCAGTCTGGTATCTGACTCCTGGCTAGGCACTCCCATGAGTTAACTGAGAGACTGAGACAGGGGCGGTGGGGGCTGGCCCTATGAGGTGCTGAGGGGCCAGTGAAAGCCTCGAGGGTCTGGTCCAGTTTGTACTTTCTACTGTTAATTAAGAAAGGTCACTCTGCTTTTCTATGGGTACCAGGGAGAGGGCCCTGTCAGGGACCCCTGTCAACTTCACCCATCTAAGGCAAAATAAGTGAAATAAAGGCATTATAGTAAATGGTCTCATAAAATTACATTCATTACGTTTAGACATACATTGTCTAAATTTAACTAAAAATATCAGTTAAGACAGTTGCATATTCCTGGTTCTTGCTCTCTCTTCTGTGAACAGTCTATCGTGCAATGAGAATCTGATGCTTCTTTTTTTTTTTAAAGCTTTGTTTTAAAAAAATGAAGACTTTGTACTCACTGGTCCCCACTTATTTATTATTTATTTTAAATCACATTATTGTGTGTGTGCGTGCATGGGCCCATCTGTGGAGTCAGAGGACAATCTTCGGGAGTCAGTGCTCCCCTTCCTGGGTTCTCGGGACAGAGCTCATGTCATCAGGCTTGGCTGCAGCTGTCTTTGCCGACTGAACCATCTCTCTGGCCTTTATTTATTTATTTTTAACTTCTGCTGGTTTCTGTTTGTTTGTCTATTTTAAACTCTGCAGATGCCCGAATCTCGGAGTCTGGGAGCTGTAGGACCTCACGCCCACTCCTGCTGCTGCTGTCTCTGAGGCTGACATCCAAGCGAAGCTGTCGCTGTAGCTAGGGAGAAAAGGCGCAAACGGAGGCGGGTTGACCGTGTGGTGTCAGGGACCCCGTGGGGGAATGTGCAGTGGTGGTGAGGCCAGGGTTGGAAACAGGATAATAGTCAATCAGGAGGGTTTAGAGTGCAGCAAGGGAGGAAAGAGAGGAGGGATGGGTGCGGGGAGGCGAGTCAGAGAGAAGAGGGGGGATAGAAAAGACAGCGCTGCACACAGGAAGGGGACGGAGACAAACAGGGAGATAGGAGGCACATGCTTACACACATGCCAGCACAGATATCTCCAGGGAGAGACAGATGGGGAGAGGCGAGGCAGGGCAGAGTGTGAGGATGAGACAGAAAGGGCCGTGTTACCGCTGAGGTTCGTGGAGACAGGTGACAGGTGACAAGAGCTCCGAGACGGAGCGGGGGTGGGGGTGGGGGCGCTTCTTAAACCAGAAAGAGGGTGGGCGGAGGCCCTGGGGCCTCGTGCCGCAGCCTGGGCCTTCCAGGGGTGTGGGCGGAGGAAGCTGCATCAGCTGGCAGGCTGCAGGACTAGATAAGGACGCCTGCCAGAGGAAGGCCGGGGAGGAAAGTCTGGGAGGCTGCCCCAGCCCAGAGAACAATGGGTACTTGACTTCGCCGGTCATTAAAGAGACAGTGAATACAAAGAGCAGCAGAGGCCTCCCCGGGGAGAGCAAAGAAGTCCAGGGCCTGCCCCCACACTCTCTTGGAGTGCAGCTGAACACACCCGGCCTGTGCTTCAAGCCCCTCCCTCTACCTGGAAGGTCCGAAGTGATTGTCGTTTGGGGGGAAGGGCGGTGAGGAGCCAAGGTTGTGGGTTTTAGCTAGAATGGAGCTTCTACGCACAAAGGGCAGCAGAGGAAGCAAGCCTGGTCATAGAAGTAGCGTCACATAAACCAGAGTGTCTTACAGACGTGCTCACGTCTTCCTAAAAGTATTGCTGGCTCTGTTTTTTTTTTTTTTTTTTCTGCATTAGAAAATGAAAAGGGAAGTGGGTTGCATGTAGCGGTGATTGCCTCTTGGTGTCCTCACATAGCCTGTGTAGGTATTTCATCACTGCAGAGAATGTGTAGATATCTCTGGGTACACATGCTGGGAAAACAGAGTGGTTGTTGCTGTGTTCTGGGCGTTGTTTTCTTGTTTATTGATCTATTTATTTTGTTTAATGGCTATTTTGATTGTATGTATGTACCGCCTGTGAGCAGTGCCCATGGAGGCCTGAAGAGGGCATCAGATGCCCTAGGACTGGGTTAGAGACAGTTGAGAGCCGCCATGTGGGGGCTGGGTATTGAACCCAGGTTCACTGGAAGAGCAGCCAGTGTTCTTAATGGCTGAGCTGATCTCTCCAGCCTCCTATTTTGTTTCCTGTTGTCTTACTTTGAGTCAGAGTCTCACTAAATAGCTCTGACTGCCCTGGAACTCACCCTGTAGGCCAGGCTGGCCTTGAATTCATAGAGATCTGCCTGCCTCTGCCTCTTGAGTGTGTGCTGCCATTCCTGATCCCAAGGATTTTTATTTTATTATTTCTTTATTTAGAGATAAGGTTCCTCTCTGTAGTCCAGGCTGGCCTCGAACTCCTAATCCAGCTGGTTCAGCCTCCTAAGATTATAGGTAGGTGTGGCCTCCATGCCCAGCATCATTCTCATCCACCTTTTTTTTATGTTTGTTTATTTACCTATTTCATGAATGAGTGTGTGCATATGCCAGGCACATATGTGGAGGTCAGAAGGTCTGGAAGTTGATTCTTGCCTGTCACTATGAGGGTTTGGGGATGGAGCTCAGCTTGTCAGGTTTGGCAGAAACTACATGCTGAGCCATCTCACCCTTCCGTCAGTCTTGACTTTTAAGCTTTTCTTCAGAAAAGGAAAAGAACGAGGGAGAAAGGGAGGGAAGGGAAGGACAGAAAGAAGGAGAGAGGGAGAAAAGGAGAGGAAGGGAGAGAGAGAGAGAGAGAGAGAGAGAGAGAGAGAGAGAGAATCTCCTAGCTCTTCTAGCTCTCCTTCTGGCCTAATCTAAATGGCTCCACATACAGGAAATCTCCCTTCCCGTGATTCCCCTGTGGTCTCCTCTTGCTTTGTGCTGAGTTCTCAAAGCTTCCTGTGTTTCCCCTAATGATATTCCCATCTCCCCAAAAAGCAGCCTCTTAGGAACAGGGACCTCGTACCCAGGGCCAGGGCAGGGCTTTTGTTCAGGTGTCTGATATTGGACCTAGTCCTCAGTGAAGTCAACCAGGAGGGCTCTGACCACATCTCACAACACACAATCAGTGGGGGTGGGGATAGGGAGTGTAGACTCTTGAATTCCCAAGCCTGGCTTCTAGAATGGGAGTGGGGTCGAGGGCGGCTGCTATAATGACATAGGGTGGAAAGAGAAGGCGTTGGGCACCGTGTCCAGGGCACTGTGCCACTGTACTTTAGCATTACTAGCAAGACCTACTGCTTTGGTGCCCAGTGAAATGGCTCAGAAAAGCGTCAACCAATAAGCTTGGAGACTGAGTTCCACCCCCAGGACTCACATGGTAGAAGGACAGAACTGACTCTTGAAAGTTGCCCTCTGACCTCTACACACGTGACATGGCATGCATGAATTCATGCATGTACACACATACACTTCACATACACTTCGGTCTTGAACTCCGAGTTCTCCCAGCCCACAGAGAAACCAAGCTGCTGATAAAATGGGGCCACTGCGGTGGACAGAAAAGAAGAAATCAGTCCTCCCTCCCTCCGGCTCCCAGGCACCCACTGTTTACAGAGATAGTGCTGGCAAAAGCTAGCTAGATGTGACAGGGAGGCCGGCTGCCTCGTACAAAGCCAGAGTTGGCAGTAACTCCTGGGACCTGGAACTCAAGAATGTTGCATGAGTGGGTGGGTCTAGGAATTGGCCAGTTGGGACTTATACTACTTTTTAAGACACTCCGATGCTGTAGGGAAGGTGAGAGTGAGGTGCAAGTGTGTGTGTGTATGTGTTTGAGCACACACAAGTGTGTGTGCACGTGTTGGTGAACTACCCATGCAGACCAAATGGGGACTTGAGTGCATGTGCCGTGACCGTTTCCTGTCTCGCCAGACACCGCACTGGGATTCTTAAGGCACAGGGTGCAGAGGTGTCTTTGTCTTCATAGGCCATCGCAACCACAGGCTTTGGGAAACAGGGAAGAGACCCAAAGCTCACCCATGATTTTAGTGAATTTAAGGCTTAAAGTATGCAAGTGGCTCACAAGGACCCTTTGATGTCACAAATTCCCTGCTTGGGGTTAAAAAAAAAAGTTCCATCAGCGTCTCTTGGATTCTCAGAACCAATTGATTCCATTTTAAAACCACCTTAAAAATAAGCAACTTGGTGCCTTGACCATAAATTACAACGAGGAGAAAGCCAGCTTCCCCCCCCCCCCCCCCGAGATACAATGCTGGATTGTGGGCGGCCTCAGCTGACTCCTACCTCTGACCTGCTTCCTTTTCCTCTGGTCCATCCCCTACCATCTGATCAACCCTCTTGGGGCAGTCTCCTCATGGCTGGACGATGACCAGCCTCTTGGGCCATGTCCATTCCTGCAGAGCCTAAGAGTCCCCTTAACTGGCCTTTCTCTATTTGACCAACTCTTTAAAATGCAATCCATGCCCATCCCTGGCAGAGGCGCCCCACGGTCAACAGGAATCCAACTAGGACGCGTCCAGGCTGCTCCCGGCTCCAGCTGGGTCCCCTTGCTCTGTCCCGCCCCCCTCCCTTCAGAGACTTTGCATCGTCTATTCCTTTTGCCCGGAATGCCCCAGACTCAAGCGACCACAGCTGCATGGGGTAGCCTTCGGTGGCCTTCCCTAGATGAGTTAGCGAGACAGAAAGATAGAGAATAAAAGATGAGTACAGGAAAGGCTTGGTGGCGACCCTGGGAGTCCCTAGTTCGCGTGAGCGCCGTCAGCCTCGAGGGCACGCTCTGGAAAGCCCTGAACCTGGGAGAGGCTGGTGCTATGTAAATGACTCCTCACCGAGGACCTGCTTCACCTCTCAGCTTTCTTGCCTCCTTGGAGCCAGACCACAGAGGAGGGAAGGGGTCCCAGCAGCCCCTCTGTGTCTTCCCTCCAACAAACCACCTCCTTTCCTGTGAGCATCCCTGTGTCCAGTTCATGGTCAAGAAGCACCGGAACCCGGGAACCCGGGAATCCCGGTGCCTCATCCGCCGACCCGCATCCCTGTTTGTTCCGTCCGTGCCCGCTGACAGCTGCCCTCTGCCCCTAGGCTGTCTGTCCCCCCACCCACAACAGCAGATCTGATTGTGGGGAGTCTTTAATCCTCCCTGTGCCCCGAGCGTGAGCGGGCCGGAACTTTCTTCATCCCCGCAGCCTGCTTCGTGCCAGGAAGGAAGCCTCACGCTCGCCGTCCATTCGGCCAGGATCCGCCGAACGAACAAACAGCTCCCAGGCATTTGGCTGCTCCACGGGGTGGGTTTACCGTCCACCACACGCTGGCTGAGCATCCCCGGAGGCTGCCTCCGTAGCTTCCAGAGCTGAAGCGGTCACCACACGCTGGCTGACCTCACGGTCTGCAGGAAGAGACCGACGTGCCCCGTGGATAGTGCCAAGCGCGGGAAGACAAAGCCCTGGCTAGAGGAGAGAGGGAACCCCCCCACGCCCACCCCGGGTGGCGTCTCAGCGGGACGAGGCCCGGCTTCTGGGGGGCACGACCCTCCCCCGTTGGGCTCGGTGGGACCCAGGGAGCATCCAGGTGTGGCAGACCCGGAGCGTCACCCCCTTCCCCTGGGAGCAAAGACTCGGGAGGGGCCCCCTGCGCGGCGGGTGGGGGCGGGGGCGGCGCGGAAGCCGCGCGCTGCTCTCCGCCACAGCTGGGACTGGGTTCTCTCTGCCCGGCGAGAGGCGGGCTGCTTTGTGCGCCGAGGCCTCGGCTGATTGTGGCCAGGCGCCTGGCACCCACAGACCGCGACCGCCTGGGTTTACCGCGCACCCCCAGCGCCCGGGCGGGCCGTGCGCAGCGCGCCAGCCCAATCTCGCCTCCTATATTCAGAGTTGATTAGACGCTATTTCTGCCTGGATTTTTCAGAAGGCTCAAGAGCTTTTTTAATCACTACAGTGGCTCATTACGCTTTTGCAGTGACACTCATGTCCTTCAGTTCTCTTCTCAGATTAGATTCTATAGTCAGATGAATATTGGATGATTTCATTACATACAAATGCAATCAACAGTTTTGCATAAATTTCTTCTCTTTTCTTGAGTTTCAATTGACCCCAGCACCCATGGTGGCAGGCGCGATCCACATGCAAATGAGCTGGGTTTGCAGCGGAGGGGAGGGGCTGAGAGGAGGCGGGCACAAGCGCCAGCCCGCGGAGGCTGCAGCCTTGATTGCTCAGGCTTTGGGAGAGGGGCTTCGAGGAGCAGGGGCTGATGGTGGAGGGGGCTTGTGTCTAGCCTTACGCTGGCACAGACCTCCCAGCTTGCACGATGCGACCTGAGGCACAGGCTTGTTCAGAGTGGAGACTCTCTGCCTGGGCCAAAGATGGACAGCGGAGGCCCTGACCTCTGCACCTGGGCTCAGGGCGGGATGCTGGAGGAGACTGGGTGGAGGTTCTCTGACGTCCTACGTTTTCCTGTTTCAGCAGCTAGCTGGTGGGTCGCCCCGAGCATTTCTGCTCCGTGGTGGCTCTGACCAGATGAGAGGCCGTGGTGCTGTTGTTATTATCATTATAGCGTCATTATTCCTTGTGGGAGCTTATGCTGTGGTTCTGAGAGCAATCAGCAAATGGTGAAAGCCGGCCTCAGGCAGTTGGCAGAGTTGAAACCTGTCTAATAGTTGTTCTGGGGTCTCTTTCTGGAATTCTCCAGCTCTTTTGTGATGGGGGAAGAGAAGAGCCTAAGAGCTGAGCCTCAGGAGGCTCCTAATCCATCCTTTCTGGATATTTTGGGGGCTCTGCTTGTTGCCCTGGGCCTGGGCAGCTTCCTCACTGCAGCTGCAGAATGCTCAGGACTCCTTGATGAGTAGGGGCTTCTTGCACCCTCTGAAGCAACTGTCTGTCTGGACCTTGGCCCTGGGCCCTGGGCCATGGGCCCCTCAGCCCATCTGCACTGGCTCCTCTGGCTCCATCTGTGGTAGCCCTGAGGTCATCAGGTAACAAGCCCGCCATGGGAGCTGGAGTCACCCTCTCCAGAGCTGGACAGAGTGTCTAAGGCTGACCTGCCCCCTCACTGGTGTTTGCCTCCTGCTGCACCGAGCGGCTGTCATGGGTCCTGGTCTTGGCTGACTCCAGCACCAGGAGGGAGGCTGCAGGGGGAGGAGATGAGAGGGGAACCTGCTGTGCACTTTACACCAGCCCAGACAGCATCCAAGCTGAGGGTGCCCGGACGCAGGTCTACGTGTGTCCCACGTCACTTCCTTCCAGCCACTTCTTCAGGAAAGCTCCTCCTGTGAAAGCAGACACAGTGCTGAGAACAGGGTGTCTGGAACCTAGAGACAGACGCACAGATGCATCATCAGGGCTCCTGTGGGGATGTCACCTCTCCTATTGTCATCATCCTGGACACAACGGAGCCCTGAAGTGGACAGAGTGACTGCCAGCCATAGAGCATGACTGGGTCCTATCTGCGTTGCACAGCCTGGCTCAGGCCCTTTTCTGGCCCATCCCTTGTCCTTTAGATTGGGCACGTGGACACCTAGGAATCTGTATTTAAGCCAGTAGAACCACTGAGGGCCAGCAAGGGGGAAGTCCTGCAAAAAGTCCCACAGCCTTGGAGCCAGAACCTTCCTCTGTGGTCTGGAGACTCTTTTCTCTCCTGCTGCCCCTGGGACCATTCCCGTCTCCAGCCCCACCTCTAGTTGCCATGCAACCTGCCTCCTGCTTTTCCTGGGCCTTCTGGCCCCCAGCACACAGCTACACACATCTCCCCCTCTGAATGAAGCAGGGTGATCTGAGACCCCAGGGCTGCCCGTAGAGCTCTGACTCCCGGAGGAGAGAGCAAAGTGGGCTGTTTCCTGACTTCTCCAAAGCCTTCCCACAGTGTTCTTCCCTGGCTGTCCAGCTTCACCTCCCATCAAGGACAGTGGAGAAGCAACCGTCTCTCATTCACCAGAGATATGACACAGATAGGCAAGAGCCTGAGGCCCAGAAGTAAGGCATGTGGGCAACTCAAGTCATCACAGACTTACCAGAGATGTGGTCATCATTCTGGTCACGACAGAAGCTGATGGAACACACGGAGTGGATGGAGCCACAGCAGACCTGCTCTCCTCAGTCTGGGGGCTGGAGCTGGGGCCGGGAGAGCTCAAGGCTCACCCAAACTGCTCAGCAAGCAGATGAGGATGAGCCGTGTCTCTGCCACCCTCAGATCGGTCTGAGCGCAAAGTAAACATTCAATAAAGCACGTGTTAGGAATGAGCGACAGGGCTGGGGAATTTAGGCACACAGACACGAGCGTGGAGAGGGGCTGGTGTCAGGAAAGTGTATGGATGAAGGAAACCCTGGAACAGGGGCACAGATGCCCAGGCCAGCTGCAGCCAGGGATCCTAGGAGAAACTGTCAGGTAGGAGATGGCACAGGGCTCCACCGTTTAGGCTGCAGAGCAGGCAGGAGGCCCTTGGCTGATTGATTTAAGTTGGGTGCTGTCTGTTTCAGGGAAAGGGATGAGTGACCTGAGGACCTTGCTAGGGGTCAGCAGTGCTCCAGGCAGCGGAGAGTGCTCACAGCCGTGCCAGCCACCCCAGGTAGGGGCCTTGTCCATGCCTCAGACCAGCCCATTAGCTTCACCTTCAGGAGGGCAAACTGAGGCCCACAGAAAGGGAAAACTTGTCACGTACTGTTCACACAGTTGGCGAGTATCCTGTCTGGGATTCAAACCCTCACAGAGGTGGCTTCAGAACTGGGTTCCCAGTCTCCCTGTGACACTGTTTTCCAAAGATAGGCCCCTGCCTCTCTGGGGAGAAGAAGCTGTGCCTCAGAAACACCATTTGAGTGAGGTGGAGTAAAGGGCCTGGATGCACTGGATGCATAGAGGGTGGAGCCTGACCCTGCAGAATCAGGGAGGGCTTTCCTGAGGAGGAGCAGAGTAGGCAGAGCGATGGACTGGGCTGTCACCAAGCCCTGATAATGGCGAACTGGTGCTGGGGCCTCTGGTGCTGATCTGCATTTAATGAGGTGTTTTTGTTTTTTTGCTTCCCCCCCCCCATTCTGTGTATTTAATTCCACCATCTTGCTTCTTTTCCCCTCCCCCCCGAAAAATCCCGGTGACACCGTGCTGTCCCCCCCAGCTGCCCCGCCCTCTTGCAGCAGACTGCACCTGCGCCCTCCAGCTGCAAGGTGGGGCTCTGCCCACACACACAGGGCTGGGCACAGAGCCGGTGCTGCTCAGGCCGAGTTCAGTGCCTCCCCCAGTGCCCGCAGGGCGCTGGCCTCGGTGGGGCTGATGTGCAGGCAAGCTGAGTCACTATAACCAGGGCGCTTGGCCCCAGGCCTGTTCCACCGAGGCCTTTCCCTGTTGAAGATTCTCCCATGGCTTCCGTGACCTCGGGATATGTGTAGGTCACAGCCCGGCTGCCAGGTCTGGGCTCCTGCGTTAGGTCCCACTTGGTCCCCCACGCCCCGCTGCTGTTGGGTCTTCCATCTGGACTGGGCGCCCCCACCCATTTCCGGCCCCTGACCCTGCAGGTTGACACACAGCAAGGGCTGTGAAAATCCACAGGTCTCCCCTCCAGATGGATCTCCCAGAGGGCAGCGGCCCTGTGCGCAGTCTTTTCTGGCACACAGCTGGTGTGTAATGAACGGATTCCCTCGTCCGGCAAAATGGCTCAGCTCAGGGACTGAGCATGTGTGTGTTGACTGAATACGTGAAACACAGCTTCGGGAGGAAGGTTCCCCTCAGGGACCCCCTATGTACCCCAAGAGAAGATTCTTGAGATATTTTCTTTCCTTCCCTGTCTGCGGAGAGACCCTAGGCCTTGGTGAGGTGGTGTCTGTATGTCAGGCAGAATCTGCCTGTCCAGATTTGGTTGGGGCCTCTGGGGCCTGGGGGGGGCAGAAGTGGGGCATGGGAGGCCTCGGGGCCCTGGAGCAATTGCTATAAAGTAAACTCCATAATCAGGTAAATGCCTGCGTGGAGGGGGATGGTCCTCTGGCCAGCCGGAGGGGACCTGTCTAATCTCAGGGTAATGAAAACGTGGCTCTAATTAGGACAGCGGCTGGGGCTGGGCTGAGGCTGCAGCGGGGCTGGAGTGGGGGTGGGGAGGGGTGGGGAGGGGGGTCCGTCCTGGCAGCGGAATTAGAACATTTAAACTGTCAGGCCGAATCGGCCAGAGGCCTGATTACCTGGCGTTCGAGAGGGCCGCTTTGGTTTTGTGTCGCCTGTAATTTCCTGGTCATCCACAGCGAGGCCCGCAGCCACCTTCTCCCGGCTGCAGTGGGGGTCCAGGCCCCGCCGTGCCCACCCCATTTCCACGCCAGCCCCACTCAGGAGGACTGGTGTGGGTGTCCACAGGGATGCGGGCACCTGCGCTGCCTGTGTGTGGTGTCCGCCCGGGGGCTGGGTGGAGGAGCATGTAACCGCTGGCTGGATGGGGACACGGTGCAGGAGAGGGGTGTACACGCTGGGTGTGGGGTGCATGGGTTACAGGTGCAAAGGGAGGTGTACAGCACACAGAGGTGCTGCGCGTGACCCGGGCGAGCCGATCCGGCCTTAGGCATGTGGAGGGCCACATGTCTGTGCTGTGTGTTCACGCTGTCAGACCTCAGGCGCGGTCACAGGCGTGGTCACAGGCGTGCACACACGCTTGGTGTGTGTGTGCTGGTTTTTGTAAGCGTTGTGGGTCAGCTCCCCCGGCTGCAGCGGGTGCATGTTTCAAAGTATGAGCCTAGACTGGTTGGAACGTGTGTGGGTGTGCATGTGTGTGAGAGTGTGGGTGAGTATGCCAGTGTGTGACCGTGGGTGAGTGTGCATGTGTGTGAGTGTGCATGTGTGTGACTGTATATGTGTGTGCGTGCACTGTGTGACTGTGTATGTGTGAGCATGTACAGAGTACATGTGTGTGGGTGGGTAAGAATGTGTGTGTGTGAGAGTGTGTGAGGGTAAGTGTGAGTGTGTGTGAGAGTGTGTGGCGTGTGTGCCCTCCTGTGTCATCTGGGGTGGTGAGCTGTGATGGGGAGTGTAGGCTGGATTTGGGATGGAGGCTGCATCTCCCACTGACAGGCTGTGTGGGCTGTGTTCGCGCGGCTCACTGCTTCTGGCTCACTGCTTCTGGCGCACTGCTTCTGGCGAAGGCGCAGGGGGGAGAAACTCGAATCTACAGGAGGGCAGGGGGGCGGGGAGGACCGTGCTGCAGCGAGGAGGGGAACAGCGCTGCAGTGAGGAGGGGGACAGTGCTGCAGTGAGGAGGGGGAGGGGGGACAGTGCTGCAGTGAGGAGGGGGACAGCGCTGCAGTGAGGAGGGGGAGGGGGACACTGCTGCAGTGAGGAGGGGAACACTGCTTCAGTGAGGAGGAGGACAGCGCTGCAGTGAGGAGGGGGATAACACTGCAGTGAGGAGCTCACGGGGACAGCGCTGCAGCCGAGACCTGGCCTGGCCTGACCTCTGCAGCCAACATGGCGTAGAGAGTGCAGCAGCCATGGTCGGATGAACACACACCCCTCGAGGTCATGTTTGTTACTGTTTCATTTTCTCTCACGCTGGAGCTTCAGTCAGGCTGCGTGAGCAGATGCTCGCCTGGCCCACGGTCAGGAAGCAGAGAGCAGGGCAGCTCCCTCCGGCCTCCTCCTTCTCCAGCCCCTCCCTGGCACCCAACCCACCTCAGCCGGCCCAGCCAACCTACAAACCCCTGAGACACGCTGGAGGTGTGCCCCGCCTTGAGTCTCCACAGCATCAGGCTGGCAGCCGGCATTTTCCACCCGTCTCAGCCATCACCTGCCGAGTGTGTAGACGCCAGGCGCTGCTGTGTAGACGCCCAGTGCTGTCCTGCCTGCCGATGACGGTTGGCAGGCGGGGACACAGACACCCTCAGCAGACCAGCTGACGGCCAAGCCGCACTCAGAGCCCCAGTCTGACCGCGTGAGACATTGCTCTCCCGGGATGGCTGGGCACACCTCTGGTCAGGTCCTGAGGACAGACCGACAGGTCCACCAAGCTCCGGCCCAGCATGCTGCCAGAACCCACAGGACGGGTGCACATGGGGTGTATCAAAGCTATGTGTGAGAAACAGGCAGGAAGCTCGCCTGTGTGTGCAGCAGGGGTGGGTTTGCCCGGCATGTGCCAGTTACGTTCTCAAAGGGCTCCCGATGCATGCATTTCACATGAAGATCATGATACAGGACATACAAACTCATGGCCTTTGTCTCGAGGTGTCTGATATGGATATAGAACTTAAAAAAAAAGATTTATTTATTATGTATGCAGTGTTCTGCCTGCACGTACGCCTGCTCACCAGAAGAGGGCACCAGACCTCACTATAGGTGGTTGTGAGTCACCGTGTGGTTGCTGGGAATTGACCTCAGGACCTCTGGAAGAGCAGCCAGTGCTCTTAACCTCTGAGCCATCTCTCTCCAGCCCCAGATCTACAACTTCTACAATTGGGGAGCATGTACTGGAGATCTATGACAGAGATGAGCCTTCACGGGAATGACGGTCACGCAGCGGGCAGGCATGGCCCTGGCATGTACAGTACAGACGTGATGGACACGCAGATGGTACATGTACAGTGCTTACATGCGTGTGGCTGTGTGGGCACGCGCGTGTAAACGGTGGCACATGTCTGTATTTGTTCGTATGTTGTCTCTGCTTCTGAAAGGCGTCTGTTTGCTGGTGATTCCCGCTCTGTGCGCTCCACCGCTTTTAAACGGCCCCTCACTGTGCCCTCTAAAGTCCAATGTAACTTTGGTGTGAGGCGTCCTTTGTTTTGAGTGTGTTGGGTATGTTTTATGGCGAAGTGGCTTGTGCCCATGCAGTCACGTGGAAGCCAGAGGAGAGAGCGGCAGTGACGGGGTCTCTGTTCCCCAGCATGGGTCGCAGAGGCACAGGCGCCTGGATCAGACTTTCTATGTAGGGCTGGGGATTCGAACCGGGATCCTAGCGCTTGCACAGTGGTTAACGAGCGCATGGCTCGCTAGAGCGGGAGCCTCTGCTCCCAGAGTCTAGCCCAGGGCCTGGTCTGCATGGTTTGCCGCAGAGGGCCAGGCTGTGGCTGCCGGAGTTGCAGGGAGGGGCCTCCTGTGGGCAGCGGAGGCTCCTCCCTGCGCCCTCCGGGGGCGCGACCTCCTGGACCCCCTGGACCCGCGGGGCGGGCAGGAAGCGGAAGCGGCGTATTGTTCCCTGGCCTAGGCAGGGCAGGGCGCCCGCGCCCGCCCTGACCCCCGGCGTCCGCTGGCCTCTAAAGCCCCGGGATCCAGGTTCGAATCCTTGTCCCCGGCCACCCCTAATTTCCCCTGAGCCCAGCTCAGGGTCAGACCTTAACTCCCTCCAGTGCACTCGCTCCTCGGCCCACCCTCGAAGTAGAGTTTGGCCAGCTGAAAAGAAACTAGTGACGGGGCTCCAGTGAGGTCCCTTGGGGTGCAAAAGAGGCTTCCTGTGTTGGAGCCTAAAGGACCCTCTTCTGGGCAGGGTTTTGCCTGCGTGCACCGTGATGGATGGGGAAACTGAGGCCTGGGAGAAGACACTGCTGGCCTAAGGCTGCCGATCCCAAGGCCTTTACTAACTAGGAAGTTTGGCAACTTCCAGGGACCTTCCACTGTGGCTGTGGGCCGCAGCGGATCAAATTAACACTAGTCCCGTGAGGGCGAGCCAGCCGCGCACTGCGGCTCACTGATTTCCCGTACTTTCTGCAGTTGGGCAGGAAGAATCAGAGGCCCAGAGAGGTCAAGCGAATGGCGGAAGGTCACACAGCAAAATGGTTGTGAGGTAAGACCTCCACCCCACCCCCGCCCTCCACCCACAGTTGGACCCGGACCTCGACCCCTCTTTTCTGGATACGTCCTTCCTCCTGCCTGTGGAAATGTTGGGGACCTGTCCTGAAGCAAGCGCCTTGGCTGGCTGGGCCCAGAGATTCTGCTCATGGAGGGACTGCCTCCTCCCACCCTGCCCCCACCCGGGAACCCTACACCGGGGTAATTGAGATCAGATGCGGCGGTGACCCTCGGAATGCTCCCGGGAACCTGGAAGCATTTACTGTCTGCAAGGGAACCCAGGGCTCTCTCCCGGCTCCCCTCCCTCCTCCCTCCCCCCTCCCCGGCCGCCTCCTCCCCAGGCGGGGAGCCTCGGGTACTGCCTGGGGTTAGAACTGGGCCTTGATGAATAGGGCTGCTGAAAGCCGTCCAGGCTTCCTCCTTCCTGGGGATACGGTTACAGGGGGCCAGACTTCCTGCCCCTTCCAGAGTGGATCTGCAGGCTCTCAGGGTAGGGGCTGAGCAGCTGGCCCAGGTTCAGTCAGACTGGGGCTCAAATGTCACCTCCTCAGGGAGGCCCTCCCTGACCACCCCCTAGGAAGCAGCCCACCTACGGGCAGTCTTGTCTTCAGCTCTGCTGGCTGGCTCGCCGTGTTGCACCACCAGCGGGGGCTTCGCTTTGCTCCCAACCATGGGTCCCAGTTCTGGGCCCACACATAGTAGCTGCTCAGTAAATACCAGCTGGATGATGTCATGTGTACTGACCCAGGAACGTGACCTTGACTCTTCACCCCTGACCCCCAGACCCCGGGTCAGGACAACCTCACCCTGTGTTGGTCTCAGAGCTCCAGTGTCTGTGGCTTCCTGTTCTACTGTCTCTGCTCCCCCTGGGAGCTCCAGGCTGACCTCCGACCTCACATGTCTGGCTGTGGCCTGCCTTTCAGTTCTGCTGTGTGACCCTGGGCACGCCTCTTGACTTTGCCCAGCCCACAGGCTTCTTCAAGGAAGAGCCAGCATGTAAAGCCAAGGGTATGTGACAAGGACACCCAGGCAGTTTGGAAACCTATTCCCTTGATTTTTTTTTTTCAAAATATGTTTTATCCCTCACTGTGTGTGTGTGTGTGTGTGTGTGTGTGTGTGTGTGCGCGTGTGTGTGCGTGTGTGTGCGTGTGTGTGCGCCTTTCTCCATCCACCGTATGGATTTGGGGGCTGCAGACGCTATGCCTGCTGCTCCATCTCACCGCCCCTCACTGTCTCTTCGCACCGTACGGCCACGCCGAGCCTCCTCCGCGTGTCTGGCTGCAGGGTGTCCATCCACCATGCCCTCCCCTCGACAGAGTGAACGGGCTGGGCGGCGTGTGCTGGCCTTGGCGCTAATCCCTGGCCTCCAGCTTCTCCCCTGTCTGTCAGCAGCCCGGGCCGGTTCCCCAGGGGGCACGGGGGGGTGGCTGCCCTCCGGGCGGAGCACCTCCTGCCACTGTGGGGTGGGGGGTGGGGCCGCTGTGAGAGGACACAGCCCTCCCTGGGGGCCGCAGCTCCGTGAGCAGAAGGCGTCCTTGAGTAGGGAAGGGACGGTCATCCTGGCCGGCGAAGCGCGGTCCCCTCCCTTGGACACTCAGCAGCTACTTGTTCCGAGCACGGGGTCTCTGCTGCAGGGCCGAGGAGGGGAGGACACTGTGGGGGAGGGGAGGCCTCCGGGAGGGCTCTTCCCAGGGGTGAGGTTCGGGAGGTTTCGGTGTGGGTGGGGGGGCGACGTGGGGGGAGTTTCCATGGTAACGCTAAGGCGAGTGAGAGGGGTGCAGGGTCTCAGAGGCAGTGAGGGGGTTTCAGGCCACCCAAGAGGCCTCCCCGACTCCACGCCAACAGCAGAAGGCCAGCGTAAATCAGGTCCCACTTTCACACCGCGGCTGGAGCAGGGGGTGACTCAGGACTTTGTTGAAAAGAACCGTGTTGCCTCACGGTCTGTTTCGAGGCCACACTTCCCAGGGGATGGAAATGTAGGACACCCGCTCTGGCTAGGCATCATGGGTGAGCACGGCTCATGCCTTCTCCGTGCGGCCCTTTGGACCCTGGGCGTGCAGGCGTGCTGGCAGAGGTCCCACGCCGGTTCCGCTGTGCTGGGGCAGCCAGCATGGCCAGCGGGGAGCCAGCCTCCTTGCTCCAGCCGGCAGACGTGAAAAAGGTGGCCTATGCTGCCACCTGGTGGTCACTCCGGAGTACTGCCGCGTGCGGGGGCTCTTTGCGCAGTCCTGCCCTTCGCGACTACGCATCCTGGCTGTTCGTGGAGAGGCCTGGAGTTACTTACTGCTTCCTCCCTCCCTGCATTTCAAATCCAGCCTGTCCCCGCGGAGAATGTGCAAGAAACCCACTATCTTTTCTATCCAAGACCAATTTCGTTTAAAACAAATTACAAAGCAAATAAAGAAGCTGCTTGGCAGAAACTCGGATTCTTTTCAAGGTCAGCACATCGTAATTTGAATTTGTGTTTGTGATGTGTGTGAGTGTTTTGCCGGCACAGTTGACGGTGCTCCCGATGCGCAGGGAAGCCAAAAGAGGGCGCGGGATCCCATTGAGACTGGAGTCCCGCTGTGTGGGCTGGAGTCTGTCTCTCCAGCCTAAGGGTCAGCCCTTCTTGAAGTCAAGCTGTGTGTGCTAGGTGCCCAGAATCATATTCTGAAGATCGGCTCTGACACTTTAAATGAGCCCACCGCGCAGGGATGTGGGGCGGAACTCTGACGCACAGGACTCCTTTGCGCGGGAGTGAAAACCCAGCAGGACCCACGCTGGGTGTGTTCTCCGCTTGCTTTGGTGTAGCTGTGCGCCCTTGCGCAAATCCAGCTTACCACCTTGCTGAGATACTTGGGACTGTGTGGCTCTCTTACTGGGACCCCAGGCCCATCAGGCAGATAGGGAATGCGCCTCCTGCTAGCCACCTTCAAGACCAGCCCCATCTCTCCCTTATCCCCACAGCCAGCCCTGGCTGTGCCCCACAATGGTTCAGGTCTGTATCCCAGTGCCTGGCTTCCGTGCTCAGAGCTCACGTTTGTCATTAGATGCCCCTGTGACCTCAGTCAGGTTGCTTGACCCAAGTGCCCTAATCTAGACAGCAGAGCTAAAGATAGCAGTGGGTCCTTCGGAGTGTTATCTTTACGGTGAGAAGAAATTCCATCGAAGAAGTTGTGCTGAACTGGGGCCGTCTCAAGGTTAGAGGCCCCATGCCCAGGCAAGCCCCCCCTTCACTTGTGGCACCCCACCTGAAAGTTGAGAGGTCCCTTGAACCATTCTCAGGTTTGAGGATTTTCTAGAAAGACTCCCAGAACTCCCCCAGGTGTACTCAGGCTATGGTTGGTTCCAGGGTGAGTACTTGTGAAGGATGGGCAAAGGGAAAGGAAGAGCCCTGGGGGAGGGGAGGTGTCCAAGGCGATGCTTCTGTTACTCTCTCTGTACCAGGATGTCGGATGTCGGAACTGAGGTGTGGTGTTCCCGCACTTAATCCCTGTCTCCAGGCTGAAGGATGTAGCCTGATCCAGAAGCCCATGCCTTAAGCTTAGCTTCTCCCACGGCCGCTCCCCACCCTAAGACAATGCAAGCGTGCCAGCCCATGCTAAATCACATCTGTGAGAGTGTCTCTAGTCTGCTCCAAGGAGAAGCAGCATTCAGAAGGTCCAGAGAACTTCCCGGAAGCCGAGGGTGAGGCCAAGTCCATTACTACACAGATGTAACTAGAATGTGGTGTGGCTTGTATGTGTTCTCAGAGTCTTAGTTGTTATCACAGAGTTACCATCTGCTTCCCACATTCTCCCCATCCCCCCCAGTCCTGATCTCCCCCCTCCCCCATCCTCATCTCCCCCCAGCCCTGATCTCCCCCCTCCCCTGTCCTCATCTCCTCTCCAGCCCTCATCTCCCCATCCCCCGTCCTCATCTCCTCCCCAGCCCTCATCTCCTCCCCAGCCCTTATCTCCCCCCCCCGTCCTCATCTCCCCCCAGCCCTCATCTCCCCCCCTCCCCAGTCCTCATCTCTCCCCTCTCCAGCCTTCATCTCTCCCCTCCCCAGTCCTCATCTCCCCCCCAGCCCTCATCTCCCCTCCAGCCCTTATCTCTCCCCTCCCCAGTCCTCATCTCCCCCTTCCCCAGCCCTCTGGGCCTTCGCACATGCTGCCCTCTCTGGGAAGAACATCAGGGTTGAGCTAGGTTGAACCTTCTGGGTATGTTTCTGCCTTTTATACCATCGCCACCGCCTTGTCAGTTGTCTGTGCCCATTCCCCCCCCCCTCCCGGGGCAAAAACAGGTCACCTGTCCTGCTCTTTCTATCCCTGGTGCTCAGCAGAGTAAGCCTTAGGCAGCCGGTTATTAAGTTAATTTTTAATTCCCCACTACGGAATGACGCTTAAAAACCAGGTTAGATCTGGAGAAAGGATCTCAATGCAGAAGGCACAAGTCCAGTAAAGAGCCCATTACCTATGTAAGCGCTGCGTCTCAGCCTGGTTCAGGGCCAAGGCTGCATGCCATCTTGTTTCTCATTTAAATCCTTGTGTGCCTAATTGCGTCCATGTCAGAGAGGCTAACAGGTGGCTCTCCCGGGGGCACACAGAATAGCCAGGAAGGACTCTGGCTCCCTAGTGGCCTTTTGAAAAGGGGCTGGGCAGCCAGAAAGGCAACCGCAGAAAGGCACAGAAGTGAGGTACCTCAGGTTCTGGAGATTAAAAAGTTATTTCAGTTTAGTGTGCCCCGGGACCTTTCTAGGAGGAGGCTGTGTGCTAGGGAGGGGCGGAGAACATACAGGATAGCTCCTCTACCCCCAATCTGCCATGGTGGGGAGGAGCCAGCAGGCAGGAGAATTCCTTAATCTGCCATGGGGAGGGAGCAGGAGGAGCCAGCACACAGGGTAGTCCCATCCATCTGCCTGCTGAAGACTTTTGAGGTCCTCAGAGCTGTTTGGGAGGCTGTTGAGCCCAGGCTTGGGTGGGGAGAGAGGGCCTGAAAAGGGGGAAGGAAGAGCTCCCAGGGCAGAGGTCATCCAGAGAGCAGAGGGAGGAGGGAGGGAGCCCCTGGGAGGAAGCCAGGATTCAGGGTTTCCAGGCACAGCCTGAACTCTGCCAGAGAAGGCACTCTAGGGTTGGGAGTGGGCCACCTGGATTTGATCCCTGGGACAGGTGAGCAGAGACCAAGGCCTCAGACAGACTCCATCCTGAGCGCCTTCAGGGAGAGTTCTGGGGCCGGGAGCTCAGGCTTAGCTTTGATGCTGTCCCTGGTTAACTGCCTCTCCTGGGTGCCTGTGGTGGGGCTCAGTCTCTGTTGAGCAGAGGTGTCAGTGGTGGCTGCAGAGCAGGTGGGGAAGCTGGCTAGGTCCCAGGTCCTCTCTCCACAGGCCTGGGCCTTGCTCACCGCAGGTCACCCAGCTTCTCGGCCCACCTCGGAGACCACAGCCTGCTCTTCTCCTTTTCTGTTTTTGGATAACCTAGCATTCTGAGGAAGGCCCAGGCTGGCCGGCAGGACCCAGGAACTCAGCTGTCCAGGGGAAATCTCCAGAGCGTTGGTATGGTGACATGTGTGGGTGTCACGGGCCTCAGTTTTGGGAGCAGAGACTAGAAGGGTCCTTCCTCTGCCATGGCCCTGCTTCTGTCCTTCTAGGGAACACGGGTTCCTGTTGGAACAGGACTGCCCTTGGAGGCTGGTGGTGGGTGGGGCAGAAGGAATTCAGCCTTGGCTCTCAGCTCAGGGCCTTTTGCTCTGCCTAGGGAAGCCGTGGGGGTAGCTGGGTAGGGAGCTGTGACCAAGGGCTGGACTCTGAATTCAGTGTGGTAAACTCTGCTCTAGCCTTGAGCAAGGGGTAGCCCTTAGCTAGGCTTTCTCCTCTGCCTTGGGACAGGGGTATTCCTTCCTGTGTCTGGGCTCCCCCTGCAGTTGAGGGCAGCTAAGTTAGTTCACCCACAAAGCAGCAAATAAACTGTTTCCTGTGTCCTCCCCTCTCACAGAGACTGCAGTGATACCGTGGCTTTTGGGGGTGGGCATTTCGGCCCTTCTCATAGTTTCCTGCACCCAGATCTCCTTCCTCTGAGTTCAGTGTCTGGGCTCTTCAGTGCCATGCTATTTCGCCGACTGCAGCTGGAGCTGGGAAGCCCCTCCTACTCTCTCTCAGTCCTATGAGTCCTACTGGTCCCTGGCCAGGAGGGACGTTTTAACTCCAGCCATAGTGCAGTAGCCTCTAAGGGCTTCTCAGACAGTTTCCCTGGTAGGGAAATAAGTGCTGGCTTGGGGCAGGTGTGTGATGGGGCGGGGAATGGGGTGGGCAGGAGGAGGGAGCAGTGGAGACTGGAGGTAGAAGGAAAGAGGCATCTTTGGTTGGAATACTACCCAGAGAAGTGAATTACCAGTAGGAGGATATTTTGTTTATTTGTTTGAGGTTTGTTATTTTGTTTTGAGGGTTTCTCTGTGTAGCCCCAGCTGTCCTGAAATTCACTCTGTAGGCCAGGTTGGCTTTGAACTCAGAGATTCGCCTGCCTTTGCCTCTGGGATTAAAGGAATGCGGCATTATGCCTGGCCTAGGAGGACTTTTTAAGGACTGAAAGGAAACAGCAGAGGTCAGAAGGCCTCCTCTCAACCTCTTAGCCCTTGAGGAAAATGTGGTACTAACTGAGCACCTACTGTGTGCTTAGTATTCTCACACCCGCTGTTACATTAAATCCCTCCCAGACATTTTCACTGTCTTGTAGCGGAACTGTGTGGCCCAAGGAATTTTAACAACAATGCCAAGGCTACACTGCAGGATGGAAGCCCAGGAAGGCCCGGCCTTCTATGGCAACAGAGTGGAAAAAAAGACCATAAAGTCTTGGATGGGCAGAGCTGAGAGGGAGGGAAGAACCAAAGGAAAAAGGGGTGGGTTTGGATGGAGATGGAAGGTGAGCGGCAGAGGGGACTAGCCTGGGGACCATGCGGATTTAAGGGCAGCAGGTGAGAGGAGGAGATGAGGGGCAGCCATCCCAGACATGCCACTGTCATGAGACTTCACGGGAGTCTGTAGCAGGGCACGTGTTGGTTTGTGGCCTTCAGCCTTGGGAGCCGGGACCCCCCCCCCCGGGATCTAGGCTGCACAGTTCTTGCAAGGTAATCCTCAAGCTTCCCCGCTTTGTCTTCCCATCGCCTTGCCAGCTCCTTGAGAGGGCTGGTGTTGGTCTCCACGGCCTCTCTTGCAGCTGGCTAGGATGCCACCTGAGCATTTGTGGGATGGTTGGAATGGAGCGGAGCTGTGAGGGCACCCCTGTGTGCTATCCAGAAGGCGGCACGGGGAGGGCTCCAAGTTTCGGGGTCCTGAGGTGCCCACATATCCAGTCTGTCTCTTCCTCAGAGAGTGGGAGGTGTGGGCATGCGGTTGACCATTGCTCAGTGCTCATTTACCATCGGCTTCTTTCCCGCGGTCCTGCGGTCCCCGCTGGATGGCCGTGCTTCCTTTCCCAGTACCTCAGTGACTCACTTCTGCACACATACAGGAACATGCACACACACATGCACACACAGACCACACACTGTGTCGCTGTAGAGAGAGTCTGGTTGGGTGGAGGGGATCATGGCTCCTCACAGCCGTGGGTCAGGATGCTTGGAGGGGTGGCGGACCCGCGGCTCCCTCACTCACTCGCTCATCTCTGGCTTAAAGAGTGTCCATCAGTCTGCACGGGGTGGGGAGTGCTGAGGGGTGAAGCCTGCCCGGATAACCTACAGGCCCCTGCTGGCCAACTCACCTCTCTCTGCAGAAAGATCCTCACGGGCTCAAAATGTACAGAGCCCCTTTCAGGGCCATGGAGAGGCTCCCGCAAGATCAAACACAAGAGTGTGTGTAAAGGGTGTAATGAGAATACTCACACACTCACACACACACACACACACACACCAATTCGTTCACTCTTGCTGACTTAACAAATACTGACCCACTGCCTATTAAGCACCAGGCAGCCTCTTAATTGTTTTTACAGAACTTACTTAAACATCACAACAGCCCTAAGAGGATGGTTCCGCCTTCGCCCCCGTTTCACAGATGTGGAAACCCGAGGCCCAGAGAGGCCAAGGAACATGCTCAGTGACATCCAGCTTTGGACCCACGCGCAGAGGTGCTATCCACGTTGTCCTTCCTTAGAATTTAAATCACCGTAAGAAAAGGTGGAGGTGGAGGCCCGTTAAGGGAAAGCTACTTCCTCCTGGGCAAAAATAGAATCTGAGTTCTACTTCTGGCCCTGGCAGGAGACCCGAAATACCCCACAGGACTGTCTGTTTATTTTAAGAGTTAATCCAGTTGGCCAATCATCCGACCTCTCCAAATCTGAGGCATCTGGAGGAGGAGACCTGCAGAGGAGAGGGTTTGATGAATTATCTTAATGAGATAATACGCTTTCCCTTCCCGGAAGCCCCGCCCTCGAGGCAGAGGCAGCTCCTGGCAGAGCTTTCACCAGGCACCACCTCGGAGCCCTGCCATTGTCTGCCCACTTATCTGAGCCCTAAATTAATGTGTAACTTTCCCCTTATTTCTTAAGTCCTGGCTGAAAGTTAAGCATGCTGTTCCAGACAGCGTTTCTCACAGGTTCTCCAAAGCTCCCTTCTTCCTTTAGGCTGGAAGGCTGGCTGCTGATGTAAAAGGCATAACTCTCCCCACCCCTCCCTCCTCCTTTCTCCTGGCAGCTTACCTGCCCTGTTGTTTCTCTTTTCCTTTGCAGTCTGTTTTTCATTAAGGGAACCCCAGTTTCCCTGTGACACCGTGTCTGGGCAGTGTCTAGCTATCCCTGTGGGCCTTGGCTGCTCTGCAGATGTGGGCATCCTCTCCTGCTCTAGCCAAAGCAGGAGGTACAAGAGGGCACAGCCTGGCTCCCAGCATCCCCTGCAAACCCTCTTCAGTTTCTTGAGGTCAGAGAAGAAAAGACCCTGGATGCTGAAGCAAGCTGGGCTCTTCCCAAGGTGGCCTGCCTCTCCATCCAGGCCCAAGGCCAAAGGCTCCTCCTCACTTCCTTCATCTTCCTGATATAGGGCCGCCTTTCCTCTTAACGTACTCCTGCTTCTTCCTTGTTGCCTAGAGGGATAGAGGGACCTCAGCTGTTCCTGCCTGCTTCTCTTCCTTCCTCTTTTTTTTTTTTTTATTTTTATTTTTTGAGACAGGGTTTCTTTGTGTAACTCTGGCTGTCCTGGAACTCACTCTGTAGACCAGGCTGGCCTTGAACTCAGAGATCTGCCTGCCTCTGCCTCCCAGAGTGCTGGGATTACAGGCGTGTGCCACCACCGCCCGGCTTTTATCTTCCTCTTTTAATTTAACTTCCTTCATTACAAAATTGTGTGTGTGTTTGTGTGTGTACATGCATGCATGTGTTTGTGAAGCTCGAGTTGAGTTTGAGTTGGATGTTAGTCACCGGGTATCATCCTCAATTGCTTTTACCTTTGTTTTTTTGAGAGAGAGTCTCCCCGAATCTGGAGCTCACAGAGTGAGCTAGTCTGGCTGGCCAGCAAGCACCGAGGATCCTCCCGTCTCTGCCAAATGCTGTGATTCTAGGCACGCAGTACGGCACCCGGCTCTTTCTATGGGTCCTGGGGGGATCTGAACCCAGCTCCTCATGCTTGCAAGACAACTGCTCTACTGTTGAAGCCATCACCCCAGGAAACCCGGCCTTACCTCTGCTCCCATTCTGTCATGCGAGGGTGGGGGTGAAAGTTGGGGAGGCACAGTCTAAGACTGCTCAGCTAGAACAATCGCGCATTCCATCTTCCTGATGATAGCAGTTGGCCACCGGAGCTGAGGCAGAGCGGTCAAAAGGGTCTCAGGCCCTTTCCTTGGAGGCTGTAGGGAGAAAGGTGTTCTCCTGTCATACAGGACTGGGGCATGAGGACACTGTGAACCTGGCAGTACTCAAGTCCTGGAAGAGAGGGGGAACGAATATGAATTTTAATGCAGCCATATCTGTCCCCTGATTTTCAACTTCTTTGCCAACGTGACCTTGAACGTCTGCCTCTTGCACTGGAAATGATCCCAGCTTCTCCAGGGGCTTCCTGGAGGTGAACCCCGCTCCCCCCCCAAGGGTTGCTGCTGACGTGTAGGCGAGAATGTTTCCACGCTGTATATGGCTAAGTGGCGCTGAGCGATTAACAAAGCATTCACGCTGGGGCACCCTCCCTGTGTGGGGTGAGGCAAGCCACTTCCATCTGAAAGGCTCCAGACAGCGAACTTCTGCAGCTCTGGCCGGGGGCCTGAGGAGTTGTTTGAAATATAAATTCCTGCTTTCTACGTTTCTAAGCCCCGGTGCGGGTGTGCAAGTTTGCCAGGGATGAGATGTCCTTGCACTGGGGCATGGCTGTTTCTTTACGTGGTTGGTCCATTTTATAAGAGGCCGCGGGGCCCAGAGGAGCCATAGAATTCTGATACCTGCAGGCAGCCGAACTGGACTGGAAGCCTCTGGCTGCGCCTCACTGTGGTCCTGCTGTTTCCCGAAAAGGCTGCTCCCCTCAGAACGGTAACGTCTTATTGGGCCTGCGCTCTCCAGGAGTCAGCCCACACCAGAAACACTCTTTTCTCGGCTTCTGATAGACTCCGAAGCCTGGTGGCTGGCCCATCTCCAGTCTGCACTTACTGCCCTTTGCTTGCCTATCACAAAACTCCATTTCCCAAGCTCCTTTGCAGTTGAGGGAGGCCATGTGACAAAACTGGCAGGAGAGAAGTACCTGGGAGTCTGTGGAAGTATCTCAGCCTTTCCACGCTTGAAGCAAGGGGCCGGGGGAGAGGGGAGGGATGGTGGTGACGGATATAGCAGCAGAAGGAGCGACTGAAGAGCCCTCTCCTGACATGACTGAGCTTGACTGGAATCTCCACCTTGGTTCTACCTGCCATTTGAGGAAGAAGCGTCCCCACCCCCTCTTTTGATTAAATCTCCCATGTGTGGTTTTCTTGTTTTTTTTTTTTATGTTTGTTTGTTTTTCATATACATCTAAATGTAATCCTGACACAGGAAGCTAGTACATTCCTGCCATCATTCTCTTGACATATCCATAATCTAGGACCACAATGGCAGATGGAATTCACTGTATAATTATTACTTACAATGGTGACAACAGTACCAGTCATTTCCCGAATGCCCCGGGGGGCTATGGATTGGTCTAAGTGATCCTGGGCCCTTCACAATGGTTATTACTGTCTTCATTGCCCAATGAGGAAACTAGGCTCAGAGACATCAAATGAGCCACTCAGAGTCACACAGCTAGACCGTGGAAGCCAGGCTCTGAGCCCGGGTTCCGGGGACCCCCGTTCCTCATGACTATGGCAACAGACTTCTTTCCCAAGTAGGGAGACTTAAACCCAAGAGGAAAGGTGACTTACTCAAGATTGCACAGGGATTTCAAGGGCTGTAGTTATAAGAAAGCAGATCTTCTGCGTTTCCATGATTCTATGGGTCTTTAGGCAGTGACAGAGCTTGAGGTCTAGGCTAAGTTCTGAAGGCAGTGGGAGCTAGGGAAGGTTCTAAGCAGAGTTTTCAGGGTGATTCACATATCAAAGGAAGGCTGTGACAATCTCTCTTCTTCCTCAGCTGTGATGGGGGTGGGGTGGAGTTACATTATTATAGTCACAGACACCTTTGGAACAACCTGGTCCCTTAGCCATATATATATATATATATATATATATATATATATATATATGTATACACATATGATACCATAAATATGTCATATATATATATATATATGATGACTATATAGGAATATATATTCATCTCCTGTCACGGGTGACTGAGTTCCCATGACCCCAGGAACTGACGTCTGATTCTCTGTAGATTGCTCAGATGGTAGGAGAAGGGTGAGGAGGACACTGGTAGAAGGACCATTGAGCTATCCTGTGCTAGTCAGGTGGTGAGATCTGTCAGGCAGAGGGCCGTGCAGTGGAAACTCCCCAGACAAACAGGGAATTCTCCAGGCACCAGCCACCCGCCTGCTTATCTTCTCGGCCCATCCCTGGCAGGATCTGGGTGTTTGTTTCGAAGACTCGGCGACAGGAGTCTAGGAGAGTTAGCAATAGGATGTGGCAGGGCAGGTTGAAATCCAACAGATCGGGGCTCCGGTCTCAGCTCTGTCACCTATAGCTTGCAGCTTCCAGCAGGTCAGCTCACTTTCCTGCTTACAGAAACTGGAAGAAGAATAAAATCTACCTCGAGGGGCTGTTGTGAGTTACAGAAGGGACGGAGGCTCTCGGTACCCTGCCTGTGGCTGACAGCGTGGCCCCAGCAGTGGTTGTGACTCCTCTCTCCTTGACTCACCCAAGGTCTAGAGGAACCTTTGGGCCTCTGCTTCTCCTTCCGAATTATGCTACCTTCCTCTCTGAGCTGTTTTGAGGATTAAGCAAAAAAGGCAAGCAGATTTGTGGTTTTCACCGATCTGCAGGATTTCTGTTTTCCTCTTAGTGTAACCTTGAGCAAACCACTACAGTTCTGGGACTCTGCTTTCTTTTGCTGTAAATGGAGATGGCAATATTGGATTCCCAGGGCTACTGGGGAAGGGATATACATACACACATACACATCATAGGTTATATATGCCTAGTAGATTCAGAAGAAATGTTATTTTCATTATCTCCGATACTCAGTGAACACCTGGCACCGAGAAGGGACAGAGGAGGGGCAGAGAACTTTCCACGAGGCCAGTCCTGCTCAGCTAAGGAAGAAGAGTCAGTGGAGAGAGAACCGATGCTGAGCTCCAGGTGAAGGCTGGATGCCCACCTTGACTGGCTCCTGCTGTTTTCAGATGAGCTCTTGCAGAAACGGAATGAGTAACCCCATTTTTTTCAGATGGGGAAACTGAGGCCCACAAAAGGCAGCCAAAGGCTTAAGGCGGTGGTGAGAGTGGAGACCAAGCAGGGCTTGGGACTGAGATTCGAAGAGATTTGAAGCTGACTGCAGAACTTTCCTGTTCTGTGAACTAGCCTGCAGAGGTGGGGCGGGTGGGGCTGGGCTCACGAGTGATTCAGGTGAGAGTCAGCTTAGGATTTCCAAATGCTGGGTGGGTCCTCCCCATCGCATTCAGATGTGTGCTAGGTAGGCAGGAGGGTGACTGGCATGAGGCAGGGGGTGGGGAGCACACAGAGAGAGAACACCTTATCACTCACTTGTGGGGGGTAGAGAAGCGGGTTCTTGCTACCTTGGCTAGCAGTGGGCTCAGTGGGAAACTGAGGCGGGAAACTGAGGCAGGCAACGGCCTTTTCGGGGGTCACCCCAGCAGATGGATGTGCTGGCAGGCACCTTGATGAGTCTGGCTCTGGTCTCCTTGGTCACATGAGTTTTTCCTGTATAATTATTATTCAAACATTTTTATTTTAGATTACTTTTACTTTACTGTACATTGTGTAAATGTTTTGCTCATATGCACACATGCCTACGCACACACACAAACACATATGCACTACAGGTGTGGCCGGTACCCACAGAAGACGAGGGTGTCAGCTCTCTTGGAACTGGAGTAAGAAGCAGCTGTGAGCCACCATGCGGGTGCTGGGAACCCAGCTCACGCCCTCTGCAAGAGCAACAAGTGCTCTTAACTGCCCAGCCACCTCTGCAGCCCCTTTCCTGGATTCTTCACATCAGGGCTCCTCCCACGCAAGCAACCAGCCTCTGGGGATCTTTTCAGTCAGCCAGACCCTGTGTTTGAGGTTTAAGGAGGCCAGAGTGACCAAGACAACTTCGGAGAGGGTCATCTTCCATCTCTCACCACCGCGAGCACACAGAGCTTCCTGCTGGAGAGAACCGGAAGGCGGTGTGTCATGTGGAGCAGGAGCACAGGGAAGGGTGACTGTGGGCCGTGAGCCTTCTAGCAGAACGGGGATGGCCATGAGCTAGCCTTGATGTCCTCCCAACCTGTATTCACCTGCATGTTGGACCTCTCCTTTAAGGTGGACCAAGTCCAAACTCTACTGTCCCAGTTGCCTGCCTGTGCCTGAGTGTTCTCCCCGGAGCAACCCCATCTGAATGCTCTCTACCTCTCTATCCCACACCCCAGTGCCAACTGGCAGGCGCTGGCACCTCAGCCACCATTTCTCTTGTCTGCGCCTTCCTCTGCTGCTCCACCTTCTTGGTTACGCTTGGTCTCTGTATTGGCACGCTGTATTGGCACCCTGGCTGGTGTCTTGACCTCCGTTACATCCTCCCTTCATCAGTTCCGTACTCCCATTGCATCCCTCCTCGACAGCATCCATCTTCTGGTGGCATGATCGGCCCGGAGTGTGCTTACAGCCAGGGCTCATTTGCTCTCTGCTGGCGCAGGACCTGCCCTCACTAACCACCTGGTCTGATTATCCCGCTGTTCAAATGGGAAGCAGGCCCTAGAGGCTTGTGTATGGTCATAGCAAAGGAGACTTTGACTCAATTTATTGATTCCCAGGCCAAGCCTCCTCCCTCCAGTGCCACGGCTGGGCTAGTTAGCATTTGTTGCTTTCAGTACAGAACAGAGGTCTGGGAGTGAGCTACAGGTGACTCCCGGGGTCCAGGCCCAGGGTGAGGGCGGGCCTGGGAGTAGAGGATAGAGACTCATGACCGTTCTTCTTTTATTTCTTGATCACCAGAAGGTCCTCTTTCCTGCGGGCAATGGAACCTCAACTTTCCTCCCGGCCCTCATTATTTTGCTGACAGCCACCTGACTCATGCCTCCTTGCCAGGCTGGGTGGTTCCAGGAGGGGCCCTGCATCTCCAGGAGCCGGAGCTGGTCTCAGTATCCTTGGGCTCCAGTTCCTCCCCGGGTCTGTCCTGGCTTGCTCGGTCTCCCTAGAACAGCTGGCACTTGTCCCAGTAGAGCATGGGAACAGCTCTGGCTTGGAAGCAGGTCGGGCATTCTGGCAGGCCCCACCTTTCCCACCTGGTACGCTTTCTTTCCTGTGCCCAGAGATGCCCGAGAGCCAGCACAGGGATGAACGGGCCTGTCCACCAAGCCTCGACCCTGGGTGTGGGCCGAGGGCAGCTGGGTGTGCTGGGAAAACGGAGGGGGAGAGCTCGCAAGGGAAAGGACCAGGAGATGCTGTGATTCTGCTCCTTCTAGGCTCAGTTTCCCCAGCTGTAAAAGAGAGCCAAAAGCTTAGCCGACCATCCGGCTGCAAGATGGCACTTGGCCAGCCCTGGACAACTTTGAAAAAAAAAAGTGCCCTGTCTGCAGGGTAACGTGAGATCCGTGTGTTTGCCTAGGGTGGTTTTCTATGCCTGCTTAATAGATCACGTACACTGAGGACCAGCAAGGAGAAGGATGGGAGGCCGTGCACCCCAAGGATCTTGAGTGACAGCCTTCCGGGCCACCGTGCAACAATGAATAAAACATCTTGGCCAAGGCTGGAGCAGAGGGAGTCGAGGTGACAACTGGAGGGAGGAGTGGGGGTGGAGCCGTGGGAGGGGTGGGAGGGTCCGGTCGGTGCTGGGGCAGTACTGGCGTTGCACCGAGTTGCCAGCCGAGGAGGCAGCGGTGGCGGTTGGTTCGCCCCCATCATCTCTCAGAGCCATGAGCCGTGAGTCCGACCCCCAGGCCGCTCTGGAACCCGGTGGCCTGCAGGCGGAGCCTTGAACGCCAGGCTCAACTTGTCTCTCTTCTCTGCAGGAAAGAATCCCTCGCTTCAGTTCCCGCTGCTGCTGCTGCTGCTGCTGCTGCTGACGCCACAACCCCCGGTCCTGTTGGCGGACACTGCGGCGCCCTCACCGGGTAGGTGGCCCCCTGGGCGCCCACGGAGATCCGAGGTCCTGCGCCGCGGGCTTGGTCCATCTCCCTCTGCTCCCTTCCAGAGGGCCCCCGCTTCCCCTTTCTGCTGGCGGTGCCGGGGAGTGGGCTGTTGCGTTTCTGGGGTGGGGGCTCCCTGGAGAAGCCCAGGGGTGCGGCGGTGGCCAGGGCCTACCTGGGGGCTCTCTGGCACACGGGCGACTGAACCCCGAGCCGGCAGGGGGAGTAGGGACGCCTTCCCTAACTTCTCACCTGTTCTGGGCTCTGACTTTCCAAGCAGCTTCGTACCCCCGCCCCCCAGAAGCCGGCGGTTCCTGTGGGGGCTCCTTGGGGAGGAAGCGGCGGGCGCCAAGGGGAGGGCGGGCCGGACAGCCAGTGAGTTCCCTTTCTTTAGCCTCTAACTTTTGGGGCGCGGATCCTCACGCTCACAGCGTTGGAGACCCTGGGGCACCAGCTACCTGGGAAGAGGCAGATAGACGCACACTGATGAGGAAACCCAGACTCATCAAATGCGATAGCACCCCCAAGTTACATAATGCATGGTGGGCTCAGGACTTGAACTCAGGACTAGCCTTAATCCAAGACACTCCCAATACCTGTAACGGTTCGCTAGACCTTTCTGGTTCCATCATGAGTGCGGTGGGGGAGAGGAACAAAAAAGAATTTACTCCTCCCATTGTCCTCTTCCTCTGTCCCATTCTCCGTCTTTCCTTCCCCTCTCTCCAGTTTGGATATCCACCTCTAAAGCAGGGCCAGGAAAAGCTGGCCGTGGGGAGAGCGAGAGAATGGGAGTCCGGGCTTGCTGCTGGGTGCTGCGGGGACTTGGGAGGGCGCAGAGGAGGGAAGGGCGGTATCAGAGTGAACTGAGAATCCCAGCGGGCTTCCTGGAGGAGGGCGTTTGAGGGAGAGGAAGTGGGGAAACCTGTGCTAGGATGGAGACAGGGAAGAGTTTGCTTAGCAGAAGCCTGGGTTTGGGCCGGGCAGCGTTTCTGACCCAGTGCCCCGCAGCTTACCAAGATCGGGCGGGGTTGGGCGGCTTTTCCTTTGGGGCTCCCAACAGCCTTGCGGGAGAGCTGCGTTAGATCCGGTTTGTGGAACGGATCTTTGAGAGGCCGAGGAGGCGGGGTCACCTGTTGGAGAGCCCCAGTGAGCTGGTGGTAGAGCCAAGGCTGGCCGTTGACCTGGGCTTCCCGTTTGAGGATGAGTCCAGCTCTCACCAGGGCCCATCTGCCCCCCCCACCCCCCCAGGACCTGGTGTCCGCTCACCTGTCTTCCTGGCAGAGACTCCTGTGGGGGAGGGGTAGAGTTCAGCCAGGAGGGCGAGGCTCTGCCCGGAAATCGCGGTGTTCCACTTCATCCCTTCCAGGTCCCCCGCTTTAGCCAGGGAGCGGGTCTGACCTGGGGGCCAAGCTGCACGTGCCTGGACCCATGGTGCTCCTTCTCCTTATGTTCGTGTTGCACGCGCTCTAGCGGACTTTTTCTGTTCTGCGTTCCCAGGGCTTCTGGGCCAGCCTTTGGCTAGGGCCTGGCAGTCCAGAGTTCACAGTCTGATGTGGAGGGATGCAGGTGTCCAGAGCGGCACTGGGGTGCACAGTGTGATGATGGTGGGGGCCGGAAGCCAGCACAGGGTGGTGAGGGCCATGGCTAAGGGTGAAAGAAGCAAGAGGATGTCTGGCCTTGTGTGGAGTCAGGAGGGCTTCTTGGAGGAGGTGGCGTTTATTTCAACTAGATCTTGAAGGAAAGCAGGTGGTGGTGGCAGACTGGCTTTCCGATGGAGTCCTGTGTGTGTGTGGGGGGGGTAGTCTTTCTTGGAGGAGGCAGTGTCCTGAGCACAGGTACAATAGGGAGAGGGGGTGTTGGCTAGTGTGAATACAGGGTCGCCTGGAGTGTGAGGATAGGCAGATGATTTGGGGGGTGATCCCGCAGGCTGAAAAGCCAGCCAGGATGTTCCTGAAAGGGTTAAGGGCAGGACAGAGGGCAGTGGGTGCTTGCCTATAGTAAACTGAGGCCCAAATTGCCTGGGTGTCCGCCTGGAACCTGGAGCTGCAGGCTGCTTTAAAGGAAGGCAGCCTCTGCCTCTTGACGGGGGAGAGATGGCATTGTACTGAGCACAAGACTGTGCTGGGTAGCCACAGTGTTCAAATGCTTGCCTCCCCACCCCCACTGTGTGTGTGTGTGTGTGTGTGTGTGTGTGTGTTTCTCTGTGTAGCCCCGGCTATCCTGGAACTCACTATGAACAGCTGGCCTTGAACTCGCAGAGATCCACTTGCCTCTCTCTCCCTAACGCTGGGATTAAGGGCATGTGCCATCATGCCCAACCCACTTATGTGCCCTATGCTTAGCTAGGGAGAGGGCATGACCTGGCAAGTGGAGCTGTGAGCCAGGTTTAGGAGCCTGAGGCCAGGCTGACTCCTGCACGTGGGGTGAGAGTTGAGTACCCAACGAAGCCTCCCTGTCTTCCTTGGCAGCTCCTGGCTCCAGCCCCAGCGAGGTGTGCGCACTGGAGGGGCCTTCCTTTTTTGCTGTGGGCTGCTGCTTGGGCTGGCCATGTTGGTATCGGGCCTGGTTCTGTCTACAGGCATGGTGTCGGGAAGACCCGGGCCTGGCTACTCAGGCTTGCTTTTCTCTTGGACGCCAGTCCCCTGGAGCTTCTGTAAATATTATTCTTGGGGAATTTGGGTGCAGCCTCTCCTGCCTGATGTGGCTACCACATCCTGGAGAACTTGGCGTCCCCCAGCTGTCCCTATTCCTTGCCCTGACTGGCTGTAAGTCCTGATTCCCAGCTTTTGGGTTGGAGAATATCGTACTCAAATCCGTGTGAGGATTTTAGAGCTGAGAAATCCCGGTCAGGGGCTATCTGTGGGAGTGCAACTCGGCTTTTCTGGCCTCCATATCTGTGGGTTTTGCAGGCACAGTGGCTGTCTGTCCATCGCTCTACACTCGGTGAGAAGAGTTGCAGAGTTCTGTGCTGAGGGCAGGGGGATGAGGGGAAACACTTTGAGGGATGGTTTGGCATTCCCTAGAGTACAGACAGGTTGGGCAGTCCCTTTGACATGTCTGCTCTACCTGCTTACGGGACAGACAGGAAAATAAGGCACTTGTGGAAGGGGCTTGTTCGTGGATTCAGCCGGGGACCGCATCACTTCCGAGTTCATCTTTTCTGCATTTTTCCTTGGTGGCTGACCTGTGCTGAGGTGTGGGTCACTGAAGCAAATTAGGCTGGGTGCCTGTACCTCCCAGTTCTCTCCTCTGATGGCTCCTTAATTCCATCGAGAAAGATGGGTGGTCTCTGTGGAGAGGACCTCCCCCGCAACCCCGCTGGGCAGAGAGCTGGCTCAGTAGAATGGACCCCTCTGCTGGGCAGAGGAGTGGGTAGCATGCAGGGGTAGAGTCAGACGGAAAGGACAACTTCCTGTGGAGTAGCTGGAGGCCTGCTTATGGCAGGAGGTGGGGACAGCAGGCTCTCACATTCACTCGGGATTTGCAAAGTTCACCTTGAAGAGGCAGCAACATTCTTAGCCTTTGGATCCGTGTGACTGTCGCATCCTTCTCCTAAATCCAGTCCCAGAAATCTCTGGAGGAGTCAGGCAGGGAGAGGGAAGGAGGTTCAAACGTTAGTTCTGTAGCCTGGAAGCTGAGGGCTGGAGTATGAGCCCTTCGCCTTCCCCGAGCCTGGAGTTCCTCATTATGCGATGGTCTCCCCATCCTGGCTGCCCAGTCAGCATGGCCTCCAGTCTCCTCTCCACACACTTTCACATCCTGGAGCTCCTGTGGCTGTTGTCCCTGCCCAAGAGGACTTTTCCTGCCCTGGGGCAGCTGGTGTTTATGGAAAGAGAGTGGGGAGGAGGGCGGGAAAGCTGGCCACAGTCTGGTTAGGAGGGAGGGCCCTCTTTTGGCCAGGACATGGTGCAGGAGCCTCAGCAGTCTGGTCAGCTGGAGTGAAAACCTCTTGGTGACATCAAGAGGCCTCAGAGCTAGCCTCAGGGGACTGCTGGGAGGATGAAAGCATCTCTCTCTGGCCAGCAGGGAATGGCTAGTCTCATCACGCCATTTTATTAGTTCCACATATGTTTGTTAGGCTTCAGTCACCAATGGTTCCCTGAGAGCCCTTGGGCCAAGCCCAGGTTGTGAGCCCAGCCCAGTGAGGGGATGGATGACTGCAAAGGCATGGCCTCCCCTCTGGGTGGAGAAACAGTGGGAGAGAGAGGAGGGCTTTGGGAGCCTTGGGCAAGGGTCAGAACAGGATTCTCTGGGGTGGCTGGAAGGTATGTGAAGGAGAGACAGAGTCTAGATAAGGGGTGAGAGAGGGTTCTGCAGCTGCTTTGACCTTCAGGACCTCTTGAGAACCCTGCTAAGGTAGAAGTAGGAACTAGTAAGAGTGTATTTTGTCATGAAAGAGCCCAGGCCAGAGTCGGGGTGGGGAAGTTAGGCTCATAGCAGGTGAACCTCACTTGAGCAGCGGGTGGTCAGAGGAGTCCCAGCCCTGGCAGGCAGTCGGGCAGAAAGTGGAGCAAGGCCCCCTTTACCTTTCTGAGACTGTGACGGGGTTGGGGTTGCGGGTGGGTGCACGTAGAGATGTTGAGGGCTGGGGTCGTTCCAGTCCAATCCCTGGGTCCTGCTTGCCAGGTCTGCCTGTGGCAGCTTGATAAGGCCTTTCTGTCCAGCTTTTCTGTCTTTGTGGCATTGTTTAAAGTCACCAGGGCCCAGGAAAAGCTGTTTGCATGACCCGTACAACTTCCCTGGTATGGGTGCGGTGACGGTGGTTTTGGGGGCATCTGGAGGATGCCGCAAAGCTGAAGTGAGCCTCTGCTGTGAGGCGAGGACCCAGGCTAGAGGGCCAGGCCCTGCTGCAGGTCAGGCCTCTTTGATGACCGGCCAGTTCACGCCAGGCTGCTCTGACTTTTTGCCACCCTCTCGATCCCTCATCATCACTCACACACAGCCATGCTGTTGGCCCTGTGCCCAGAAAGAGAAGTGTTTGCAGAAATGATTGGGCATTTCTGTGAAACCAAAGGAAGGTGCCTCCTGCCAGGAGTCCTGGGTCTGCCAGGCTTGACTCTGGTTTTGGCTAAGCCTCTCTGTCTCCCCAAGCCTCAGTTTCCCCGGCTGAGCAGTGTATGTAAAAGGGGCTGAGCCTAGCCGCATTGAGGGACTGTGTAACTTGATTGCTGGAGAGATAGAGGAAGAGGGTGGCAGTCAGAAGGTTGGGGCTTGGGCACAGGAAGGGGCTTCCTTGTTGGGGGTCCCACGAGGTGGGAATAGGGAGGAAGGGGTGTGTGTACAGAGTTCAGCCACTGCCGTCTCAGGGCGTTTCTTTCCAGCCAGGCTTCTTGTGTTCTCTCTGCACTTGACTCTCTCAAGACCTTAGAATGTAGATCCCAACTTCTCTTAGGTCAAGTCTGGGCTTTTTGGAGCAGCTGAGATCTCAGGGTCCCCTTTCCTGCCACTTGTACGCTATCATTGATTTTGAAAAACCTCTTTCCTGAAATTTGATTGCTGAACCTGAGGGGGGGTGGGAGGGAGAGGGGAGGAGAGGAAGTGAAGAGATGGACAGTTGGCCTGATATGACCATTTCCTGGTGACCTTTTCTGGCCTCAGTTTCCCAAGTGTCTGCAATGCGGCCATGATGAGTCCCCTCCCTTCTGCAAAGCTAGTGGAAGGTCCTGTTTTCTAGAACCCAGCACGGGGCGGGGGGGGGGGCTCATCTGGGAGAAATGCCCTCACATCCTGACCTCCTCTCTGAAGCTCACAAACACGCCCTTGCCCTGTGGCTCTGATGAGGCAGGAAGTGAGGCCTTCAGAAGCCAGTGGCACACTGTCTTATCAGCCTCGGCGTAGCTGCTTCAGCGCCGTCAGATAGGCGCAGGATCTTCTCCTGACCCCTGTAGTGACAGCAGGGAGGGAGGAAGAACTTTCTCCACGAGTGGGCTAGGCTGGGGGTTCCGGGCAGGGGGTGGGGGTCATGCCTATGGTACAGGAGTGGGGTGAGTGGGGGAGGAGTCCGGAGGCCATTTAGGAGAGAGCTGCCCCTGTGCCCTTTCTCCACACTCAGGGGTTGGGTGGGGTCGGGAGGCTGTTTGAGTGTGTCTCTAACACCTGTTTCTCACCCACAGTCAACCCCTGTTGTTACTACCCGTGTCAGAACCAGGGCGTCTGTGTCCGCTTTGGCCTCGACCGCTACCAGTGTGACTGTACTCGCACGGGCTTCTCGGGCCCCAACTGTACCGTCCGTGAGCTAGGCCTCCAGCCCCTATCTTTCCTCCCGCCCCCCGCCCCCGAGGATCTTTTCTATACCCCGACCGCACCCTGACGCCTGCCTTCTTCTTTGGCCATGGCTTCTTTTGCCTCCTTGCCCGGCTTTGATCCCGCTCAAGCCTGGCTTTCGTGCGAGCTCTTCTCTTGGTCCACTCCCACTCTGTGGTAATTCTTCTCCATGCTTCCTGTTCCTCCTCCTATTTTGGGTCCTGGCTCTTTCCTGCGTCTTCTTCGCTCCTGTAGATTCCTGCTTGGTCCCTATCCTCTCCCCGCGGGTAGCTCTGGTCTTGTCAGAAGGGATGGACTCAGTGGCCCCCACCATCCCTGCAGCTGAGATCTGGACGTGGCTGCGGAATTCCCTGCGGCCCAGCCCCTCATTCACGCATTTCCTGCTGACGCACGGGCGCTGGTTCTGGAAGTTTGTGAATGCCACCTTCATCCGCGAAGTGCTCATGCGCCTGGTGCTCACAGGTGGGTGCGGGCCCGGCCCCTCTAATCCTGGGAACTTGGCATCTGATAAGAAGCAGTGGGTGGAGACACTATGATTGCCAGATAAACAAGGCCTGGCCCGGGAGGAGGCAGGGAGGAGGCGCGTGACGGGGGTGAGAGCGGACTGCCGCCATTATTTTTGCTCTGCAGTTCGGTCCAACCTCATCCCCAGCCCCCCAACCTACAATTCGGCACATGACTACATCAGCTGGGAGTCCTTCTCCAACGTGAGCTACTACACCCGGGTCCTGCCCTCCGTACCCAAAGACTGCCCCACACCTATGGGGACCAAAGGTAAAGGGCCTGGGGTAAGGAGCTGGCCTGGGTTCTCCTCTTCAGGCCAAAGCAGGCGGAAAATCCATCACTGACCCATTTCACAGATGAGTGGAGCGAGGCAAGGCAGTCAGCGTGTCTATTACCAAGAAAGAGAACAGAAAAGGCAGCTCAGGGTCTTGCCTAAGGTGACAGAGAAAGGCAGACCTGCCTGCTCCGGTGCGCTGATTCCCAGGACTGAGGCAGGAGGATCTCAAGTTTGAGGCACCCCTGGGCTGCATGAGGAACAGAGGGAGAGGCTGACTACAGTTCCCATGGTACCCTAGGGTTTGGCTGTCTACTTCGTTCTTGTCTGCTGATGAAGGGGTTTCTGTTGAGTGGTGACTTGAAGCTGAAATGGAAGGGAGAAGGAAGGAAGGAACAGGGTGCTGTGTTTGGGGTGCTAACTGAGCTTTCTGCTTTTCTACTAGTTTCCCAGGCCCCACCAAGGTTGGGAATAAAGAGTGTCTTTTTTTGAATTTTACTTTTTATTTTTTGCCTCCTGGGCCCACTTCTCACTCTACCCCAAACTGTTAAGAGACCTTTGTGGTCATGCAGTTCAGAACCAACCACATGCACCTTAGTCGAGGACAAGCTGGCAATCCAGCATTGCTGTTGTGTCAGCTGCTGCCACAAGGTGTCGCTGTTGGACACAAGTTCCGTGCAGCCTTGTGAAGTTTGTGTGTACTTATGTCCCTGCTGTGGTCTCCAGGATGCTACACTGATGGTTTTCATTCACACGGTTAGCTGCTATTCCCAAAGCACGGCCAATGCTGCCAAGATAGCTGATTCCTTCCAACACTGCAGGAATCAGTCCTGTTCAACAATGATTCTAAAGTGTTAGGTAGCCTTTGGTCCTTCTGTTTTCTCTTGGGGTGATTCCTGCCTGCGGAGTCCAGTTGAACATGTTAATCCACATCTATTGCCCATGGATCTTCAACACAGGATTTCACATGCGGTATGGTGAAGGGAAGCCTTTACCAGAACACAGGAGGTCCTCTTGCCTCTTTCTGTGAGGACAGTAAGCAACAGGCCCTCTGACACGGACATGATTAAGGAAGACCTTCTTCTTTGTAATGTCATGGCAGACTCCTGCCTCTTGACATTGTTTAAAACAGGTGTATCGTAACCGAAGTTTTACTGTTGTGCTTCCTTCCTCCAAGCCGAGCCTCAGGTCCACTGTGTCAAATACCATCGTCCTGCTTTATACATGGGGACATGGCCTATCTCTGTTCACATAGTTAACACATAGTGTTGCTGGTTGTAAACGCAGGTTATTTTGCTCCAGGGCGATGTGGTCTCTAATATTTAATTCTTTTTTTTTTTAATTATTTAATTATTAAAGTAGATTTATATGTGCATATGGGGCCTGCAGAGGCCAGAAAAGGGCACCAAATCCCCTGGCACTGCCATGCAGGTGCTGGGGACCAAACCAGGTCCTCTGGAAAAGCAGTGTTTAACCACTGACCCATCTCCCCAGACCCCAACTTTGTTGTTGTTATTTTTTTAATCACGGGAAAACTGAAAAATGTACACAAAAGTTGAGAGGAGGGGATGAAGAACCATGCTCTAGTTTCAGAACTATACACAGTTTAGCCAGCCTTGCTGTAGCCAGCCCTGTCCCCATTTTATTTTATTTTATTTTATTTTATTTTATTTTATTTTATTTTATTTTATTTTATTTTATTTTATTTGAGACAGGATCTCATTATGAAGCCCTGCGTGGCCTGGAACTTCATGTAGACCAGGCTGGCCTTGAACTCACAGAGGTCTGCCTGACTCTTCTCATGCATGTTGGTGTTAAATACCTGTACCACAACATTACACAGCTCCATTTTTCTTTTTCTCTTTCTTTTTCTTTCTTTCACATATTTATTTATTATTTATACAGTATTCTGCCTGCATGTGTGCCTGTGGACCGGAAGAAGGCACCAGACCTCACGATAGATGGTTATGAGCCACCATGTGGTTGCTGGGAATTGAACTCAGGACCTTTGGAAGAACAGCCAGTGTTCTTAACCTCTGAGCCATCTCTCCAGCCCCACTTTTCATTTTCTAAGTTTTTCTTTCATTTAAAGTTAATAAATTATTAATGTGTGTATGTAGGTTGTAAGGCAACCCTGTGGAGCTGATTTTTTTCCTATCACTTCTTTGTGGGTTTTAGGGCTTGAGCTCAGGTCTCTGTGTCAGGCGCTTTATCTGCTGAGCCATCTCACTGGCCCCCAGGTATGACTGTGAGATGCCGTCTCTCTGTGTCACCCAGGCAGGCCTTTAACTGGAGCTGTCCTTGCCTCGGCCTCCCCACTGCTGGGATTATAGGAGGACACCTGTAGGGGGTTTAAAAACAAATTCCAAGCACCAGGCCATTCCCTTGGCAAATACTTCAAGGTCTTTCTTTTGGTAGAGCAGGTTACAGGCTATGTAGGGAAGGGAGGATTGGCCCTGAGGAGGACACTCTGGCCTTCCTGCATGGCCTAGTTTGCCTGGGGACTTCTGGGAGCCCAGTGATCCCCAGCACAGGGGGACACAATCAAGACCTAGGCACCTACTGCTCTTTCCTACCCCCCCCCCCCAACCAGGGAAGAAACAGTTGCCAGATGTCCAGCTTCTGGCCCAGCGCCTGCTGCTGAGAAGGAAGTTCATTCCTGCCCCCCAGGGCACCAACATCATGTTTGCCTTCTTTGCACAACATTTCACCCACCAATTCTTCAAGACCTCTGGAAAGATGGGTCCTGGCTTCACCAAGGCCTTGGGCCATGGGGTGAGTGTGCGGGGCGGGGGAGGGGAGGCTTCACGTGCCCCGTGCAGGCGTCGTCAGAACCCAGGTGATCTGAGTGGGCCTTCCCTTGTCCTCAGGTGGACCTTGGTCACATTTATGGAGATAACCTGGAACGACAGTATCGCCTGCGGCTCTTCAAGGATGGGAAACTCAAGTACCAGGTAGTGTCGGCTTGGGGACAGGACGACGGGAAGGGCCTCCCTTGCTCTCTCTCACACAGAGAGCTGGGGAGGGGAACTGGAGAACCACCAGAGTGAAGGTGCTCAGGAGGACTAAGAGGAAAGCCTGGGAGGCGCTCACAGGGTGGAGGCAGATAAAGGTCAGGCATGGCCTCCCAACTGCAGCGTGAGCCTCCTATGTAGTTCAAATTTCCTAATGGCTTCCTTAACAGAGTGAAAAACAGAGGAGCTGGGTTTTGATAACAGGCTTGGCTTGGGCTGGCAAGATGGCTCAGCTGGTGAAGGCATTTCCCACCAAGCCTGCGGCCAGTGTTTGATCCCTGGGATCAATGCAGAGAGAGGAGAGAACTGATTCCCACGAGATGTCCTCAGGTTTGCGTTGGCCCCAGAGGGCTCTCGCCTCTGCATGCATAAGCAAAATCAAACAAACAAGCAAATGTAGTAAGATTTTTTTAAAGGCTTTCATTGGAGATAGATGATCTCTCTCTCTCGATTTCATAAAATTTACAGTTGAATAAGCTGATTCACATACCCAACAGCTAAAATGTCAGCTTTAAAATTTAAAACTAAGTGGCTGGAGAAACGGTTCGCAGTTAAGAGCACTCGCTGCTCTCCCAGAGGAGCTGGGCTTACTCCCAGCACCACGTGCCGGCTCTCAACTATTTTAACTCCAATGCTGAGCCATCTGACGCCCTCTTCTGGCCTCTGTTGGCACTCACACACAGAAGGCAGGCATACATACATACATACATACATACATACATACATACATACTAAAATTTAAGAAGGAAATTTTAAAACGAATCCATGTAAAAATCTAATCTAAGTGAAACAGAGGTCTTCGGTGTAGCCAGATTTGGAGTGCCCAGGGGCCACAGGTCCATCAGCGGTCAGCAGCTATAGCAACGGGTTATGGAAATCGGGCAAGTGTTGGCTTAGGGCAGGCACTTGAGGAGCAGTGGGCAGGTGGGACGGGCTGAGGTGGGCCAGCGGAGCGCAGGAGCCGGGAGCGGAGAGCTGTGTGGAAGGGGCCCCAGGTTGGCAGGCGGCCTATCCCACAGGTGCTGGGCGGAGAGGTGTACCCGCCTTCCGTGGGACAGGTGTCTGTGTTGATGCACTACCCGCCGGGGGTTCCGCCCGAGAAGCAGATGGCCGTGGGCCAGGAGGTGTTTGGGCTGCTCCCGGGGCTGATGCTCTTCTCCACCATCTGGCTGCGTGAGCACAACCGCGTGTGCGACCTGCTGAAGGAGGAGCACCCCACCTGGGAGGACGAGCAGCTCTTCCAGACCGCCCGCCTCATCCTCATAGGTGAGCATGCGCGGAGAAGCGGGGAGGCAGTGGGGTTACTGAACCTGGGGACAGTCTGAGCCCCAAGCCAGGTTGGGCCACTCATACTCAGTAAACAAAATAAGGGCAAATTAATAGTGGAAAGCAGGAAATAGAAGAGAGTTAGCCAATGTGGTCACATTGTTGAGAGGGACGGTCTCAGCTGGCTGCGACCTCAGGCCCCAGGCCTTCCATCCTGCGGATTCTGATGGAAGGGTTTTCTATGAGTCCGAGGGGAAAAGCGCCGAGCACATTTGGTCGGCCACCTCAAATCCCAGTTCGGTTCCCCCCTGTGCTGTGCCCAGTTTGTGTCCCCGGCGCACAGCATCAAACCCCAGCTTACCCCTCCCCCAGGAACCCTCCAGTCTCCCCTTCTCAGCCTACTAGCTTTTGTGGAGTTTGGCAGATTCTAGGTGACTCAGGGACAAGATCTTTTTGTGTCTCCTACGGGGGTGGGTCCGTAACCTAAAATGTCAGAAGGCTTCCTGCCTGGAAGCTTGGACCCTGACACCTCTGTCCTGACCATGTTCTGTCTGAGTCACCGCCTCTGGGCACAACTGGGCATGGCTGGTCCCAAATATAGAGCCTAATTCACTGGCCTCTGGCAGAGTCGGGCACTGGGGATAAGAATGGCCCGGGGGTGGTCAGGCCGATTCTTCTCAAGTCTGCGTCTCACAGACCGTCACCCGAGAGGCCGGGTCTGTGGCTAGAGGTTGCCCAGCACCCTGGCTGGTGGAAGACACTGTGACCAAAGGCAGGACTCCAGCCAGCCCGTGTTGACAGTCCCGTGACAACGGCGTAAATGTCTCCTCACGTGACCTGATGCACGGGCCTATGGAAATCCCACGGATAGGAATAGAGCCTAGCTGACAGGTGAGGGGAGTGAGCTGTGGCGAGACAAGCAGACATCGAGAGAAGCTAGGGTGTGAGGCCAGATCTGCTAACTCCAAACCCCGGGGCTCCAGGCCGGTCTACTAAAAAGCCAGTTCATCTCTTGGCTGATTGGTCCAGATATCAGTTTCCTTTAACTATCCAGCCGGAATGTTCAACTTCTCTTTTTCCTGTCCACTTGCTTTGTATGTAGCTGGTTCCTAAGGGAGCAAAGGAAAAACTCTGCTCATGGGATTCTGAAGTATACGACAACACAGGAGAAATAAATTACGTTTAAACAAATGCCTAGGGCAAGGCTCCCCGGCTATGTGGCTTTAAAAAAAAATTGTTATTATTTTGGCTCCGGCAGCAGCTGTCAAGGGGCTCTCTGACGCTCTCCTCCCTCCCTGAGGGTTTCAGTGAAATGGCATTTCTCACTAATGTAGCACCTTGCTTTGGCACCTTTCAGAGTTTCTCAGCTTTAAGTTTTCGTTTTGTTTTGTTTTGAGACAAATCTTTTCATTTAGACCATCCTGGCATCAGCTTTCAATCCTCTTGCCCCAGCCCTCCTCCCCCCATCGTGCTACCAAACCCTTGTCATGAACTGTAAGAAAGAGGCTACATCAGGGTTGGGAAATTTTCTTTCTTTTTTTTTTTTAATTTATTTTACATGTTTTGGTGGTTTTGCCTTCATGCTTATCTGTGCACCATGTGCATGCCTGGTGATGTGGAAGCCACAAGAAGGCGTCAGACCCAGCCGAACTGGAATTACAGATGACTGTAAATGACCACACGGCTGCTGGGAGTTGGCCTGGGAAGAAGAGCCGGTGCTCTTAACCTCTCAGCCATCTCCCTCTAGCCTCTGGAAACCAGTTCTTGGATTACCCCTTTACCGCGCCCAGGGCCTTCCTTTGAAGCAGCAGTGCCATTGTCTGGGTGTCTCCGTCAAGGCTGAGACAGTTCTGTTTTCACATCCCCTTACAAAGACACAAAGCAGAAGTGACCCAGTGGAATAAATGAACTCCAGCGCCAGCAAGGAGGCAAAAGCATGCACTTTCCACGGGCGGCCCCGTTTCCCATGCGCTGAGGTTTGCTGACCCTGTGTCCTATCTTCCCCCTGCAGGGGAAACCATCAAAATTATCATTGAAGAGTACGTGCAGCACTTGAGTGGCTATTTCCTGCAGCTCAAGTTTGACCCGGAGCTGCTGTTCCGAGCCCAGTTCCAGTACCGCAATCGCATCGCCATTGAGTTCAACCATCTCTACCACTGGCACCCACTCATGCCTGACTCCTTCAGAGTGGGCTCACAAGAGTACAGCTACGAGCAGTTCTTGTTTAACACCTCCATGCTGGTGGACTATGGTGTTGAGGCGCTGGTGGACTCCTTCTCTCGCCAGAGGGCTGGCCGGGTAAGAAACAGAGTCATCAGGGATAGGCTCTGGGATCCAACAGGCCTCTCTCCTCATCTGTGGAATGAGCATAATGTCACTTCTACAGGAGGCCGTAAATAGCCCCTTATGAAATCTCACACTTAGGTGACAATATGAGGTTTTATTAATCACTTTCATGTTGCTATGTCTCAGATACTTGATAGAAGCAATTCAAAGGAGGAAGGGTTTGGCTCACAGTTTCATGGGGATTACAGTCTGTGATAGCGAGGAGGCCACGGCAGAGTGAGCCTGTCTGTGGTGGCAGGAGCTCAAGGTAGAGGCTGCACAAATCCCAGCAGAGCAGGGGACAATGAGATGGGAACCAGGGGCTGAGCTGTAGCCATCAAAGGCTGGCTTCTACTGATCCAGCTTCAGTTTGACCTCACATTTTGGGGAGTGCCACCATTTGGGGAGCAAGTGCTTAAAGTACAAACCTATGGGATACATTTCAGGCTCAAACCATAGCGCGGGCATTACTCCAGATGTCTGGGATATAGAGATGAAAAAGATTATGTGGTTCTTGGACCCTGTCTCTTTGGCACTTACACCATAGAAGGGAAACAGTCCTGTGGCAGCCAGCATCACTGAGTACTTGTTGTATATAAGGGACCATGATAGGTGTTTTCTAATGTCCTCAGAATTCTAAGTTAGTACAGGACCATAGCACAGAAAGCCATGATGCTCTGTCAACTCTGTGACCCAGAGTTGAGTGTTAGGGTGACAGCAAAGCAGAGAGTTGGAGATGGAGAGGCGTGGTCCTGGTGATAGGGGATTACTGTGTTCTAGATGGAGAAGACAACATGTACAAAGGCCTGAGGGTCAGAGGGCATCTGAAGGACAGGAGGCCCCTACAAGGATGTGCTAATATATGTGAAAGCATGAAATGCTTTTTGAATCCTGTATTTCCTATCAGCTGAAGTTGTGTCTTTCCCTAAATTAATATGCTATGATCCTAACCTTCAACACCTCAGGATCATGTTTGGAGGTCTCTTTAAAGAGACAATTAAGACAAAATAGGAAATTGGGGCGGGGCCCTAATCCAATATGATTGGTATCTTTGTGAGACAAGGAGATTAAGACAGACTCACCCAGGAAGAAAACCCCATGCAGACCCAGGGAGAAAGTGGCCATCTATAAGCCAAAGAGATCCGCTTCAGAAGGAGCAAGCATCAGGTACTCTGGCCTCCATACCGTGAAGGAATACACTTCTGTTGTTAAGACACCTATGTCATGGCCATGCCAAATGAACACTTTTTCTTGGGATTACTAGCCAACTCCCTCTGAAATCCCTCCTTCCCTATAGTTGGCGGTCCCCTTGCTTTACCTCAGCTCTCTGGACCCCCTCCTTCTCATCTTTAGCCCTCTGCGTCTCTGCCATCCTTGTCCCTCAGCCTTGTTGACAAGCTGTGACCCTTAGTGGACTTAGATTTCCTCCTGGTAATTTGACTGAAACTTGCCGCCAGCAGTGTATGTTGACAGATTTCTGCTGTCCCCCTGCTCTCGGGAGGGACACGGCTTCGTGCGAGGCTGTGGACTGTGAGGTGGAAGGCCTAGGTTTTGAAACTGTCAGAAGATAGCAGGTGTTGACCTCAGGATGTTAAAAAGGAGCGGGGATGGGACAAAGCAGGCGTTTCTCTCATGATCGCCGTCTGGGGATGTTGCCCCGTGACTGGCACTGTGGCAATGGCTTTTCATCCTTCATCTCCTTTATAACCACACCCACATCAGCTGGATACTCTCACCCTCCCATGTTGGCATGCGAGGCAACACAAGCTTAGTCTGTGCTGTGTCTGTGTGCCAGGGGTTTCCAACAAAATGCTTCCGAGTGGTGTCTCAGTCCTCAGCGCTGCCATGCTCTGAGGGCTCCAGAGGGAAACCTGCTCCATGGCGTCCTCACTTAGCCCCCACAGTCCTTGGGATTCCTCGGTTTGTAGAAGCGCCACTCAACCGTCTACCTCCATCACCTCCTCACATGGTGTCCCATCTGTTCCGCTGGTATCGCTGAAAAGGGACCACTGAGCTGGACACAGAGGCACGCTCCTGCAATCCCAGCACTCTGGAGGTGGAAGTAGGAAAGTCAGTAGCTCAGCATCATTCTAGCTCCATGGCGAGCTCGAGGCCAGCCTGGGTTACATGAGAGCCTGTCTCAAAAACCAGACACGAACAAACAAGGCATCCCTTCCTGGATTATGGTCTTCCCTCATCAAACATGACTTTGTCTACACCCGTGAAGACTATATAGTTCTCTTATCCACAGGAAATACATTCTAAGCCCACCCACCCCCAAGTGTCTGTTTGAAATGGTAGAGTACTGAACCATATGTATGTGCATATATATATATATTTTTTTTCTGTACATACAAATTGTGGTGAAATTTAACTTATAAATTAGGCGCAGAGGGAGACATAGTAATAATAGTAGCATTGAGTACGTATAACAATTTTCTGTAATAAAGTATAGAATGCGATCTTTCTCAGCAGTGTACTCATCCCTCTTGAGATAATGTGAGTTGACATAATGTCTGTGTGAAGACATAGGGTGAGATGAATGAATGACACAGTAAATGATATTCAGTTTACTGCATAAGGCTTACCTGGGCGTAGCACTCAGATATCAAGACAGTTGACCTGATAACTAAGAGACGGCAGGTGATTGACAAGCCAGGGGGCCCGTGCAGTAGGGACATGCTGGACAGAAGGATGATTCACATCCTGGGCAGGATGGAGAGAGTCCTCATCAGATTTCACCACACTACCAGAATAGCAAGCACTTTAAACCTTAGGAACTGTTTATTTCTGGAATTTTCCATTAAACGTTATCAGATGGTCATTTCCTGCGGCTGATTTCGGGTAGAGTTAAGCCACCGACAAGGTGAGACTGTTATATCTTCAGAGGAGGTCACGTCTGCTGGAGCTGCAGCTTGGACTTCAGTGCCTCTTTGGTGGAGGTGGAGGTGGCGGTGGGGTGCCCAATTCCAGCCGCACAGTTTGGACTGGGCAGAGCTGGCCCTGGAACCTTGCCCTGCTTGCCGGTCCAAGTTTGTTTTGCTCTGAGCCGTATAATTTCAACCCAGCTATGTTTTTCTTTCCTGCTCAGTTTTACTTGTTCTGTCCAAAGAGATCTTCATCTTAAGTGGCAACATGATTATTTCAGAAGTAGAGAGCTTCTCTTAAACCGATGTCCCTTAACTATTATGACTTTTTGTGGGGTCTTGTGTGTGTGTGTGTGCGTGTGTGTGTGTGAGGTCAGCTGTGGGTGTCACTTCTCAGGAGCCGTCTACCTTGGTTTTGAAACAGCATCTCTCACTTGGCCTAAGGCTTGCCTAATTAGCTAGGCATGGCGGCCAAACCCCAAGGGTCTGGAGTCTTCCTTTTCACCTGGACTTCCCCCCCCCCCCCCGTTTCGATAAAGAGGGGACTGCCTGTTGGTGTGACCTCAGGGAGTCTGAGTTACTAAGGAGTGGAGCGCTGCCCACTTCGGCGCTGAGGAAGCAGGCACGCTCGGAGTGAGGATGATGGGGACGGGCTGGAGCCAGATGCAGCACTGCGTTCTCTGGGAAGAACTGCAGCTTGAGTTCTTCTGAACCGCAGCCCGAGTTCTTCTCTTAGGCCCTTACGCAGGACAGCGTGCAAGCCTGGCTCGGCTCTCACACTGACGGCGTGCTAATCTCTTGCAGATTGGTGGGGGCAGGAACTTTGACCCCCACGTCCTGCACGTGGCCATAGATGTCATCAAGGAGTCCCGAGACCTTCGCCTGCAGCCCTTCAATGAGTACAGAAAGCGGTTTGGCATGAAGCCTTACACCTCTTTCCAGGAGCTCACGGGTAGGTGGCTGCTTCCTCAACACTGTCTCTGCCAAGCATTGTAAGGCACGGCAGGGAATGTGATGGTAATGAGGGCCCTCCACGTGGGTCTGAGGAGAAATAGGAATTTTCCACGTGGAAATTAGAGGGAGGAGTCCTTCCGGTATGGCAAGGGGAAGACAAAGGAAAGTCTGTACCTGGAGGACATAGATGTGGGGGAGTGAGGGGCGTGTGCTAGGTGGGAAGGGGGCTGGCGCTGAACTGGGAACTCAGATGCTGAGGCTTGGGTTGCATCCTGTCAGCAATTCTTAAGTACTTACTTAGAAAGGCATTAGAAGTTTCTGGTTGGGGCGGGATGGCTCAGTGTTTGAGAACTTGCCCTTGATTTAACCAGTCTTGACAAAACAAAACAAATCACACACACACACACACACACACACACACACACACACACACACAAGCTTCTCTCCACTGATGAAATAAGCCAATTCATGCTGAATTAAAGTATAAAGACAGGTTTATTGGAGTCAGCTTACCAGCCTCAAAGAGGGGGTCAATGAAGTCACCATGCAGACAAGGAGGGGGCAGAGAGAGAGAGAGAAAGCTTGCACACAAGCTGGCACACAAGGGCAAGAGAAGTGCAAACAGAGAGAGGGAGAGAGAGGGAGAGAAAGAGGGAACTAAAATGACTGGAGTATATATGTAAAAGCCACTTTGGGGAGAGGAAAAGCCCAGGCAGAGGGAGGGATGTGCCAGCCTTCCCTTGTAGTGGGTAGGAACTGAAGGATGTTGGGAGAACCTGCAGGCCAGGTCCGATTTGATACGTTAAATAGGCACCTCAGCAGCTTGTCAGAGATCTGAAACCCAATAATACATATTCTCTCTCTCTCTCTCTCTCTCTCTCTCTCACACACACACACACTCAGGCACACACATACATCCTCAAGTCCCAGATGCTTCTGGAGGTCATGATTCAGGAAGTTTTTGTGGTGCTCAAGAATCTGTATACATGGGCTGGATAAATGACTCTGCAGTTAAGAGTACACACTGCTCTTTCAGAGGACCTGAGTTCGAGTCCCAGCACCTATCTTGGGAAGCTCACAACTGCCTTTAACTCCAGCTCCAGGGGACCCAATGCCTCTGCTGCCACAGGCAGCTGACTCACATGTACACACCCACACAGACACACACACACACACACAATTAAAAATAAAATAGATCTCAAAACATTTCTGTTCTCCCTCTCTCTCCTTGCTCTTTCTCCCAACCCCCCCCCAGATGTTGGGCAGGCAAGTTAGAGCCCTCTTGTTTGTACTGGTGTGACAGACCCCTATACCCCATAGGAGGGTGGAGTTGAAGAAATAAATGGGGATGTTCATGTCTGTTCTTGGTCATCATCTGTGGACATGCAGTTGTCACAGAGTGGAACGGATCCTGGGGTCAGTGGAGGAGTTACCCACGGTCCTGGGACAGGAATGTTGATAGCTCTCTAGTGTCGCATGACAAAAGGTTCCGAGGAGCAGAGAACAGACTGGCTCTGAATATCTATGTGAACTTGAACACACACACACACACATACATGCACACACGTACACACAAATGCACACATGTACACTTGACTCTCGGCTAGTAACAGGGCTTGGGCATGGCTGTGACATCTTACTTTAGGGGATTAAGACAGGATGCTGTCTCCATGTTGTGATGGCCCAGGAATTAAGTCCGGAGAAGGGGGTGAGTGGCTTACCAGCTCTTTGGGGACAGATCTAGATCTCTAACCTCTTTTGTCACCCCATAGTCCACAGTGAAGGTTCTATTTGTTCTCTCCCCTGATGCCAGCAGGGCCAAATTTTAGGACATTTCCCCCAGTTGCCCAAATAGTTCTTCTGGAGTCTCTGTCATGCCAGGAAAAAACAAAACAAAAGCCCTGAGTCTAGAAGGTTCCATGCCCAGGCCGAGCCTAAGCGAACCGTGACTGACTGCAGCTCTTCGCTCTGCAGGAGAGGAGGAGATGGCTGCGGAGTTACAGGAGATGTACGGCGACATCGATGCTTTGGAGTTCTACCCGGGGCTGCTCCTGGAAAAGTGCCAGCCCAACTCCATCTTTGGGGAGAGTATGATAGAGATTGGGGCTCCGTTTTCCCTCAAGGGCCTCCTGGGAAATCCCATCTGTTCGCCGGAGTACTGGAAACCCAGTACGTTCGGTGGTGAGGTGGGCTTCAACCTCGTCAACACAGCCTCGCTGAAGAAACTGATCTGCCTCAACACCAAGACCTGCCCCTACGTCTCCTTCCGTGTGCCAGACTACCCCGGAGAGGACGGCTCGGTGGTGGAGCGACCATCCACGGAGCTCTGAGGGTGCAGGGAAGCAGCCTTCTGGAGGGAGGAGCTTTGCTCCTGAGGGGGATGGTCTTCAGTGTTGGTTTCCCTGCGTGGCCCTGTGAGAGCCGGCACTGACGTTTAGAACTTTGGATCTCACCGTTGTCTAGAATGTTGTGACTTTGCCATTCTAGGATGCTGAATTCTTTTTTAACTAAGAAAGTTGGGAGTGGTTTTCTCTGGTTTCCCAGAGATTGGCTCCTTGTTGGCAACCCAGAAATGTATATAATAAGGCAGGGTGTGGTTGCACCCACACCTTAATCCCAGCACTTGGGAGGCAGAGGCAGTTGGACCTCTGAGGATGAGGCCAGTCTGGATTACACAGTGAGTCTAGGTCAGCCATGCTGCAGAGTGAAACCCTGTCTCAAACCAACAACTTTAGAATGTAGAACTCCTTAAAAAAAAATCGCTTGAAAGTAAAAAGGGGTTCTTAATTTTCTTTCTAGAATCTGGGGGCATCTCCAGAATGTTGCCAATCTGATTGTTGACTCAGAAAGTCATGTTCCTAGACAGTGATCCATAACATGGGCCAAAACAGTCGTCGCCTAAATGTCTAGAATGTGGATTGGCTTCATTTTCCTGTTCAGTGAAATGGACACAGAACAAAAGAACCCAGTGTCCAACAAGGACTGCCTTGCCCAAGCATGTGTGTACAGCAAAGGGCAAGGAAGTGAGGTTGTGTTCTTGGGAGCCACACTTAGACCCTTTCCAATGATGCAGAGGGGGTATGTGGACTCCTCCACAGTCCTAGTTGGAAGCCACCACAGCTCTGTCCCAATACAGGTCTTTGTCCGTGGCAGCTGTTTCTTTTAATAAAATTCTCTTTCCAAAGATGCTTGTTATCTATCTCTCTTCAAGTCTCCTCTGCAAATAAACACTGATGAGGGTTTCCTCCCCCTGGTGGGCCAGGCATTGCCAGAGGCTCAGCGTGAGACTTTCCAAGGGCATCCCAGGGGCCTGTCCTTGTATGTATCTTTGATGCCTCATCTCTCCCTCTGGGCTGTAATCTGCCCTTGTCAGTCTGTTCACTAGAATATGAAACTCCAAAGCCATAGAGACTTAGCATCCAGTCCCTGCTAGCTGATTACAATGAGATCTTCTTATGGCGGAGACAGAAGAGGCGAGAGACAGCACACCGCTCTGTGCTAACTGCACGCCTAGTTCTCAGTGTCATTGTGGTAGGTGATGGTATAACCCCCAATAAAACCCCAGAATGGCCAAGGGCCATGCCAGTCTCATATGACCAGAACCAGGCTTAGAAGCCAGCTTTTCTTTGTTTTGGCTCTATACCAGCCCTGACCTCACCTCTCTGGCCCAAGGTCAACGCCAGAGGCTTGGTAGCTTCCACTTTAGGTGCTGGCTCCTTGCTCATGACCGGTGCTTGTTTCTCCAAGTGCTGCCTGTGCGCTGGGTACTTTGATGGGGACACACCAGTGAGTGGACATTTGGCTGCGGCTTCTCTCTTCGGAGCTCACATCTCAGCGGGGAGGAAGGAACAGACAAGTACCACAGTGGAGATCCAGCAGCTGGCACCCTTTCTCTCCAGTCCTGGCCCGATTCCCTATACTACGGCACATATGTTCTATGGCCTACAAGGGAGGCAAGGACAGACAGCTAAGGGGAGAGATCGGGAAGAGCCTTGGAGCTCTGTTCTTTGGACGTAGCATGCTTCCAGACCGAGGCCTTAAAAGGAGAGGAATTGGGTTTCAACTGGAGGTCTTCAGTGCTGATCTCGTAGTTCAGAAAGCCTATTTCTAGGCTACTAGTTAGGAGCCCCCCTCCCCATTCCTCCCTGGCCCTGATGGACACAAAGAATGTGATCCTTGTCACTAAACCTTCGAGCACCTTCTAACTAGTAAGGATCCTTTGGGTGCCAAACATGACTGCAGAGCATTTGTGCCTTGCTCCTGCTTACCAGGAGTCTATTTCCCCTTTCACTACCACATTCTTTGCCTTCTTTGCCTACTTCTGGCCCTTTCTTTTTCTTTTCTTTCTTTTTTAAGATAAGGTTTCTCTATGTAACAGTCCTGGCTGTCCTAAAACTCGCTTTATAGATCAGGCTGGCCTCAAACTTCTGGCCCTTTCTTATTAATATCAACTTTTTAAAAGCTTAAACATAATTAAAAATTAAAAGATAATTACATCATTCCTCTTCCCTCTGTTTCTTCTAAGCTCTCCCATGTCACGTGTGCTCACTCCTCAAACTCATGGCCTCTTTTCTTAATTATTTATTTATATGTATTTAAATATCTGGATAAAAATATGGATAAAACCTGCTGAGTAAATTCAGTGTTGCATCACACACACACACACACACACACACACGTATATATGCCTTTAAGGGTGATTATTTGATACTGGAATGTTCAATAACCATTTAGGGGGCTCCTCCCTGGGGAAGACTCCCTCTCTTAGCCATCATTAATTGCCTGCATTTCTTTATCTTGGCCCTGTGAGATTTCCCCTATCCACATGGACATGCCATTTCTGGCTTTTTTCTTTCTTATTACCAGCTTCTCTCTCTACTTCTCTCTGTCTCTCTCTCACACGCTTCCTCCAGGCCTCATCATATAGTCCTGGATGGTTTGGAACTTGCTCTGTAAATTAGACTGGCCTTGAATTCATAGAAATCTGCCTGCTTCTGCCTCTCAAGCAGCAGTTTTGACTGTGACCTCAGGAGTGTATTCTAGCCAGGGAGGTGGATCTAAGCCAGGCAGTTGGAACCCTGACCTTTAAAGTTGGCCGGGGGACTGTGTCCCATGCAGATTAAGATGTCTACTGACTCACCCGTGAAGCGGACTTCTCAGAAGACTGTCTCTTGTTTCCTGCTTTGATGATCCGTGGCAGTCCCGTTTCCTGATCTCAAGACTTGAGTTTTTAAGCCGGTGTGGTGGTGCATGCCTTTAATCCCAGCACTTGGGAGTCCTAGGTCAGTGGATCTCTGTGAGTTTGAGGTCAGCCTGGTCTACAGAGTGAGTTCCAGGACAGCCAAGGCTGCACAAACATATGTCCAAAACATAAAAATTCAGCTTTTTCTTCCACATCATGGCTTGTTTTAGGAGTGTCTCCGTTGCTTGCTATCAAAGTTGGTGTCTGCGACAAAACTGCGATGGCTGTAGGCTTGAGGTGTAGAAGGCGTGAACTGTATTTGAAATGGGGGCGCTTTTGGCCATCAAGGCACAGTCAGATCACTGCTTTGGAAACAGTAGTCTCTGGTGGGCTGGGCAAGGGAGTAGAGCAGAAAGATTTGGTGGCTACAGTCCAACAAAGAGAGAGCGGCAGCTAGGTCAGGCCATGATGGGGTGGGCCATAAGCGGGGTTGCTCTCTTGAGAGTGACCGCCTTGACCTGCTTAGTATTCATCTGTGCATGCATTTAAAATAATTTTCATTTAACTCAGTGTGTTCATGGAACTTGAGTAGTCAACCTGTTTCTCTGGCCTGGTTAAATAAAAATAAATGAATGAATGAACGAATGAATGAATGAATGAATGAATGAATAAATAAATATATATTTTTTTTCTCAAGCCGAACATGTTGGTTTAAACAAGAAGTCTCAATCAAAGTGAAAGGTCAGACTCTGAGCCCCCGCCCCTGGGGTTTTGGGCTGGTGGGTGGGATGGCGGCTGCGGGGACCTTGAGGCTACGTGGGTCTATGAAGATAATCTATGGAGGCAGTTTGTACCTAGAATCAGCTGAGTTTAACAAACGTTGCTACCCTTGGTGACATAGCTGGGCCTGCTCTAGTCTGTTTTAAGGCTTTAAGAACAAAACCCGAATTCTGCTGAGAACACATTAAAGTGCTTTGTGGCCTGCAACCTGCATCCAGGTTTCAAGCAGGCTAGTGCCAGTCAGTGAGGGAGCCAGCTTCCCCACACGGAGAGCCTCTTCCCTGCGACCTATCACATGCCAGCCAGTGTGTCCCTGGATGGGTTTGCTTCTCTGAGGGGGACCGCTGTTACCCTGGCCAGGCGCCACAGGATGCAGCATCTCAGATCTCAGCAGGATTGCCAACACTTTGCTTCTGACCGCGCACCCCGCCCCCTCCGCCCGAGAATTGGCCGTTGCTCATCCTCGCCAGAGAACGGGCTCTGTGTGGTGCCTGCGTCTCACTTCCTCTAGCACGGTCGCGTTTGTTTCCTGGAGACCGGCTTCTGTGTCCACACCACAGCTCTAAGGGACGGCGAGGAAGTGAGCTTTCCGACTGACTGGCGTGGGTCCGGGAGAGGAGGGGCTCGTCCTGCGGGAAGTTGATGAAAAAGTATCCCAAGCTCTGGAAACACGCCCAGCTTTTTGCCTCTGGTTCCAGCCCTAGGACATTGCGGAGGCCATCAGAGGGCAGTCCGGCGGCCAGCCACAGCTCGGTAGAGCTGAAGGCACAGCCCAGAAAGCTGTGGAGGGTCTGTAGGCAGCGATCAGGCTTGTGCAAAGTGTCCGTGTATTAGACGCGCTTATCGTCCCACTTAATCGCGTTCTTCCTATGAAGAGAGATTCAGCTAAAATACCTGGGATGAACGACAGCAAGGAAAACTAGAAACCTGGGACAGGGAGACGGCTTGGTGGGTGAAGCCTGCTGGGCTAGCCCGCTGGTCTGAGTTCAGTTATTCAGAATCCGTGTAAAAGCCAGACAGAATGGTACATGTCTGCAATCCCGGGGCCCCCGGACGTGGAGACACGAGACTGTCCCTCTTCCCCGAACCCTCGAGGGCTGGCTAATGTGTGGCTAACAGGACAGACCCTGCCTCAAAAACAAGGCGGAAGTGAGGACTGACCCTTGAGGCTGTCCTCTAACCTCCGCACACATACTGTGGTACGTGAGTGCTCTCACACACTTTCACAGACACACACACACATGCACACACATGACCTTGCATTCATTGAACCATCTCAGCAGCCATAAGCAACATTAAAAAAGAAAAACCCAAATCAAGATGCTTTTAGTTGTGGAAATACAAAGGGATATGTCCCCTCTACCCTCTCATTAGTCACTTTCGGCTTTATTTAAAGTTGATGCCATCCCCAGGCTTGGTTAAGTATTTCTTTGACTCCATCTTCATGCTTTTTGCTAAATGAATATGTGAGTCATTTGTACATCTGCAGGCTTGGTGGTTTGGGTTGGGGACAACCTGGTAGTTTGACCTGGTGGACTTTCACGGCGGGTCCCCTCTTCCTGCTCCTGGCCATTGTAGCTCAACATATAACACACCGAGCCTGCATACACACCCGGATGAGCTTTTAACACACGTGAGCACCAAGGGCATCAAGATATAGCATGTTCTCAGCCTTCTAGAGGTCCCTTTTTGGCTCCTGTGTGATCAGGAACACCCCAAAGCTAACTGCTTTTCCGACTCTGATTATTGAGGTTAGTTTTGACTACTTACTAACTTCATTTGAGTATCTCTACATGGTATGCTCTTTTTGCATGTGCCTGGCTTCTTTTTCTCGTGGGTATCTGTTTGGCTGTGCAGATAGTTAACAGGCATCTATGTAATCACCTGTGATGGCCATTTATTCTCTTTCCATCCCAGAACTGATATGAATAAAGCCATTAATTTTAAACGACACCCTTTACGTTCACTTATCATGCAAGATGGATCCTTTCTTTTTTCAATGCTCACATCTACATCTTCTCTTGCTTTGTGGGCTGGTGGAAAGAGAAAATGGGTTTCCCCGAGGGGAAAGAGGCTGTGTTCATCTGGAGTTTGCTCTGTGGTCATGCCTCACTGCCTGCCACATGGCTCCTTCTTGACAAAACAGTGAGCAGGGCTTTTCTGCTTCCTGAGGAGTTTTGGAAAACTCAAGCAACTGTGTACTGGGGAGATGGTTGCTAAATTAAGGTGCTTGTCATTAAAGGTTAGATCCTAAGTTCAGATCCTGGGATCCTATGTAAAGCCAGGTACAGCCAAATCTTCACGAGTCTATGGTGAGAGGAGGAGGAGATGGAGGAAGAAGGACCTACAGACACTCTCAGGTGGATGAGTTTGCTGGACACAGGACTCAGCACCAAAAACCCCATCTCAAACAAGTGGGAGGGAGGATGTCCTCTGATTCCACGTGAGCAGCACGAGAGGCAGATGACTGCACTCACACACATGAACACACACATATACACACACATTAAAAAAAAGAAAAGGAAAGAAAGATCAGACGGATTGTCCAAAGTCAGACATCTCTGAGGTGGCAAAGGGTGGTGGCAGTCTGATGAGCAGTAGTTATATTCCCAAGGGTGGGCTTGTCCCATCTGAGTCTCATGCAGGCCATCCGGGAGCAGAATTACAGTGGGGAATGGGGGGACAGACGGAGCTGAGGTGCGACAGGCATCGGAAATGTTAGCTCACTTCCAGAGGATTCTGTGGCAGGCCTCCACTGGGGCTCTGGGTTCCATATCATGCTGCTTTGTGGTTGTGCTTTCCTCATTGGGTGAGTGACGTTTCTTTCCCTTCCCGTGACTCATTTTTTCCAGGCCTGCTATCTCCTTCCTGATCTGTGACTTGCACTCTTCACACCATGATGACCATGAGTTCTCTGAGCACAGCTGGTCCCCTGGAGTCTGGAAAGTGATGCTATTTGTTTTCTTATGCTCTGCTCTCCATCCCTTTCCAGCCGCCATCAGTGACCCCCACTGACCCAGGCCTTTGCCTTCCCCACCACAGTGTCCTCTGTTCTGACCTCTGCTTCTCAGTTCTTGCTCTCATAGGAGGAATCCCCAACTGGTCCGAGGTCCTTCCTCCTCCTCCTCACCCCGTGGGGCCTAAATGCAGATATGGTAGTTGTTAATCTTTTATTGTGGTAGAATACATAGAATATAAGCTGACTCGTTTAGTCCTGTTTCTGAGGCATGAAGATCAAACCCAGGGCCTCACTCATGCTAGACAAATGCTTTACCCCCAACCATATCCCACTCCCCCATTTTAGTCACTTTACAGTGTGTAACGGTGTGTTATTCAGTTAATTAACAACATTGTGCAATCCTCCCCGATACCCAGAACATTTTTATCATCCCACAAGGAATCCTGTATCCACTAAGGAGTCACTCCTCATTTTCTGTCCTTCCAGCCCCTGGTGACCATTGACGTTCTGCTCGGCTGTGTCCAGAGCACTCCCTGCATGCCAGGCATTGTGCTGACATTGCTGGACCCACACCTCCAGGTTCGGGCAATCGGCTCTATGGGACTGGGGTTCTTCCACTCACATATGAAATAGATGGGACTCAGAGAGAAAAGACATATGTGAGGGCAGAAAGCCCGTAACTGGCAGGGTATGGACCAGGACTCTAAGCTCCGTGCCGCTTCCACCCCGTGTTAAATGATGACCAGGCTTGGAGACCTTTCCCAGTGTAAACAGAAATGACGCAGGCCTGGCTGACTCCTAAGCCCACATTGCTCCGTTATGAAAGCATATTCTTTCCATCCCACCCCAAAGGTCAAGCAGGAACAAAAAAATGGAGCACAGATTCAAGTGACTTACGCCCTAGGAATTTTCCAGGATCTGGGATGTTGAGTTGAGGGGGGAGTCTGTCACCACAGTCCCAGATAACGGGACGGAAGATGCTGTCAGGTGCATTTGCAAACTGTGGGCTGAGGCTCAGGGTGGTGGAGCAAGAAAAAGAGGGAATCCTTGTGTGCTACCCCGCCCCCATCAGAAGCCCAAGAGGCTCTGGCTATGCTAGATACCTGGTGTCAGTTGAAACTCTCTGTTTAAGAATTTGAGCTTCCGGTTGCCACGGCCGTGAAGGCTGACTTCCATCATGATTGTAGAAATGATGGAGTCATTGCAGTGGCCACTAAAATAGATAAATCAAATAAATAAAAAAAGAAAGACAGAGAAAAGGAGAAAGCAGGGAGGTAGTCATGTAACAGAAATGTGTCTGTGATGTAATCAAGGCAGTATTTTCCTGACTTCGTGCAACTAAGGCATTTGCATCCTTTTGGATGCCCCTTTCTTCATCCTTCATCAAGCACATTACAATGTACCAGTGTACCAATTTAGAATTATCTACATATGTATAATTTATATGTATATAATTTACACACACATATATAATTTACTCATATAAGGCTGTTTTAGTGGATTATCATTCCATTTTGTAGGTATTTGTAATTTTGTTGTTTCATGTTATTTTAGTATTTTGGAAAATATTTTGTAGTGACAATTTTAGAATTTTGGCTTCTTTAAAAACAAATAAATATTATAAGAATGTGTTTGAGTTTTAATCCCAGGTGTGGGGATATGGAGCTGCTTCAGACTGTCCACAGCAACTGACTATGATTTGCCTCATACTCTAGCAGAGGCTTGGTTTTGCCAGCTGCAATTGTGTGACATTTGGAACTCTGGAAACTTTTCAGAGGGTGTAGAAATACGAGAGCCTGGACAAGCAGGGTTGCTGGATGTTGGTGTTCTGGGGGGTTGGTTTTGGTTTGTTAGTAATCATGCTCAAAGAAGAAACAAAGAAATTAGATTCACACACCTCTCTTCCTCCCTCTATCCTTCTTTCTTCCTATATAGTGTTATGGGGTAAAACCAGGGCAGGGAAGAGAATAAAGGGTGGGAAAAAGAAGAAACATAGTAGCCAAGAGAAGCTACGAGCAAAGAAGAAACAAGAAGAAAGAAATCAGATTTAAGGATCTCTCTCTCTCTCCTTTATTCTTTTTTCTCTCCTATCTAGTGATAGGGGGTGAAGGGAGGGATAAAGGGTAGAAAAAAGAAAAACAAAGTAACAAAGAATGACTACAATACACCCTTTCTTCCAACTCTCAAACAATTCTGCAAGCCTTTGAGGATCTGGGTGGACCAGACGCTGAGCCCATGGGATGACCTGGCCTCGTGGGTATCTCTGGATGAGTATTCTTGATGGTAGCATTTTGCTTGTTCTTTGGAATCTAACTATTCTTGTCACATGGTCAGACCAGAAGATCTTGAGGCCCTGAAGATTTGGAAAAATACTGACCTATGTTTCTCAAGTAATTGTTTTAAGGAACATTTTTTACATACTCTATGGCAGAGTTTGCAGCGGCTGTTCAAAATGGCTGCCCATCCAAACACCAAATTTGCTAGCAAATAAGAGAAGGGGCAGAAAATCTCATCATGGAATGGGCTTGGGAAGAACAAAAGCTGACAAGGTCCTGGCCACTTGTGAGCATGACTTTGCTAGTAGAATTGCAGAAAACAGGTGAGCTATCACAGGTTTGAAGCACGGGGACTTTTTTTTTTTAATAGCTTATAATTGTTCTACCTTGGTCTCTGCTGCTGTGTTCTGACCATAGGCAACTTAGAGGAAAAAGGGTTTATTTTAGCTCAGAGTTCCAGGCCACAGTTCCATCACCACAGGAAAGTCACAGGACCAGGAGCTTGAGACACCGAATCACATCACACCCACAGCCAAGGGCAGAGAGAAATGAATGCATGCATGCTCACTGCATATCTAGCTTTCTCTACTCTTCCACAGTCCAGGGCCCCAAGCTGGGAATGGTGCTGCCTGCCTTCAGGCTGGGTCTTCCCACATGCGTTAATCTCAGACAATCACCTGCTCCCAACATGCTCATAGGCCTCCTCTGATCTGCATACTCCCCTGTTGAAAAGTTCTTCCCAGATGATCCCAGACCATGCCAAACTGACAATTCAACAAACCATTACAACAGCTGCGATCTATTTGACACACCTTAAACTGCACAAATCTTTCCCGCCCGGTGGAAACCGCGTTTGACCCACAGGGGTGGTCACTACTGGTTACCAGACACGCGAATCAGTCAGCTTCTTCTTAACCTTTGTGTGGATGACGTTGCCTCACGAACACTCTCTTGTTTCTTATTTCTCTTGCCCAACATCACGTCTTGTGAAATTACCCATGCTCTGTTTATCAGCAGCATGTCCTTCTAAAAACCTGGGCAGTGTTCCATCGTGTAAACATACAGTAATTTGTTTATTCCTGTGCCTGTCGATGGGGGTTAGATCGTTTCTTGTTTGGGCAACCATAGACACATCAACTGGGAGTGTTTGATACAAGGCCTCTGTGGTTATATGTCTTAGTTTCTGTTGAATAAATATTTGGAGGAGAGCTGCTGGATTATGTGGTAGGTGTGTGTGTGTGTGTGTGTGATTCTGTAAGAGGCTGCTAAATAGTTTTCCCAAATGGCTGCGCTCCACTGACTTCTTCAACAGTGTGTGAGAATTCTGGAAGCTCTTCATCATGGCAACACTTGGTTATTGTACTTTAAAAGAAAGATTTATTATTTTTAAACAATACACTATTCTTTGGGTGTATACCTAAAATGCATGTAGGTATTTTGCCTACATGTATGTCTGTGTGTCTACATGCCGTGTGTGCAGAAGCCAGGAGAGGGCTTGGAACTAGAGAGACAGTGTTAGCCACCATGGGCATGCTGGGAATTGAAACCAGACAGTGCCCGCACCGTTGCTCTAGCCATGGTTTTATTATTTTTAATCATGTATGTGCATCTGTGTGAATGTGTGTATGGGAGTGCAGTGTCTAAGGGTCAGAAGAAGGCATCGGGTCCCTTGGAGGCTGGAGCCACCATGCCAGGTTATGCCCGATTTTTTGTGCTGTGTCCTTCCGGAGCTTCTGATCACTTCTTATTGAGTTGTGTCCTCATCACTGGTGTAAGGTAATAGGGTTGCAAATGTTCAGTTTTTGGCTTGCTCTTTGATTTCTTTTTACATCTTCTAAAATGGGTTTTACTTATTTGTGTGTGCATGCATGAGTGTGTGTGCATGCCTGTGTACATACCACAGTGTGGGAAGGTCAGAGGACAATTTGAAGGAGTCAGGTCTCTCCTTCCACCTTGTGGGGTCTGGGATTGAACTCAGGTCATCAGAGTTGGTGGCAAGTGCCTTTGCCACCTGAGCCATCAAATTATTGTTGTTGTTGACAAAGTCTTGCTATGCAGCTGAGACTGGCCTGAAAGCCATGATCCTTCAGATTTCGTTTCTCACGTGCTGGGGTTGCAATCACGTGCCACCATGCCTGGCATTTGATTTTCTCAATATAACTTTAAAGAACAAAACGATATGGGATTTTAATAAGGTCCAACTGTTCCTTCCTTAGTCCTCTCTTCTTCTCTTCCCTCTTCTCCCCTCCCCTTGGCTCCAAACAATCACTTATTTATTTTTGCCTTTATGTATTTCTATATTCCACTTTCCTACCCCAATTTCATGTTCTCTCCCATTCCCCTAAAACAGAAAACAATAACAAGGCAAATATGAAAAACAAAACAAAACAAAACAAAAATGTCCACATAGGCATGGAGTCCTTTCTGTGGTGTTGAGCTGCTCCTGGGCATGGAGCCTGCCCTGCAATGCTGATATACCCAGCGACAGGCCTTCGCAGGAAACTGGTCTTTCCTTTCCCGGCAGGTATCAATTGTAAACAGCTTCTTGGTTAGGGGTGGGGCTTTGTATCCTCCTTCCCCTTCTATTTTCGCTGGAACTTTGGCTGGTTTGAACTTGTGCATGCTGTCATAGTCTCTGTGAGTTCATGTGTATCCTTACTGTTGTGTTTGGAAGACACTGTTTTGTTTTGTTTTGGGTCAGCCTCCACCTCTTACAATCTTTCTCTCTTTACATGTAGATCCCTCAGCCTTGAGGGAAGGGGTTTGATAAAGACATCTCATTTAGGGCTGAAAGCACCAAAGTCACCCACTCTCTGGGCATAGCCTAGTTGTGGGTCTATGTGTTAATCATCTACTGCAAGAAGCAGATTTTTTGAGATATGCTGCCTTGGTCACTGTTCCATTGCTGGAAAAAGACACCATGACCAAGACAACTCTTAGAGAAGAAAGCATTTAATTGGGGGCTTGATTACAGTTTCAGAGGCTTAGTCCATTATCATCATGAAGAGCATGGTGGCTTGGTGGCAAGTGCTCGAGAGGTGTCTGAGAGCTATATCCTGATCTGCAAGCAGAGCGAGAGCAGGAGCAAGCAAGCGAGCAAGTGAGAGAGAGAGAGAGAGACAGAGACAGAGACAGAGAGAGGGACAGACAGAGAGAGGGAAGGGCCTGGCATGAATTTTTAAAATCTCAAAGCCACTTCCTCCAACAAGGTCACACATACTCCAACAAAGCCATATTGTCTAATCCCTCTCAAATAGTGCCACTCCCTGATTTGAGGGGCATTCTTTTTCAAACTACCTCATATAAGTATGCCATACGTCACTCGGAATCATTTTATTGCTGTGTTCCTTTATCAAAATAATAATAGTAGGTTTTGCCCTTGGGCCTGTGCCCTATCTAGTATCAGTTTTCTTGGTCACTTTGCCAGTGTCATGTGTGGGTTCTGTCTCATGGGGCGAGCCTTAAGTCTAATCAGAGAGTAGTTGGTCACTCCTGCAATGTTCATTTCAAAATTACTGCATCAGTGTGTCTTGTAGGCAGGTTGCTGAAGGGCTATACCTGAGTAATACTATTTACTTTCCCCTCCAGTAGCCTAAAAAAAATTCTCCCAGTACTAGAACACTAGTTAGGAGGGGTGAGGCTTTTAGTTGGGCACAGCTCAGTTTATACATGTTTGATGATATAAGTAAATTGTTTCTTCAGCTATCAGGTCATGGAGAGAAACCAGTAGCCTTGACAATGATGTTCGGAGGAAATGCAAATTAAAACCACTTTGAGATTTCATCTTACCCCAGTCAGAATGGCCAAGATCAATAAAACAAGTGACAGCACATTCTGGCAAGGATGTGGGGAAAGGAGGAAACTTATCCATCGACTGTGGGAGTGTAAACTGGCAATCAGTGTGGAGGTTCCTCAAAAATCTGAAAAACTGATTTACCACAAAAACCAGCTGTAGCACTCTTGAGCATTTACCCAGAGGACTCTATGTTTTACCACCGAGACACTCTCTCATCTGTGTTCATTACTGTTCTATTCGTAATAGCCAGAATTTAGAAACAACCTAGATGGCCATTAACTGATGAGTGGACAATTAAAATGTGGTACATTTACATGATGGAATATTATTCAGCTGTTAAGAAAAAAAAAATGAAACCAAGAAATTTGCCAGTAAATGGATGGAGTTAGAAGCAGTCATCCTGAGTGAGGCTACCCAGACACCAAAAGACCAATATTGCATGTTTTCTTGTATGTGCAGATGTCACCTTTTAAGCTTTGGGTTTGGAACACCCACAGAGGTTAGGTAGTTAGTGAGAGACCATGGGTGAGGGGATATTCCAAGGAAGGGGAAAGAGAATATAGTCTTGCAAAGAGATAAGGAGAAACTAGAATAGGAGGGCTAAATGGGGAAGGGATAAGGAGGTAGGAATAAGGAGGAATATGAGGAGTGACAACTAATACTAAAAGCCTTTTGAAAAGCTGTGTGCAAACCTGTTGCTGTAGAAGGTTCCTAAAATATATACATATATAAAAGAAATTTAAATGGTGTCATCATATAATGGGGAGATGATGCCCCAGCTAGATGTCCCATGCCACCATTAAATCCTCCAGTGCCAGGAATATGTCTTGTGGAATCATATGGCCAAAAAGTTCCAGGAGACCCCATACCCCAACATCATAGGCTATTTACTGCCCAGGCTGTCGGTTGCTCTCCATGCTCAGCCGCTAAAGAAGACCTATTCTGCCTTGAATGTTCTACCAAATATAAGGGGAACGCAAACTCTTCGTAAACTACACAACTCTTTCTACACAAACAGCATGGCCCGATACCAAAGTTACGAAATAAGGACGCATTAAGAAAATAAACAAACAACAAAAACCAAACGGAAACAAAAAAGAACCCAAACTATGGGCCGACTTCCTCCACAAATGTGGAGACGAAAATTCTCAAAATTCGGCAAACTGAAGAACTCGTGAAGAAGATCAGACACGGTGGCCAAGTTGTTTCCATTTCTGGGGTGCGGGTGTACCGGGAGTGAGGATTGCTTGTGTGGCCTATGGCCTATGGCATTTTCTGCAGTGAAGTGTGGCTGATAGGAGAGGGAGGGGCCAAGCGGTGGCTTTAAGTCTGTCACAATCCAGGTGGCAGTTGGAGCAGGAGACTAGCATGCTGGACTGAGTGTATCAGTGGTCCCCAGTGAGCCTGGGCCAGGCCAAACAGTGAAATCTGGCCCCACCAAGACTTTTGGAATAGAGAGCTGTGGCAACAGCAATACCCCAGAATGAAGGTAGGTCATGGAAAATTACTGGATTGTTTAAGGATCAATAGAGTAGTGTCTTTCATCCATGCTGCTACACACAGCATTGCTCTCTCTCTTTTTTTTAAATTAGATTTATTTTATATGTATGAGTGTTTTGTCTGCAAGCAGGCATGTGTACCCAAACATTGCTCTTTTAATGAAACAATAGTGTGATGGTTTGAATAAGGATGATTCTCATTGGCTCATAATTGTGAATGCTTAATCCCCAGGAAGTGGCACTATTTGAAAGAGCTAGGAGGTGTGGTCTGGTTGGAGGAAGTGTGTCATGAGGTATGGGTGGGCTTTGAGGTTTCAAAAGCCCATGCCAAGCCAAGTGTCCCTCTCTCTGCTTGCAGACCAAGATGTAGCTCTGAGCTACTTTTCCAGAAGCTAACAGCAGGGAGTGAGGGAGAGCTGTAGCAGGCATGACCATGCTGCCAAATGTTGGCAAATGTAGACTTTGGGTGTTTAGATTAAGAAAACAGTTGAAGCTGGGCACAGTGGCACACTCCTTTACTCCCAGAACTCAGGGAAGCAGAGGCAGCCGGGTTGCTGTGAGTTGGAGGCCAGCCTGGTCTACAAAGTGAGTACAGGACATCCAAGACTACAAGTAGGGCTTAAAGGGCCTTCCTGGTGGAAGCATGGAAAACAGTGGTGCTGAGAACAGTGTATAGTGTGTCTATTATGATGGCCAGGCTCAAGAAGTTTCAGAGGTGAAGAATATTAGTAAGTGGCCTAGAGACCATTTGGCAACAACAACAACAACAACAACAACAACAAAATAAGAAAACAAAAATAAACAAGCAAAAGACAAATGTGGGTGCTTTCTCCCCTTGTCTGAAAAATCTGCCTGAGGCTAAACTGAAGTGTTTTGGATCAACGGTGTTGGCAGAGGAGATTTCGAGATAGCCCAGTATTAACTGTGTTGTGTGGCTTTAGTAATCACTTTTATGCAAATCTCTAATGAAAAGGAGCAAGCTAGACAAAGAGAAATATAGAATGTAGAGTCTGAGGAGAAAAGGAGCACCAAGAAGTGAAAGAGAGCTCTCTCTTGTGCTCAAGGAGATAAAAAGTTAAAGAAAAGATTGATGCTACATGGAATAAAGGGAGTAGTGACTTCAGGGCAAGACCCCACCCAGCTAAACTTCCAACCTGTAAAAAGGAATTAAAGAAAAGCTGTGTAGTGAAGGAAACCATCAACAACAGAAAGCTGGTGAAAATGTAATTTAATGGGGGTGGAGGAGGGCAATTTTCATCCCCATCAAGCAGCAGAACTTGGAAGTTTGGGCAACATGGTCCTGGCTTTAGAGTCAAGGAGACAAGAAAGGGGCAATGGAATCTCCTGCCACAGAGAAGCAAAACCACTGAGGCCAGACATGTACCAGAGGTGTCCCTGCATGGAGGCCCAGAGAGGCAGGCCATTGTGTGATGCTGTGAAAGTGAAGCCTGGATTTCACTGGAGACCCTAAGATGTTGGAGATGCTAGAGTCCTGGGATGCCTGCCAAGGAGAGCTGCTACAGGAGTGGAACCAGCCAAAGAGAAGTGTGGTGCAGTCAAAGGAGTTGGAGTTGTGAAAGGAGTTGGAGATGTGAAGAGCGCTTTGATATCAGACATGGAGATTCAGAATTTGGAGTTTGCCCTGTTTGGTTTTGGGTCTTGCTTTGGTTCAGTATTTCTTCACTATGCTCCCATTTCCTCCCATTTGTAATGATAAATGTATATTCTGTGCCATTGCATGTTGGAATTATGTGAATTGCTTTTTGATTTTCATTTTATAAGAAGTTATAGTTAAGATATTGCCACGAATCCCAGAGACTTTGGACCTCTAAACAGTGTTGAGATTGTGATAGACTGTGGGGACCTTTGAAGTTGGACGTTGTCTTAGTTAGGGTTTCTACTGTTGTGATGAGACACCATGACCAAAAAGCAAGTTGAGGAGAAAAGGGTTTATTTGGCTTACACTTCCACAGCACTGTTCATCATTGAAAGAAGTCAGGACAGGAACTCAAACAGGGAAGGATTCTGGAGACAGGAGCTGATGCAGAGGCCATGGCTCCCTCAGCCTGTTTTCTTATAGAACCCAGACCCACCAGCCTAGGGAAGGTATTACCCGCAATGGGCTGAGCCCTCCATCATTGATCGCTAATTAAGGAAATGCCCTACAACTTGATCTTATGGAGGCATTTTTCTCAACTGAGCATTCTTCCTCTCTGATGACTCTAGCTTGTGTCAAGCTGACCTGAAACCAGCCGGTCCAGATGGAATGTGATATGAGCACAAGTCTATGGAGGCCAGGTGGTTTGCATAAAAATGACCCCCGAGGCTCACTGATTTGAATTCTTGGTCACCAGGGAGTGACACCATTTGAAAGGATTAGAAGGTGTGGCCTCTTTGGGGGTAGGTGTGGTCTTTCTTGTTAGTGTGTCCCTGGAGGGGTAGGCTTTGAAGTTTCCAGCGCCCACGCCAGGCCCAGCGACTGCCTCCCTGCCTGCAGATCCAGTACTCAGCTAGTTCTCCTGCACCATGTCTGCCTGTGTGCTGCCACGGCCCCCACCAGGATGAGAGCGGACTAAGCCTCTGAGACAGTAAGCGAGCCCCAATTAAATATTTTCCTTTATGAGAGCTGCCTTGGTCGTCGTGTCTCTCTCCACAGCAACAGAACACAGGTAGGTACAAGAGATTCACTCATTTTGTGCTGTATTGTGTTCTGTTAATGTTTCGTCTTTTAAGTATCTGTCCAAGACCAACTGCCACTTGACTAGAATGGACAGTGATGAGTCTTCAGAGTTCCTGTCCATCCTTTGTGAAAAATATTTCAGTTTTTTAAATACTGATCATTAAATATGCTACAGGTTTTGATAAGGAGAAAAAGGGTAAAAAAAAAAAAAAGTGGTCAAAGTACCCTCTGTGAGTGGGAAAGGACACTCTGCAGAAGCCATAAAGTTGTATAGGAAAACACGATTTTTTTGCAGGGGTTGTTGGTCAGAGAGGTCCCAGACCTCCCCAACCCCAACATTACACTGCTATTGCTTGTCTGCCAAAGCTCCATGGTAAATCCCTACTCCAGAAAGCGTGACAAGCTTTCAAAGTTATGTAAATACTTGAGGATATTCCCAGGATCTGGAGAGCTCGGGTTCATTTTCCCTCCTTGGGCCAGGCGCCAAGTGTGTATCTCGGAGGACAATGGACTCCATATCACTTAACAAAGGCCAGTTACTGGAAAGAGCTGCTGGGTGCCATTTTTGGAACCAGAACCAGAACAAACCCCAGCTTCCCCATAGGCAAGCCATGGAGAACTACTGACTCAATACTGAAACATCAAAAAGAAGGCTACCCTGCCATCAGGCTCCTGAATCAGAGAGTCCTATACTGTGCTATAAATCAACACTGAAGTCTAATGGACTTCCATTGCCGATCCGTGACAAGTGCAAAAACAGGCACACACACAGAGTGACACACGAGCAGGCACACCTTACAGACACACTGACACACACACACACCCAACACTCCAACCTTCCAAAATTTCCACTGCTATTGCTTGTTCCTGTTCACCTGCCAATGGGAAAACTGAGTCACAGCTCAAACCAGACCAAGGAGGCTCTGGGGATATTCTCAATATCAGGAGAGAGGAGTTGGTATTCTCCATCCGCCCGTGGCTGTGAGTTGCTTTCCTAAGCTTGAAGAAGAACTTGGGAAGAGTTACCTGAAGGATTATCAGGGACAGGCCATGGGCTGCCCCATCAGAGCACAAAGGACTCAGCGAGGCCTGACCATGGACCAAGGAAGCAGTCTGGTCTGGGAGGTCCCAATAGCATGGTCCTTACTTTGGCGGCTCCCTCCCTCTTCAGTCTGCCTGAGGACTCTGCTGCTGGCAGGTGCTATAGATAGAGTGGGGGATGGGAAGCAGCATTCGGTGCTGGGGGAAAACCTGATGGGCATTAGCTGTTCCTTTCTGTCTTCCTTGTTCTGATCATGAAAGAGGAGGTGGGGTGTGGGTGTCAGGAGGCTGAAACCCTTCTCGGAGTGAATGTGAAGAGAGGACAGGGAAAAGGCTATTGCTCCTGGAGAGTGCAGGAGAGAGGAAAAGCTACATACTTTAACTAAACAGCAGAATTCACAGCACATATCTGACAGGTATGCCTTCCTTGCTGCTTGCTGAGGCAGAACAGAGGGCTCCACAGTGTCCACGAATCAAACGTTGCCAAGAATCATTTTGAATGTTTTGATAAGATACCAGTGAACCAGGAAAGGGTTATCTGTGCTGTTCTCCAAATTAACCAAATGAAATCAAGCTCTACCCGTGTGTTAAAAAAGGAGTGGGTGGCTGCTGTGACTAAGCCTCTGGTTTTCACATGTTTGGTTATTATAAGTGCACGCAAGGCAAACTTCCAAAAAGCTAACTACAGCTGACTACTCAGTGTGCTAAAATATCTGGCTCATTGAGTAAGCAGCGGATGTTTGGGGCTGGGGATGCCAACCAACTGCCGGGCACTGGGCTTCTTAAATGCTTTACTCAGAGCCCTCACAGAATCTCTGCACGGTGTGTGTGTGTTTCTGTTATCCATTTCAGAGGTAGAGAAACAGTAGTGGGGAAAGTTAGGTAGCTTGCCCCAGACCTCTTGCTTGACAAGGGGAAGGGCTGTATAGTTCGCACTCTCAGGCTCCACGCAGCATTATTTCCACATCAGGAAAAGCACGTCCTCTTTTCAGAGAGAAGCCAAGAGCCCAGGGTACCAGTCTTGGCTCTAACCATAAAAGTGCTAACTAAGTTCCTTCCTCTATCCTGCCTTGATTTCTCCTTTCCTTTTCCTTAAAATGCAAACACAAACAAGTTAGCACATCAGGTGTGAGGGTTGCCATAGTAAAATCTTGTAAAGCGGATGGCTCAAAAGAGAGAAGTTTCTTGCTTCATGATCTCTGAGACTGTCTCCAGCTCAGAGCTGGAGGCGCCTGTTTCAAAGGGCAGCCAGTGAGAAACCAAGGAGCAGCGTCACGGAGGGCTCCTGCTATCCCTGGCAGTGAGGGAAGCGGAACGGTGGTCTTTAGGTGGTGGCTGGCGTTCCGCTGCATGCTGTCACTGCATGTGTTCGGAATCCTCAGTGACCATCCAGGCATTCTTTCACTCTGAAAATATTTATCAAGGGACCATCGTGTTCCAGGCACCCTGCCATGGTGGGTGGTGCAATAAGCAGCCAGATGCAGGCTTCGTGCTTGGGTAGTCTGTTGAGGGAGACATTATTCTAAGTACTTAGATTCAGTTCTTTACCGAACGTTATTGTACAAGAGGGTGGCAGAATGACCTGGAACGGACGGAAGAAGACTAGGGCAGATTTCTGAGAGGCGGTGCTAGCTAATACGAGCCCGAGAAGTGAAGAACAGGTTGGGTAAATGGACATGCTCAGGGAGATGGACCAGGAAGTCCCAAAGGCATGAAGAAGCGAGCCTTAGCTTACAGTCAGAGCCTGGAATGCAAGCGGCAGGATGAGAGACGCGGGCTGAAGTTGCCAGTGTCAGCAGGAGCCATGTGGTCTAGACTCAGCGAGCTCAGGAGTGCAGTCTGTGGCTAACAGCAAGGCTTCACACTCATCAAGAGCAGCTGTGGCAGCCTGATCGTGTTTCTAAAGGACAAGTCATAGTCTCCACTCCGAGTAGCTCAGAAGGAAGTCTTATCTAGAGATTTTGCAGATAAAACCAGGTTAAAATAGGTCATCAGAGCCGGTCCTGACCCTCCGGGGCAGTGGTCCCTAACAGTAAGAAACTTGGAGATAGAGAGTCAGACACAGGTGAAGGCGGTGTTGGGAGACAGCACCCTCAGAGTTTTACAAGAAGCCTAGATCTAGGGGTAATGAAGGGCTGGACTCAGCCACTCTCTCCAACACGCCATTCAGAGAGACATGTAATGGCAAAAAGCAGAACCATGAGATTTAACCAACGTGGCGGACTGAGAAGAGGAACCGATAAAGGGACCCAGGGACCCCCAAGTCTGTCTGCAGGGTTCTGACACAGCTGCAGGTTTAAATGGAGGAAGAGTGGGAGCAGGGGCAAGAAACAGTTGTGACTGCACAAAAACCAGGGAACCCGTATATTTTACATTTGTAAGCAGACCAGCATCTCCCGAGTGCACCGACATGATCACTTGTGAGCATAGCCATAATAAAGCAAACTATGTAGTGTGAGTCAGAAAGACTTAAAATATCTTCCTGGGAGACACCTTCCTCTTCTCGATGCCAGGACTCTGGCTGGAACTCTCCTGGGTTCCAGAAGTCTTTCAGGATTTCTATTGTATGGTTATAGCGTCTACAAGCCAACGAGTGAGGTCAGAAGCAGAAAACCTCCAGTCAGACCTTCAGCATCCAGTACTGGGTCAAAACCTTGGCCCAGGAAAGCTTCCTTTGCAACAGGCAAAGGTTAATGCAGAGACTTAAAACTTATGACCACGGAGTTCGTGTCTCTAAATGGGACTTCTCCATCATGGCCTCTGGTGGTTTGAATGCGAAATATCCCCCATGGGCTTGGCTATTTGAATAGTTTGTCTCTAGTTGGTGGTGTTGTTCGGGGGAACTCTAGGAAGTGTAGACTTGCTAGAGGAAGTGCGTCACTGTGGGCTTTGAGAATTTTGAACCCCTGCTATTTCTGGTTTACTTTTCCTGCCTCATGCTTGCCATTGAGGACGTGAGCTTGCTATGCCTGCTTCATTTCTGCCCCGTCTAAACATGCCTTTACTCTGCCATGGTGGACCCTTACTCCCCTGGAACTGCAAGGCAAAATAAAGCCTGTCTATGAGTTGCTTCTGGTCATGGTATTTCATTAAAACAGAAGAGTAAAGAATATACCTTCTTCCCTCTTAAAGGCTCAGGGAACACGGTGGAGGAGGTGGCAGGAAGAATGTTAGAGCCAGAGGGTGCGGATGGAGTGTTGTGAAACGCTTTCTCTGGATATGACATGACCATGTGAACACTCACGAAATCACAACATCTATGGTTACCTGCATAAGGTGGGGCTCTTCAGCAATTTAGCTCGGATGGAGGCTGCCTTCCTAGCTGAGGGGCCATTGGCAGTAAATTGCTGCTGGAAAGGGAAGCCATATTTCTGTAAAAAATGTAGCCACTGGTAAGTTGCCCCTCACCCACCCACACGACAGCAGCTCTGAACTCAATATTTACATTTATGGAACATGTTGAGACAACATGGCGGAGGGTGATGGGGTAGGTGAATGAGGCATGAATATGATCAAAATACATTACCCACACACCCATGAAATTGTTGAAGAATAAATTAAAATTATTTAAGGATAATTTAAAAAATAGGGATTTAAAAAAGATATAACAGATAAGATTAAAAATAATAAAAATTGAATTAAAAAGATTTAAAATAAATTAAAAACAGGAGCTGGAAGGCATAGCTTAGTGTTATACCATGTATTTAGCATGTATGATGTCCTGGGTTTCATCCCTAGCACCAAAACAAAGAAGCCAATAATAAATAAATACTAGCTAAAATATAAGAAGCAAAAGAAAAAAAAGTGGAAAGGTTCTGGCATGAGTGAACCAAGTGCACAGAACACAGAAGAAGTAGGGAGGCAGCACGTTGTCTTCAAAAACATGAGCCTCTGGAAGACATTTCACACTCAAACCACAGTGCTTTGGACTTTTTTTTTTTTTCTTCCTTACAGTATTTCTTTGCAGCTCCCAAATTCACAGTTACCCAGAGTGAGCTCATGACAACACTTCCTCAGCTTTCTAAATGCAGGAGTTATATGCCAGGGCCACCACATCCCCAAAATTAATTTTCAATCCAGTACTTTCTGTAATACTTGCTTCACAAAGGTAGACATTTTAGATTAAATTATAATCTCAAAACATGTAAACAAAACAAACGACAAAGAAAACCTATGTGACCACAAGAGTGTCTTATGTGATGGGAAGTTGGAATTCCTCTATTAATTTCATAGAAACATGACTGTATTCCATTTTAAGATTTCTTCTTCTTTTTTCATTTCCCTGCTTTCTTTCTTTCTTTCTTTCTTTTTTTTTTTACTCCTATTTTTAGAAATAATCCTCGACAGTGGCACTGAGTTGCAATTATCTTTCTTAAAGTTACATTTACTTTTTTCTAACACATACCTGTGGAAATTACATTAGTTAGAGGTTACAGTTTGTCTCAAGATAACTTTTTACTCAGGCAGACATTTGCCTTACTTTCACTAACATTCTGACTCAGCTTATGTTGAGTTGAATTTTATTCCCTAGACTTTTGTATATTGGAAATTTAATGCTCAATAAGTCGATGGTATTTGGAGGTGGGGCATTTTGGAGCCATTAGAATTAGATGAGGTAATGAGGGTGGGGCCCTTACTATGGGATGGGTGGCTTTGTAAGGAGAAGAAGCAAGATTAGAGCAGAGTGTGTGGTGTCTTTTTCACGTCTTTTTCACAGAGCGTTCACTAACCACTGGTTTCTTGATCCTGACCTTCACAGCCTCTGCAACACAAATTCTGTTCTTTAGTAATGGCCCAGACTGTGCTATTCCATTGTAAGAACCGGACACAGACTAAAACAGCCTACAAGTTCCGTCTTTCATCACATTCTGTCGTAGAGGGAACACAGTTATCAAAATCCTGGCAATTTCCTAACCTTACCAACAAAAATGCTGTTTTCTCATCCCCCATGCTTTTTTTCCATCACTAGCAGTTGGTAGGAGCCAGTGCTTAATGAATTTTAGGTTGCCTGTAATGTAGGGGCATCGGCTGTCTTTCATGCTCTAAGGCATACGTCTGTTATATACTAACTCAGGTATTACTGTGGAGCCCGGCCCACCTGGCTTCCACAGGAAAATCCCCTACAGATCCTTAATGCCCTCATACCTAGGGCACTTCCCTTCTAAGACCCTGTGGCTGAGGAAGTAGCAAGAAATCCACGCTTCTGAGTCATCACCGTCTAGGATTCGGTGTCCTCACAAGAGCCACCTCTTGCCTGAGCCCACAACACATCTGGCTACTGCTGTTCAAGTAGCAGATCAAAGGTGTTATTTCCTAAGGGGCGTGTGTGTTCGTGTCCCGAGTTATCGACAAGCAAAATACTGAGTCACTCCAGCAGAACTTGTTACCCACCCAAATACCGTTTCATTTTTCTGGGCCGAGGGCCAAGTTCAGCCAGTTTCTTGGGAAAGCCCACCCTCTAGTGGCTACTTCGAGTGCAACGGCGACTCTTCAGGAAAGCCGTGTATTTGAGGCAACACACAAAACCAAATTCCCAACCTCCCAAGTTCTAGTTAACACAACAAACCAGCATGGGATACGCTATCACGAGTGCTGTGGCCAAACGCACGATGGTGACAGTCTAGTTCGAGTGACCTTCGTGATCCAAAACTGAACTGTGTGTCCATGAGACCGCTACTTAACTCCCGATGCCATCCAGTTCAAATATCGTCCCCCCTTTTCTTTTTTGAAGTTTCGGGGGGGGAATCCTTATCAATATGTGACAACTGTGTAATGCATCAGCCATGCCACGAAGACTGACCTGTGCTGTTTTTCACTTGTTGCAGTTGAAGGATCAAACTGGACCTCAATGAATCTAGTCCTCCCTGTGCTGATCTGCTCTACGTGTTGCTGTCCAGTTGTGTCTCTCAAACCTTGGCTCATCTCTAGGCCTTGACTTGTCTCTTGACCTTCAGGGCCTGTATGGTAAGGTGGCCTCAAGCAGTCTTCATTCTTATCTGTATGAGCTACGTTCTAAGTTCTCTGGTGGATGACCAAAACGGAATAGTGCCAAATGCAACATACAGGGCTGGAGATTTAGCTCAGTGATGGAGCGCTTGTCACACAGTCCCAAGGCCCAGGGTTTGCTTCTCAGTTCCAGAAAGAAAAAGTGGAAACAAACAAACTAAAAAAACAAGATGAAACAAAAACCCCCACCTGGATTCAAATGCTATGTATGCATCAGATGTTTCTTTCCACACAATACCTGCACTAAAAGCTCACAACTTCTCTGTAAAAGTTAAGGGCACTTTAAAATATCTCTTTGAGAAATCATGAAATTTGCAGGCAAATGGTGGGATCTAGAAATGATCAACCTGAGTGAGGTATCCCAGGAGCAGAAAGACACACATGGTATATACACACTTATAGACCTATTAGATATAAACATACTGAAATTTATACACCTAAAGCAGATAAACAAGAAAGAGGATCCAGAGTAAGATGATCAATCCTCACTTAGAAAGACAAGTGGGATGGACATTGGATGTAGGAGAAAACAAGTAACAGGACAGGAACCTACCACAGAAGGCCTCTGAAAGACTCTACCTAGCAGTGTATCAAAGCAGATACTGAGACTCATAACCAAACCTTTGGCATAGTGCAGGGAATCATATGAAAGAAGGGGGAGTTAGTATGACCTGGAAAGGACAGGAGTTCTACAAGGACCAAATATCTCTGGGCACAGGGGCTTGTCTGAGACTGCTTCCTTAACCAAGGACCATGTATGGATATAACCTAGAACTTCTGCTCGGATATACCCCATGGTAGCTCAGTATCCAAGTGGGTACCCTAGTAAGGGAAACGGACTATTTCTGACATGAACTCAATGGCTGGCTCTTTGATCCCCCTTCCTCCCTGAGGGAGGAACAGCCTTGCTAGGCCACAGAGGAGGACATGGCAGCCAGTCCTGAAGATACCTGATAAACCAGGGTCCGATGAAAGGGGAGGAGGTCCTCCCCTATCAGTGGACTTGGAAAGGGGCAGGGAGGAGATGAGGGAGGGAGGGTGGGATTGGGAGGGAATGAGGGAGCAGGATACAGCTGGGATACAACGTTAATAAACTGTAACTAATCTTTAAAAAAGTTGAAAAGAAAAAAAAATCTCTCTTTGGTATATACCCTAAACACTGCTCTTGCATGTTGGGGCCACTGTTACATAAGGTAAGGGTTATTTGAGTACAAGCACTGCAATACCGCAACAGTGTATCTGATTGCCAAGAGCTCTGCCGAGTGACTAATGGGCGAGAAATGTATACAAGAGTGGATCTGCCGGACAGAGGCAGGAGGCACGTCCTGGACAGGGTGGAGCAGGACAGCAGAGTTCATCACATTTCTTACCACAATACATCATTTAAAGTGAAACTGTTTATTTCTGTTTTTTTCCCCCCATCTAATAATGTCAGCCCAGAGCTGACTCTGGGTACCAAGACTGTAGTCAGAGGAAGCTCGGAAAGGAGGAATCCTTGATTGTGGTGACCTGTGGTCCAACATCGGTCCATTGGGTTTCACCAGGATTGAAGACTTCCTTTGGGTCTTTCTTCAGTCATTCTTCAGTTCTGCTGGAGATGTGGCCTGATTGTCTTCCTTGGCAAAGGCAGTATGAAGGAATGTTCACACTGTCCAGGAAGACCCACTTGAAAATTGGTGCAATTGTTTCATAAATGAAAGGGGCACTTAACAACAGACACCAAGGAAATCCAAGGAATCATTAGGTCATACTTAAAAAAACCTATAATCCTCCAAATTGGAAAATCTAAAAGAAACGGACAATTTTATTGATAGATACCAAGTGGTATCAGATAAACAATTAAAATAGATATATAACGTGTAAGGAAATAAAAGCAGTCATTAAAAACCTCCTAACAAAAAATTCCCAGGGCCAGATGGTTTTAGTTCAGTATTCTACCAGACTTTCAAAGAAGAGCTAATACCAATACTCCTCAAACTATTCCACAAAATAGAAACAGAAGGAACTTTGAAAAATTCATTTTATGAGGCCACAGTCACCCTGACACTCAAAACACACAAAGATTCAACAAAGAAAAAGAATTATAAAAAATTTCTCTCATTAACATTTTTACAAAAATACTCATTAAAATAATTGCAAACTGAATTCAAAAGCACATCTAAAACATCCTTTACCATGATCAACTAGGCTTCATCCCAGAGATATGGTATGATTCAACATATAAAAATATGTCAATGTAGTTCACCATGTAAACAAATTGAAAGAAAAAAACCCCACATGATCATCTCATTAGATGCTGAAAAAGCCTTTGACAAAATCCAACACCCCTTCATGATAAGTCCTGATATAAGGGATAAGAGGGACATATTTAAACACAATAAAGGTGATATACAGTAAGCCAATAGTGAACATCAAATTAAATGGAGAAAAAGTAATTCCACTAAAATCAGGGACAAGACAAGGCTGTCCGCTCTCCCCATATCTATTAGTATAGTACTAGCTAGAGCAATAAGACAACTGAAGGAGATCAAGGGCATACAAATTGGAAAGGAAGAAGTCAAAGTATTACTATTTGCAGATGATATGATAGTATATTTAAGTGACCCCCAAAATTCTACCAAAGAACTCCTACACTGATAAACACCTTCAGTGAGGTGGATGATGCAAGATTAAGAAAAAACAGAAAACCCCCAAACCAACCAATCAACCAACCACACAACAACAACAAAAAACCCAGTAGCTTTCCTATACACAAATGACAAATGGCGGAGAGAGAAATCAGGGAAACAACACCCTTCACAATTGCCACAAATAATATAAAATATCTTAGGGTAACTATAACTGAGCAAATTAAAGACTTGAATGACAATAACTTGACATCTTTGAAGAAGGAAATTGAAGATGATATCAGAAGATGGAAAGATCTCTCACCAACCATACATCTGACAGATGACAGAAGGCCAAAACTATAAAGACCTCAATAAACTAGACACCAACAAACCAAATCATCCAATTAAAAATAAGGTACAGATTTAAACAGAGAATTCTCAGCAGGAGAATCTCAAATGATCAAGAAACACTTAAGCTTTCAAAGTCCTTAGTCGCCAGGAAAGTGCAAATCAAAACAACTCAGAGACTCCATCTTACACTGGTCAGATGGCTAAGATGAGAATGGAGAGGAAGGGGAACACTCCTCCATTGCTGGTGCAAACACAAACTTGTACAGGCACTGTGGAAATCAATATGGCGGTGTCTCAGAAAAACTGGGAATCAATCTACCTCAATACCCAGCTATACCACTCCTGGGCATATACCCAAAGGATGCTTCATCCTACCCCAGTGACCCTTGCTCAGCTATGTTCAAAGTAGCTTTCTTCATTATAGACAGAAACTGCAAACAGCTTAGCCGTCTCTCAACCAAAGAATGGGTAAAGAAAAATATGGTGTGTTTACATACTAGAGCATTACTCAGCTGTTAAAAAAATCAAGAAATTTATAGAGAAACGGACAGAACTAGGTAATTCATGCCCAGAAAAACACACATGTCATATACTGACATATACTTAGACATTGGCTGTTAAACAAAGGATAATCATGCTACAGTCCACAGACACAGAGAGGCTGCGTAACAAGGGGAGCTCGCGGTGGGGGCCGCATGGATCTCCCTGGGAAGGGGAAATAGAATAGATTTTGTGGGTGGACTGGGGGTGGGAACAGGAAGAATCAGGTAGGGGGTGGAGGGAGAGAGTACTGAGAGAGAAGGCTGGAATTGGGGGTCATTTTGGAGGTAGGATAAAAACCAAGTGCTATGGAAACTCCCAGGAATTCACAAAGGTATCGAAGGTTCCTGGTAACTGGGGGACATGGAGCCTGAGCTGGCTCTTTTCAGCAACCAGGGAGGACTTCCAGTTGGGGGACTGGGATATCAGCCCAGCCGCAAAACCTTTGGCCTGCAGTTTGTCCTGCCTGCAAGATGTGCTGGGGGAAAGGTGGCACAGATATTGTGGGAGTGACCAACCAATGATTGGTCCAATTTAAGACCCATGCCACAAGAGGGCACCCACACCAGACACTGCCTGGAAGGCCAGGACAGAGTCTGGATAGCCTGGAATCCTAGGATAGAACCAAACCAGGAGAAGAAGAAGAGGAGGAGAAGGAGGAACAAGAAGAGGAGGAGCAGGAAGAGGAGGAGGAGGAGGAGGAGGAGGAGGAGGAGGAGGAGGAGGAGAAGAACAAAAGATTCTTAAGACACTCTGCTATACTCATAGACCAGAGAGCTTAACATAAGTGTCAACAGAGAGACTTCATCCAGCAACTTAATGGGAGCAGATACAGTGACCCACAATATTAGAACCAAACGTTAGGCGGAGCTCGAGGAATTCTGTGAAAGAGGGCAAGGAAGGATTGCAGCAGCCAGAGACATCACAAGAAAAAGGTGTGCAGAATCAACTAACTGGGGTTCATAGCATGTCACAGAGGCTGAACCAACAACCAGGAGACTTATGGGTCTGACCTAGGCCCTCTGCTTATATTATCCTTTATAGTTGTGTAGCCTGAAGTTTTTGGGGGACCACTAACAGTAGGAGCGGGGCTGTCTCTGACTCTTTGCCTCCTTTTGGGAACCTTTTTCTCCTTCTGGGTTGCCTGCTCCACCCTTCCTATAAGGGGGTGTGCCTAGTCTTGATATAACTTGATATGCCATGTTTGGTTGCTCTGCCTGGGAGGCCTACCTTTTTCTGAAGGAAAAAGAGGAGGAGTGGATCTGGGTGGGGGGAAGTGGAAGGAGGGACTGGGAAGAGCGGGGGGGAAACTGTGGTTAGGACGTAAGAGACGATGGAAGAATAAATTAAAAAAAAAACAAAGAAAAATTAAAAAAGTGAAATGCTAAACAAATCATGGCCATCATTACAGTTCAAGTGAATGAGGCAACATACCCAGGTCTGTGTTCTAGACGGTGAGGCTTTCTGTGCATCACGTGTGCAGTGCGACTCCAAAGACACCTTCTCCTGACGCCAGCGCACGCCGGTGTCCCCTAGGACAAGCTGGGCAAAGCTGGGCTCCAGGGAAGATGAGCGGCCCCTTCAGACGACAGCAATGTTCCAACGTTATTAGTTGCCCCTCTGGTTTTATGCACCCGTTGCTCTCCACGTGCTGTGGGCCTAGGGGGAGTCAACCAAGCGAAACCCAGAGGCTGGAGCCGAGGCTTCCTCATGGAAGCCAAATGGATGCTGGTCTTTCTACCAATCAGGTGCCCCGACGGTCTGATGACATGGCGGAAGCCCCCACTAACATCTCTTCTGATGGGGACCCAAGGACAGGCCCTAGGAGCCCTCAGCCTTGAAGCACTTCTGTGGCTCCATGGGGCTGAGGGGTCTGTGTTCGGCGCTCTCTGGCAGCACCGGGGCTGAAGGGACTGCTGTCGGCACTCAGAACCTGGTCAGCCATCTAGCGGCACCTCTGCCTCTCCGCCCTTTGCTTGCACCCCCAGTCTGAGGAGTTCCTCTATCTTTCCTGAGTTTTCCCAAGCTCCCAGAAGCTGACAAAACCACCACCAGCCCCACTGTGGAGGCCCATACCCTCCCCTTCAATCAGTTCTTTTCCTTCTTGGACCTCCTTAAAGATCTCATCTGGGACAACTTTCCTCTCTGGGTTTGGGAATGGAAGAGTCTCAGACTGGGGCAGTGCTCCCACATCTGGCTCGCAGCTCAGATGGACCTGGTCACCTGGAGTATCCAGGGCCATCTTCTTTGGTCTCCGCCATGGCCACTATCCAGCCACCTCAATCTTAACTGAGCGTTTTTAGCACCTATAGTACCACAATCTTGTCAGTTTGGACACAGCAGCCAAACTAGCAATGCTGGGGATATTAGCTCATTTGGTGAAGTATTTGCCTTGCAACTATAAGGACCAGAGTTTGATGCCTAGAACCCACATTAAAAAAACCAAACATTCATTGGACATAAGGAAACATATTTGTAATCCCAAGGCTGGGGCGGAGGGGTGGAGATAGCCTAGCTTGCCTGATGAGTTCCAGGACAGTGGGAGACTCCATCTTAAAAAGCAAGGTAGGTGGCTAGACGGCACCTGAGGAGTGACACCTGTGGCTGTCTCCTGGCCTCCACATCCGTGCTAACACACGTGCACAAGGCCTGTACAAGACCAAGGCAGCCACAATTCTGGCACGGACTGGGGCAGTGCTCCCCAGGCCCCACCCCAGACTCAGAAGCTGGTGGTAGCTGCTGGCTGCAGGAAGAGGGAGAGTCATTTTTCTTTTGGAAGTGGCTGTAGGTCGCCTATGTCCCAGGGAGTGGCCCCTGCACCCATGCATGTGTGGGCAGCATTAACTGGACTCAGTGAACTATTAGATAAAGAGGACACACACCATCAGTGGTGGTGCATTCTTTCAATCCCAGCACTTGGGAAGCAGAGGCAGGCAGTGGACCTCTGAGTTCAAGGCCAGCCTGGTCTACACAGAAAAACCCTGTCTTGAAAAACCAAAAAAAAAAAAAAAAAAAAAAAAAAAAAAAAAAAAAAAAAAGAAAAGGACAAGAAGTTATGGGGGCATGGGGAGTTGAAGTGTGTGGATTTGATCAAAACACAATTGTATACATGTATGACCATTTCAAAGAATAAATAAAATTTATTTTAAAATTAGTAAACAATGAAATAGCTATGCACAAACCTAACCAAGGAGTGAAAGTCCTCTGCAATGGAGCTTTAAAAATACTGAAAAAAAAAAATAGAAGGAACATTAAAATGAAAGACCTCAGGCTTATGATCGGCACATTCGTAACATGAGAGTTACTGAGTGTGACCTATAGATTCAATTAAATTCTTGCGACGTCTCCAATGACATTCTTCCAAGAAATGGAAAAATAAATCTTAAAATTAATATGGAATCACAAAACCCTTTGGGTAGCCAAAGCAGTCCCGAGCAAAACTACAATTCCTGATTTCAATGCATACTACAAAGCCACAGTACCAAAGGCAGCGGGTGGAAGACAGATTAGAATGCAGTAGAAGAGGCAGGGTAAGCTCCTGCAGCTGCAGCCACCCAGTGTTTGACCATTCGGCCAAATACACACCGGAGAAAAGAGCCCTGTAAGAAACAGGACTGCGACAGCAGACATCCCTGTGTATGTGAATGAGAGCAGATCTCTGTTTCCTACCCTGTACACAAATCAACTCAGGAAGGATCAAAGACCTTACTATAAAACCTCAAACTATAAAACCTTAAAAGGAAATACTTCAAGATAGAGGGGTGGGCAAGGATTTTTCTGCAAAGGAAACCACTAGTTCAGGAAATAGAACCAAGGCTTGGCAAATGGTTCTATTGGATGATACAAGACACTTAAGCACAGCAAAAGGAATAACTGGTGAAGAGACAGCTGGCAGAGAGTGAGAAAATCTGGTAGCTGTGTTTCCGACGGAATTAATATCCAGAATGAACCAAGACTAGAAACAATCTAAACACCCCAACCATCAACAAATTGACCTCCGAAATGCATAGAAAGCTCCAAAATAATATGCAAGTGGGCAATAAATATGAAAAATGTTTAATAGTCTTAGCTGTCGAGAAAATGCAAATTGGAACTATACGGAGATTTTGTTGCATCTAAGTCAGAATGATCATCAGATAGGAGGCAAATGTTGGCAAAGGCTGACAAAGAGGTTGGGAAAAGAGATTTCCATACAGCCCTGGTGGAAATGTCAGCCCGTCCTGCCACTGCAGATGTCAGCATAGATGTTCCTCAAACTGAAAATCTATCTCACTTCTCAGTACGTACCTCTAGGGCTCCAAGTAAAAGAACCACGGAGATGTCTGAGCACCCATTTTTATCACAGTGACATTTACAATAACCAAGTGATGGGATCAGTTTAGGTGCCTGTCAACAGGTAAATAAAAAAATGTGATGTATACTACATAAATACACACATACACACATACACACATGTATACACGCATATAATACTATATCTATACACATATAATGTAATCTTACATAACCATAAAGGAGAATAAATCATGTCGTTTTCTACAGAATTGCTAGCACTTGTGATCTAAATCAGAAGCAAAACAAGGGAGAAATGGAAGGTAAATCCTGAATGTTTTCCATCATTTCTGGGTCCTAAAGTTTTGTAGATACATGAAACCATTCATGTATATGAAAGCAGGTTGGAGATGGGGAGAAGGAGCTGTTGGGAGGAGAGAGAGAGAGAGAGAGAGAGAGAGAGAGAGAGAGAGAGAGAGAGACACGCTGATTCCGGAAATCATTGAACTTATCCTCCTGATTTCTTCAACGACTGATTCACCAAGTAGTGTGCTGTTCCGTTGGGGTTGGTGGTGTTTGCTATTGATTTCTAATCTTATTCACACGATCGGACAGGATACAGGAAATTATTTGTATTTCACAAGGCTTTCGTTGTGTCTCCAAACCAAACATGGTCTCTTATAGAGAAAGTTCCACGGATTGCTAGGCTAATGTGCATTCTGCAGCGTTTGTGTAGAATGGTCTATAGATATCTTTTTAGCCCATTTGATCTATGATGTTACTTAACTCTCTCTGGTATTTCTTTGTTGATGTGTTTGGTCTGGATGGCCTGTGGATTGATGAGGCTGGGGTATTAAAGTCACCTACTCTGACTGTGTCAGGCCAACCTGTGCCTTTACATCCAAAAGTGTTTGCTTAATTAAACTGGCTATGCCAATGCCCAGTGAGTTTATGTTTAGAACTGTAATGGTCTCTTAAAGGACTATTTTCTTAACCAATGCAAGTGGCCTTCTTTATTTCTTCTGACTAAAATTTTTATTATATATTAGCATAGCTGCATCATTTTACTTTCAAGTTTTATTTGTTGGGACTATCCTTTTCCATCCTTTCTTCCTAAGGCTATATTTGTCTTAGCCAGTGGGGTGTCTTCATTGTAGGTAACAAGGAAATATGCCTTGTTATTTAAATTCAAACTGTTGTTTTGTTAGTCTCTGTCTTTTCATTGGAGAATTGAGATGTTAACATTCAGAGCTATTATGGAAAGGTTTTTCACTCTTGTTACTTTGTTGTTCTTATAGTTTGATCCATTTCTAATCCTCATTTGCTTACTTAGTACTTGTTGTACAGTTTATTTTTTCCTGTGACCTTCAAGACGTGCTTGTTTCTCTTTTCCATGTGTAGAACCCCCCCCCCTCCCGAGTGTCTTCTGTAGCACTGGCTGGGTCATGATTTGCTGTAGTATGGGTTTATCATGAAAAGTTTCTTTTTTCCTTCATCCATAAAAGATATATAGGCCCTGTTTGCGCCTGAACACTGCATTGACACTTTCTGCACTTTGATCACTTGTGAGTTTCTATGCTAATTACGTCCACTGCACAAAGAAACTTTTCTGATGAGGTCTGACAGCTAACCTAGGTGGTAGCATAATCTATGGGTAGAAAGAGATGCAAATTTAGAGTGCATTTTGATACTGTCTACTCAGGGAAACAATAGTAGCAAGCTCACCTCCAGCGCCTGTGAACCCCTAACCATGGGTTCTTTGGCACATTTGGCACACTGGGCATGTGCTTCCTCCTGTGGAGCAGGCTTAAAGGGAATCACAGGGAGATGGTTTTCCCATAACATTTCTGCCACTAATTCATGTAGGAGCATATCTAGTCACAGCCGTCACTATTGCATTTCACAGGGTTCACAGCTGAGCAACCGTGATGGCTTCCCTAAGCAGGCTCTGTAGCACTCTCCCGTACTATGGGAGCTAGCCAGTGGGAGGAGGCTTCCTGGTCAGCACTGGGTTGATTTCTCCCTGTTTTATGACCTATGCGTATGGTATTATAAACAACAGAGTCTTAGCATGAAGGTTTGTGGTCAACCAAGAGCAATCACAGTAGCCCATATTGTTTTGGGGTTCTCTGGGACACCTCAGACTAGAAATATAAGGGGTGATATCCCATACTTGACTTTGGGCTTTTTATTTGGCAACCATAGCTTCTGGAATGAGCATAGTCCCATTAAGTTACCCATAGTGCAAGGTAACTTAACTCTAATTAACTACGTATTCAAGGTTAGCCTCAGGCTCACAGTCCTCTTGCCTCAGCCTCCCAAGTGAAGGGACTGCAGGGAAGCCATTTCTTTTTTGAAGTATTATAAAGAAATCTTCAGTTTCTTCAGCTATTCATTTTTGATCAATGGCCTGATAGGACAATGTACAGGAAGGCACTGTAAAGAAACAAAACTAGAGGCTCCAATGTGAAAATGCCCCTAAGTTTTCCCCTAGTAGTTTCAAAGTTACACATATATGCCATGGATTTTCCATAACCTCCTTATCACGTTTTCTCTAATGTTAACACCATGCCTTACCAGAAAGGAGCCATTTCGGGACTGTTTAAGCTTAGTCGGATATCACTAATTTTCCTTTTAGAGGCTGCTCTACTCCTAGAATTGCAGTGGCCAGTGTCTTCCCAGGATGGGATTCTTCACCGGTAGGCTAGTGTACTCTGGTTTGACTTAAAAAGCTGGCTACGAAGCTGGAAAACTACTCAGCCATGGTGCTGATGTCATTGATAGTTTTGTTCTTAATATTCATGTTAAGGGTAAGACTGGTCTATCTACCACTATTACTGTGAAGGAGGATTTTGAATTGACTATGATAAATTTACATCTCTCCATGGGTTCTATACTTCCTTATGTTTCATTATTAGTTAGCATAGAACTGAAGATCTTGGTCAGGGTACACAGTGAACAAGGGGCCCAGCTGATAATGTTCTCAAGTCAATCTGCATTTAATGGCCTTGAGATCAGTCTCACTAGCCCCACCCACTGTCTCCTGACCAAGCCCTGACCCCCTGCTCTACAGAGTGTCTCAGTGGAACGGAAAGCCTTGCAAACTCTCAGAGACCAATGGGATGCGAGCGTTAGAAGATGGGAGCAGTGCTGAGGGGTATGGTGGGAAGGACAAACCTGGCTTTGTCGGGACCAGTTTATGATCCAGGACGGCTTCAGACCGTGCTTGCTTGCATCAGAAGCCAAGGTGACTAGGTCCACTGGTGCTTTTCATGACACCAGCATCAAGGTCAGGCACATGTCTTCCTGTATCTCCTGTGTGTCAGACCATCTAGTCCTATCACAGACCCCCTCCATGGGCAATGCAGGAAATTAGGCAGTTGGTCAGCATTGGTTTCCTTTCTCATTAGAAGCTTGACCTATTTTTCCCTGTGTATCAGTCTTGTTGGTAAATATACACCTTTGTTTTTCTGCTGCTTGAAGACAGACATGCAGCATTCAAGGTCCATTGGTTATGAGAACATTTTCCTGTTTCTTGGCTACTGGTCCTTATGAACAGACAGCAAGTCTCAGGGAACAGGGCCAGGGAACAGACTTGGAGAGAAAGTGTTTGAATCCACCGAGGGTTGTAACAGGTCAGAGGAAGATGGAAAAGTATCAGTTGCCAACAGATTTGTGTGTTTAAGGAAATATGTATGTGCTGTATTTTTGTTAATAATTTACAAAATTTATAAATTAAATTTAAAATGAATTTAAAATTTATAAATTAAATTTAGTAGACAATTGACTTATATAACCACTTTCTTTATGTAAAAAAATAGGTGCAGATTACACGGGTCTGAAAATCATTGCTTTTTTGATTGTGTGTTTGCATGCGCTGGGTTTGTGCTCTATTTGACTGTTTGGCTGTATGAGCATCTGTGTTCATGTAGCATGCACTTTTTTTGAGATTTGACTGGGTGCAATATTAATGTTTAGCATGATGTATGTTGGTGTTTATCAGTTGTATGAATTCACGTGGCAGTGACCCGATGTCTTTTTCTACCTGGGCTGAATTCAGGTTATAAAAGACCATCCGTCAGAGAGCTCTATGGCTGCTTGTATGTGTGGCTATGTAACATTCACACTTTAATTAGGTGTGAAACTAAAGTTATGATGCATCTATTTGTGCAAGCACACGCGTTTTTATGCTGTCTTATCTTTTTTAGGCAGCTCCCAGCTGGGTCCCCCTTAAGCTAAATGGGCAGATTTGGCCGTCTGATTTTTTGAAGCCATCCAGTTTCTGTGGGCACTTCCCTTTCCCGGCCTTCAACAATGCCGTGTTTGCCTTCTTGGTACCATGATAGCGGGGTTAACTGCTTGGGATCTGCTCTCACACACATTTTGGTTCAAATCTCTGCTTTGGACTCTTGGTCTTATGACATCGGAGTTGAACTCTGTAAAGCTCAATAGCCTGACCTTTAAAATGAGATGAAGCCAAAGGTTTAGTCTAACATGTGTTATAAACATGCGAGATATGGCAGGTTCTCAACTCATGAGTCATTTCTTAACTGCCCATTGGGGATTGCTTTTGGCAAGAACAGAGGAAGCAGGCTCATTTCAGACCCTTTGCCAAACTCCGCCTTGCTACATCCCCTCTTTATTCTTCAGTGTGTCCAGCTGCCTCTTTCACACAAAAGGTGATTTAAATCAAGGCCGTCTTTTTTTTATTATCCAAGCATTGAATTTAAGCACTTACTTGACCTTCGACCTCTGGATTTTCTTCCAGAGATGTTTGCATTTCGAGATATTTAGTTTAGTAAATACCAGTGGCTGTCAGATCTCAGCTGGAGGCATAAGTCACCGTGCGCGCCTGTTTCCCACTGAGATGACCGCCTGCCTGCTTTGCTCCCCTCGCTTGCTCGCTCTTAAAGAGGCGTGTCTACCGGGTACCAGAGTCTTGGCATGGTGGCGATTTTCCGGCTCCCATGTCCCCGGCTTCTGTATGCGGTCTGTGACCTAACCCTCCCTGGATAAAGCACCAAGCAGGCTGCGTTCCAGGGAACTCTCAAGATCGGTATTCGCCAAGCACTGTGTGTCTTTCAGCGCGTGGCTTCACACCTTCACACCAAGAGCATAAAAACGAAAACAAAAAAACAAATAAACCCCACACCACCCTAATGTCCGCTTTAGAAGCACGGCTGAAAGTCTGCTGCATGCTGAGTTAAACGACGTGACTGGCGCTTGCAGGTCTGACGTCTGATGGAAGCTCGTGGCCGTGCACTTCGGTTCCCCAGGGAAGGCTTGATACAGAATTGCTGTCCTGGCATGTCTATGACACAGCTTCAACTTCCCCGCACAAACGTTAGAGGGAATGATAAACTACAGGCGCATCCTAGGCCTGTGAGTGCCAGGTAACTAAGTAGGTGGTACAGTGCGACTTTGAAGTTCTGAAAGAGTTTCCGGCTTGACTAAGATCTCTCTTTCTCTCTGTCTGTCTTGGTCCCCAATTTCTTTGAGGCGCACTGCTAACAGTGCCAGTGTATAGAAGTCCCGTCTTGTGGGGTAAGTCTCAAATTCAATCAGAAAGCAGTCAGTTACTCCTCATTATTTGTGTCATTACTGCCCCTAGAATTCCTAAAAACAGAACTGAGTTCACAAGCCTCAGCAGCTCCATTTTGTATTCGAAAAAGCTCATTGTATGATAAAATTACTATTACTTTTAATTGTTTGAAATTTCATACATTCATATAATCTGGACATAACTTACCAGGTGCTTTTGCAGTTTGCAGGGTTCATAGCTGGGTAAGACTGATGAGTTTTTTCTTTTGGGAGTTTTCACAGCGCCTTCCAGGACTATGAAAGCTAGCCAGCAGGGATCAGTTTTTCAGCTGATTAACAGCCCGATGTCTCCAAGTTCTGTGATTTAGATATGTGGTGTCTTCAGCAACAGGGTTTCGTGCTTACCCTCAGAACCAGTGAGACCCTAAAATTACAGTTCTGATCAGATATGTCTAATTTAAACTATGACTGCGTCCATCTTGTTAACCTTAAAAAAACAAAACAAAACAGTTCTTTGCTGGATTGTCCATGTGTTGTTCTTTTAGTCTCTATTTAATTAATTTATATTCTAATATTTACTATTTCTTGTTATCTACTTGGTTTTAGTTTAGCTTTTTGTTTTGCTACAGCCTCGAGGTACCTCATTACATTATTTGTTTGAAATCTGAGTTAAAAAAATTTTAAACATTATTTTACTTAATGGGTGTTTTGTCTGTGTCTGTCTGTGCACTACTTGTGTGCCTACTACCCATGGAATTCAGAAGGCATTGGCTTCCCTGGAACTGGAGTTAGAAAGGTTTGTGAGCTGTTATGGGGTGCTGGGAATTGAACCTGGGTCTTTTGGAAAAGCAGCCCGCGCTCTTAACCAGCTGAGACAGCTCTCCAGCACAGCATGTTTATTTTTACATAATTAATTCTCTCTTTCTGTCTCTCCATTCTTGTCTCTCTCTTTGTGTGTGTGTGTGTGTGTGTGTGTGTGTATGTAGGTCAGAGGACAAGTTTCAGGAGGAAGTTATTTCCTTCCTCTACATAGGTTTAGAAATTGAGTTCTTCATGTCACTAGGCATGCAACCCCTGAGCCATCTCAGATTTTGATTTTTTTAATGTGAGCATTTATAGTTATAAACTTTCATCTTAGTACTATCTTATCTGTTTCCCAGAAGATCTGTGCAGTCATAATAGCATTTTTCATTTGTTTCTAGAAATTAAATTCCTCCAGCTAAAAAATGGGTCACTTACAATATGATAGTTTCCCATTTTCCCAACAGTGGAAGATACCAGGATACGTGTCAAACCCATTTTTGGCAATTTCAACTGAAATGGGGGTGGCCTTGTATTGTGCTGTTACAGAACAGCTCATGAGAATCCCTAAAGCTACAGGCCTGCTCTGGGGGAATCTTCATGGGCGAGCTCAATCGACAATCAGACTCCTGATACTTAACTTTCTTTGATTGCCTTGTATTTGTCGATAGCCACAGAAGAGGAACCTCCCCATACCAAGAAATAAGACAAGAGAAAGACATTAAAGGGCAAACATAGGAAAGGAAAAAAATTAAACTGTCCCCATTTCTGCATGACATGATTCTGTATTTGACTGAGAGATGACAACGACCCTTGGCTGGGTCTCATTCAAAGGTTCATGTCGAAGGCTTGGTCCGAGGGTGGTAGTGGTGAGGGAAACTTTAAGAAGTGGGGTGTATGCCAAGGGTGTCTGTCAGACTTCATGTTCAGATGCAAGCAGTCCTTTCTCTCCCATGAACTCCCAACACGAGGTACTTCTTCACCACCGACAGGAAACAGTGGAGACACTGATTACGGCACCGAAACTTCCAAAACTGGGATAACATAGTTTGGACTCCACAAGTTTATTGTGTCAGGTGTTTTGCGATAGTGGTGGGTCCATGACTGAAATAGTATCCTTGACATCGAAGGCACACGTTTAGGCAACACTTGGGGGAGCAGCTCGGTGCCTGCTCAGCTCCCCTGTCTCCCGCCCTGCCCCTGCGCAGCCTGCTCCCCAAGGACTGGCAGGGATCGAAGCTAATTATTCTGCTTGGTTCTTCTCCTGCCCAGGAGCTCCAGGACTCTCCCTGAGGCTTTTGGCATCCTTGTGCTTATATTCCGGAGCTCAAGGACAGACAGAGAAAGGTCAGGAGGTCCCAAGATAGCACGAGCTGTCCATTGTGTTGTTGTTCTTGTTCTTGTCGGATTTAATGGAATACAAGCGTTCAGAGAGGTGGGTATTAGGTGCCTGAGCAACTAAGGGCTGGCAGAGGTCGGAGGCAGCTGGGGTCTTGGTGGGCAAGAAGTGTCTCTGCGTCTATGTGTTTTGCATGTGTAGTCTCTCTCTGGTATGTAGCTGACTAGTCTTTCTCCCTCCAGATCGAGAACACACAAATGTGAATTAGGGCCACTCTAGCAGCCCATTTATGTGAACTTGGGAGTCTCCAAATCAGTCTGTTTGGCCTGAAATATTTGCCATGCTCTCATTCTGTTGCCTCCTTCATTTTCATCTGTGGGCAGACGCAGCCAAAGAGAGGAGACGAAGGGTCTGAAGACGACAATATAAATTCAGCAGTCTGAAACTGTCTTCTGGAATTTCTTGTTCTTACACGTGTGTGTGTGTGTGTGTGTGTGTGTGCGTGTGCATGTATCAGTACGCGTGTTGCCATTTGGATCATTTGGAGGTAAGGCTTATGTTCTGTGCCTGTGAGTAAAGGGGGCTCAGAGCTTCACTGACCGCACAGCTTCATGTGTGGTAGGCACAGGCCAGTGGGAACCAGAGCTGTTATTCCGAGCGGGGTGCTTGTGTGTACCGTGTGTACTTTTTGCTTCCTGAATACCTGAGGCACACCTATGTAACTGGTATGTCTTTGTGTGGCTTTCCGTGATGTGCTTGACTTTGCGTTTTGGTTGTTCTGTGTGTGTGCACTTCTGCGTGTGCATGGGTGTAGGTATGAGTTCATCCCTCTGAGATGCGATTTTTATGTGTTGTTGAATGTGTTGCGTTATTTTAAAATATCCCCGTGTGACGGAGAGTTATTCAAGTGTTGTGCGTAAAATCTTACATATCATGTGTTGTCATGCCTTTGTGAGTGCCACACCGTCTCCGAGACAACAGTAGCTGGAAGAAACAACCACAAACCAGCAACTCAAGTGTCTGCGTGGAGGTGTGCGCCTACAGCGCATGTCTGTATCACCAGCGTGGCTGGTGCCTGAGAAGTCAGATGTCTCCTTGGTGGGCTTTCTACGGTCGTGGTTCTTCATCGGGCAGACAGGCTTGCTTGTGTTTCACTTCTGTCCTACCCGATGAAGAGAGCTCAGCAGCAGTCAGCCGCAGTGGGGTCTAATCACCAGTACGGATCCTCTACATGTCTGTGGCCTTAGTGAGTGAGTTCATCTTAGAAACAGGTTCCTCATTACTCGGGAACAGCGACCAGCCCAACTATATAGAAATATTTTGTCAAATAAATGAGCCAGTGTATATAAGTTACTCAGTGCCGTGCTTGGTATATGGCGTTCGGTAAAATGAAATTATTATCTTTCCCCAGATCCAATGTTTGGGTGGTGGGGGCTCATTAATTCACTGGTATGCAGGGAAACAGCGTGTAGAAGCTAGAGGAAGCTGGCCTGTTCGGCCTGCTCTCACACCTCCAGGTCACAGGCTGACTGACTCCTTCCTGCAGGACCTTACCTGTAGCGTTTCAGGGTTCATGGGTGCCTTCCTTCGGCTTCCTGAGGTGATACAGTCAGGCCTCTGCACTGGCACCGTGTCCTGTGATGGCCTGTGCCTTGGTGAGGAGCAAGCTTCTACAGGATGACTCGCTGCAATGTCCTGTCCAAGACGTGTAACCTCCCAGCTTCCTAATGCTGTGATCCACACAGTTCCTCATGTTGTGGTGACCCCCAACCCTAAAATAATTTTTGTTGCTACTTTATAAGTGTAATTTTGCTACTGTTACGAATCATAAGGTAAATTTTTTTTTTTTTTGGAGACAGAGGTTTGCCAAAGGATTCACAACCCACAGGTCGAGAACTCCTCCAGCCATCATCTCACTGTCCTCAAATACTTATTTCCGTTAAAGAAGGTAAATAAAACATGTGGAAATCCTTTGTAAACTACCTGATGTATGAAATGTGAGTGGCGCCCTTTTGTAGAACTTTTGAAAAAAGTAGTGGACACTGTATAGCGTCCTTGGATGTTCTGGTGAGTGCTAAATGTGATTTCTGTTAGGAAGGATTCAGAGCGGTGGTCCTGCAGTCAAGCACACACCGCGATTTTCGCCTGGTGCACCTGCTTGCCGACTTAGACGCACTGGCTTTATTTCTTCACTGTTGAATTTCCAGCCACACACACAGGATCATTACCTGCACCTAAAGCAAAGAAGAAGAGTCACACAGAAAAGACCACTAATCTCACTGGCGTCTCATCTGTTTCTAATTCCTAACAGAGACAAGAGCAGCATGAGGACAGAGAACCAGAGCAGCCTGTCTGAGTTCCTCCTCCTGGGGCTCCCCATCCGGCCAGAGGACCAAGCCACGATCTCCACCCTGTTCCTGGCCATGTACCTGACCACAGTGCTGGGGAACCTGCTCGTCATCCTGCTCAACAGTCTGGACTCCCGCCTCCACACCCCCATGTACTTCTTCCTCAGCCACTTGGCCTTCTCTGACATCTCCCTTGCATCCATCACTGTTCCCAAAATGCTGATGAATATTCAGTCTCGGCGACGTTCCATCTCCTACAAGGGATGCATCTCTCAGATGTATTTTTTTGTTCTGTTTGGCTGCCTGGACAATTTCCTTCTCGCAGTGATGGCCTATGACAGGTATGTGGCTGTCTGTCATCCGCTGCGCTATATCACTGTCATGAGGGAGGAGCTTTGCATCTGCTTAGTTGCTGGGTCGTGGTTCTTCTGTTGTGTCCATGCTCTGCTGCACACCCTCCTCTTGATCCAGCTATCTCTCTGTGCCAATAACACTGTGCCCAACTTCTTCTGTGACCTCACTGCCCTCCTGAAGCTGAGCTGCTCAGACATCTCCCTCAATAAGCTAGTCATCTTCACTGAGGGAGGATTCCTTTTCATCCTGCCTCTGAGTACCATCCTGGGCTCTTACATTCACATAGGGAGCACTGCCTTGAGGGCCCCCTCCACAAAGAGATTCTTGAAAACCTTTTCTACCTGTGGCTCCCATCTCCTTGTGGTGTCTTTGTTCTACGGGACACTTGCGGGTGTTTATTTTTTCTCTTCATTCCAGAACTCCAGCGACAAAGACATAGTTGCTTCTGTTATTTATACAGTAGTCACACCCTTGCTGAACCCTTTCATCTACAGCCTGAGGAACAGAGATATAAAACAGGCTCTAGAAACAGTTGTCTCTAGGGCCAACTTCTTTAAGTGACAGACATTCGCTCCATTTACTATGGACACTTTTACATATGTTTCCTAAAATTGCTGTATAACTGATAGTTATGAGTGTTTAGCATTAGTTGCCATGCGCAGGATTTTCTGGTTTTGTTTGGATGTTTGATGTGGTTCTGGGGGTGGAGCTCAGGGACTCACTTATAGGAGGCTACATCCCAAGTCCTGCACAGTGTTCCTGACAGGTCAACTGGGTCACGTTTAGTTCCCGAGTGGCTTGATCCCTACCATTAGCTTTTGCTTGCTCATCATCCTGTGTTATAATCTGTCCCTTTGAACTGAATCATGTATCGTCATGTGCTGACGCAGGTTTATGCTGGGTTTATGCCATTTGTATACATTTTCCCATTATGACGTCACACTACTAGCTTGAAATCAGACATCATAGGAATGATTACACTATGGAAATTGGCCAGTTCAGTCAGCACACATCATAGCATAATTTTACTTTTTAACATCCTTATACATTGATGTATTCACTTTATAACAATGTAAAGTTGAATTTGTCTCTTTATGTACTCTGAAAATTATGTTTCTAGGGAATTCAGTTATCAACATTTAAAGTACCTGAGGTACACTTGGATTTATATTTTCCACATTGCTGTTTTCTGTTTGAGACATTTATTAGAAATGTTTGTTTGCATTTTGATTATGTATTTCTGTTATTTTATTTCCCCTACTAATTTGTTTTGGGGATTACATTTTTTTTTGTTTGAGACAGAGTCTCAGTATGTAGTCCTGGCTGTCCTAGAACTCATTATGTAGACTAGTCTGGCCTTGACTCACAGAGACTCACTTTCCTTTGTCTTTGAGTGCAGGGATTGAAGATGTGTGTCACCAAACTCAGCTCTAATTAGCTTGTTAATGTCATGTTGTTTTCTATTTTTGTGTGTTTTGTATAGAAATTGTGCTTATGCTTTCTGTCAAAAATTCTAAATTGAGGTATAACATGTATAATATAATGCAAGATTTTTTTTGTTTTAAACACTTAAGATATATGATTAACCATCCTAATTGTCCAATTTCCAGAACTTCCAAAGAAAGTGGCTGTAATCTTGATTGGGTATATTTCTAGTGGTTTTGGTCTGTACACTTTTTATTTGTGTATATTGTTTTCCTGAAAATGTATTCCAGGAGCTGGAGAGAAGGTTCAGTAATTAAAGCACTGGCTGCTCTTCAGGTGATCTGGGTTTGGTTCCCAGCACCCACACCATGGCTCACAACTGCCTGTAATTCCAGTTAAGGGGATCCAATGCACTTTTTTGGCTTTCAGACACCAAGGATGCACATTATACACAGACACACACACGCACACACACACATGCATACACATACACACAGGCAAAACAGACACTTAAAAATGAAAAATTAAAAATATAATTCTATTATGTTTAAAATTCTTTTATTGATGCTGAGATTTCAGCTACCAAGAATGTATGTTTGTAAGGGACCTGTGTTGTTTGCAGTTTCTGTCAAACTATTCTTTTGTCTTGGCTTTTCATTATCTTGGGGCATGAGAAGGTCCAGTTTTCTGTGTATTCATCCTTATGTATTGTTGGAGTCTTTTGTATGGGGTATTGCTTTCATGAGTTTTGGAAAATTCTCAGCTACTATCTCATTAAATACTACTTCTGATCTAATTAATATTTCTTTTGTTCTCAGTCCCGAAATAATATACATTTTAACTTTTTGAATATGTTCCTAAATCTCATGTCTTCTTTGGAGCATTATTCATTTTTTTTTCCTCACTATGTTTAAATCTATCTGTCATCTAACAACTTGTTTTCCGGTTTAAGAATTCTTTCCTGGACTAGGGAGATAGACGACTCGTTGGGTAAGAGTGCTTGCTGTGCAAGCCCAGCAACCCGAGTTCAGATCCTCAGAATGCACACGAAAGTCAGATGCAGCAGTAGTGCAAGTGCCTGCGATCCCGAGTCACTTAGGGGAAATGGGAGGCAGAGACACGATAGAAACTTGCGATCCACAGCTCTAACAAGACCCGCCTCAAACAAGGTGAAGGGGTGAGGTACCAACCTTCAAAGCATGCCAGAGCACGCACACATCTCCTAGTGGTCATTGTTACAATATCAAAAGCAGAGCGACTTCTGGCCCTATGAAAGCTTCACCATAGAAGAAAAGGCTTTTAGGTTAGGTCCAGCTCAGCTCCCTGACTGGTTGCCCAATACAATGTGGTCAGGCTTGGAATCACATACACAATCGCACAAATGGACTCAGCAGGTTGTATTTGAATATTTATGTCTATATATGTAACAGTAATCATCAAGGAAAAGGAGGCCATCAATTTGAGAGGGAATGAGGGGAGGCATGGGAAAGGTTGGAGGGAAAATGTAATTATCTTTTAATTAAAATAAAAAATAAATCTTAAAAATAAAAAATATTCTTCCACCGAGCCAACAGCGAGGTGGCTGTATGGTAAATAATAAGGAAGCATGAAAAGAATATGTGAGATCTATGGACATTATTAAAAAAACAAATTCAGCATGTGTGCTGCTAAAGTGAGCACAATACACTCACATCTAAGCTGATATTAGCAGTATAATATAGGATAGCCATACTAAAAACCACAGACCTAAAGAAGCTAAATACCAAGGAGGACCCTAGGGAGGATGGTTAAATCTCATTCAGAATGCCAAACAGGATAGACGGCAGAAGCGGTGGAAGAGAGGAAACAGGATGGGAGTGTACTATAGAGGGTCGACCCAGCAGGGGATCGAAGCAGATGCTGAGACTCACAGCCAAACTTTGGGCAGAGCACAGGGAGTCTTACTGGAGAAGGGGGCAGGGGATAGAGGACATGGAGGGGAGAAGAGCTCCATAAGGAGACCAACAAAGCTAAAAAACCTGAGCCCAGGGGGTCCTGCAGAGACTGATGCACCAACCAAGGACCATGAATGGAGGGGGCCCAGAACCCCTGCTCAGATGTAGCCGATTGCCAGCTCGGTCTCCATGTGGGTCTCCAAGTAAGGGGAACAGGGGCTGCCTCTATCATGAACTCGATTTCCTGCTCTTTGATCACTTGCCCCTGGTGATGAGGTCTTGCCAGGCCACAGAGGAAGAGGATCCAGGCAGTCCTGATGAGACTTGATAAGCTATGGGCAGATGGCAGAGGAGGAGAACTCCCCTTTTCAGTGGACCAGGGAAGGGGATGGGTGGAAAGAGGAAGAGGGAGGGAGAGGACAAGACTAGGAGGAGTTGAGGGAAGGGGCTTTAATCAGACTATTTAATGAATAAATTGTGAAAAAAGTAAAAATAAAAAACAAAAAAGAAAAAAATTTAGAAGCATAGGTATAGAAGGACAAGTACAAGCTAAAGGAATAGAAAATACACTCAACAAAAGCATAGCCAAAACAACAACAACAACAACAACAAAAACAAAAACAAAACCAAACAAACCCTCTAATCTAGGTAAAGAGATAGCCATCCTGGATATAGGACACATTAAATTGCTAAACATTCAAGACCAGAAATGAACACCCACACTTTGTAATAGAGTTAAAACATTAAGGATGATGAAGAAAGAAAGATTATTGATGGCTGCGAAAGAGAAGCACAAAGTCACACATAAAGACAAACCAATAAGAATAATAGCAAAATTTCCAACAGAAAGCAGAAAAGTCAGGAGTGCACACAATAACATTTCAAACTCTGGGAGAGAGTAACTGCCAAACCAGATCACTATACCTAGCAAAACAATGCTTCACAATTGAAAGAGGAAAAGAAAAACATTCCATAGCATGCACAAAATAAAGGTGTTTGGTTGAAACCCCTGCTCATACCTGTGCAAGGTGGGAAAGCCTGTCTGCTCTCCTTCCCTCAACCCTACCCAGATGGAGAAAACTCTGGTATAACACATGTTAAAGTAACTAATTCACCTATTGTAATTATTGTCTTGGAGGCTTACTGTCTCTGTCTGCTAACCTTGAAGCTTTGACTTAACTGCTGAATAAGCTCACTCTTTCCAGTTCTTTCTGAACTCTGGTTGTCTTGTTTAACTCAGCTATTCTGGCTCAAACCCCTCTCCAAGCTGACTGATTCAATCTGGCTTTTCTCAGTTTCTCACTGAATTGCTCTGCTTCATCTCAAACTAACTCTAGCAATCTGTTTTAATTTTCTGGCTCCTCATTCTCTGGCTCCTTCTGTCTTCACCTGTGTCTAGTTCGTTCTTTCTTCAACCTTTCTCTGTAAAACTCTCTCAGTAAAACTGCCTCTGATTTTGACGAACTGAACTTCCACAAACTCAACTCCACTGCTTTTGCCTCTCAACTCACTGATTCAACCAAACTCCTGAACAACACTCAGAGATCTGCATGCTTCTGTCTCTGGAGCACCGGGATTAAGAGTGTGTACCACCATGCCTGGACCTAAGCTTTTCTCTGTTTGGAACTCGTTCTGTACCAGGCTAGCATGGAACTCAGAGATTTGTTTGCCTTGGTCTTCTGGGATTAAAGATGTGTCTGTGCTCCAGGTCACACAGACCTAGAAGATCTTTTGGGTGTGATGTCTTGCCAGAGCAGTCATGTTCTGAATTAAAATTTCTTTACAAGCACATCATCACCCCTCACCTCCATGTTTCTGGCAACCCACTCAAGAGCGCCCGTGTAAGGTTTAGTTTTGACCACGTATGGGCACAATCCCAGTTCCTATCTGACACATCATCAGCCCTCACATAAGAACTATAAAACCCCCTTGCCTTAGCCTGGTGCATGATTTCCCAGGCCCCATTTCTTTCCCTGGCCCCAGTGAATCTGCCTGGGAGCACCATGTAATAAACCTGCCTTTATCTACTTTTCTTTTCTTTTTTGTTTGTTTTTTTGAGACAGGGTTTCTCTGTTACACAGAGAGCTGGATGTCCTGGGCTCTCTTTGTAGACGAGCCTGGCCTCAAACTCACAGATATCCTCCTGCCTCTGCCTCCCGAGTGCTGGGGTTAAAGAGGTGCACCACCATCACTGGGCATGTGGCTTGCTGTGATGGAACAGTGGTTAGTACTCTTAGTTGTGGCCACAGCAGCCTTTATCTTCTTTTAACCTGGTCTAATCTGACCTATACTGCACCAGGGGAAAACCTTCCTCCATAGCCTTTATACACCGTCCTTGTCCCTCTCTGGGAAGTGGCCTCAGTTGAGGGGGATATTCGAGTTCATGTTCCTTTCTCCCTCCAAGACCTCTCCCAGATGTAAAAGCAGCTAGTCTCTTCCTCTGGCACCCCACCACCTACATTAAGGAGTTCTGTTACCTTTGCCAGGCCTTTGGCATGACCTCTATGTCATCCAGGACTCCACCTCAGAGAGGTTCAGGCAGCGGCCAGGTAGTACACAGACCAGACCCACCTCGTGGACAAAATGTCCCTGTGGGTGACATTGAGGTCACTACAGAACTTAACTGGGTCTATCAACTGGGTCAAAATGGCCCCCAGAGGAGGGACCTCACGGTCTGCTGCCTCCTTCAGGGCATGGCAATGGTCTCAAGCGAAGTTAACTTTGATAAGCTCTGCAAAATTACACAGTGAGCTGACAAATATCCAGCCACTTTTCCAAAGCAATTACCAGAGACCATGATTTAATATACCCATCTTGACCCAGACTTCCCAGTGGGAGCCACGGTCCTGGCTACTCATTTTATTTCCCAGTCATTAGCAGATATTCAGGAAAAAAATAAAAGCATAAAAAAGGCTGAGGATGGTCTCCAAACACCCATTTAGGAGTTGATGAAGATGGCATTGAAGGTGTTTAGTGCCTGAAAGGAGGTGGCTGAGTATTCTTAACAGGCTTGGCTACAAAACAAAAAAAACCAAAAAACAAAACACAAAACAAAACAAAACAAAAAAAGAAAGAGAGAGAGAGAGAGAGAGAGAAAGAAAGAAAGAAAGAAAGAAAGGAAGGAAGGAAGGAAGGAAGGAAGGAAGGAAGGAAGGAAGAAAGAAAGAAAGAACGAACGAACGAACGAAAGAAAGAAAGAAAGAAAGAAAGAAAGAAAAACATAAAACACAAAACAGAAAACAAAACAAAACCTCTCCAGGCCCAAGCCTTGGCAGCTGTCCGGAGGCCAACAGCAATCCCACAGAGGGAACAGAGGAAGATCACCAAACTTAATTCTGCTGGAGTCCATCAAAGTCAGCCCCACCAGGGGCCTATTTCAAATGTGGCCAGGAAGGCTACTGGTCCCTGGCGGCTGCCCCAACCCTCAACAAACCACTAGGCCATGCCCTACTTGCCAGTGGCCAGGCCAGTGGAAGTTGGAGTGCCTCAATGTGGGTTTGTCCTCTGTGCCATGCCTCGGAGCTCCAGCCCGACCAGCACAGGCACCTCAGATCCTTCCGGCCTTCGAGATCCTTGGCCTAGCAGAGGACTGATGGTGCTCCCATCAGCCTTGCCAAGCCCAGGGTATCACTCCAGGTAGCAGGTAAGTCCATCACCTTCCAGGTGGACATGGGGCTACTTCCTCTGTTTTGACCTTTCACTCGGGTCTAACTGTCCCATCACCAATTTCTGTTCTGTTGTTCTAAGGCTCTGCCGATCCTCTGCATTCTTGCCAGATGATTCTGCTCCTGTTCTCTTCTGGTCATGCTCATCTGCCTGATGCCTTTACTTGGCCTTGATAGCCTCAGTCACTTTGAGACAGCTTGCATGGACAGTCCTCCCTCAGGGCTTTTGGGATAGTCCACATTTCTTTGGCCGAGCCTTGGCCTGGGACCTCTCCACCTTTGACCTTAATTCTGGTACACTTTCCCAACACATAGTTGACTTCTTTCTTCACAGCCACTCTGTCCCAGGGGGATACCTCTTTATTTCAAAGCTATCTTGGCTCCCAGAGATACTCCATCTCCCATCTAAGGCTCAACGATTTCCCACCATCATATACTCCAATGTTCAACTTAGCCAGGGCTGTAAGACCCTCACCTCCAAATGGGTGCACACTCTGAGGGACCTACAGACCCGAACTGCGGCAGATCAGCTTCTTTCACTTTTCATCTGTTATTCCTGGAAAACTCCCAGGTCATCTTGGTCCCTAGCCCTGTTCTAAACCCAGCAACCCTTCCTCCTGTTTCATCCTCCTCTGATACCCCTTCCACTCCTGCCTAGAGGCTGTGGAAGTCCAATGTTCACCCTGACCCAGCCTCTTCAGACTAACCTTTCACATTTTCACAACTCACTGTTTTTGTGGATGGAAGTTCCCTTACAAATAACTCAGGAGCCCATCAGGAGGCAGATGCGGTGATCACCTCTGCTGAAATGATTGAGGCAAACAACCTCCCAATGGGAACCTCTTCATAAAAGGCTGAACTAGTTGCTCTAACCAGGGCACTCATATTACCAAAGGACAACAAGTTAACAATCATACTGATTCAAAGTGTGCCTTTCTAGTAGCTTTGTCCTGTGGAAGAAAAGGGGTTTCCTTACCACCAAGGGCACTCCGGTTGACAATGGTCTCCTTATAGCCAAGCTCTTGGAGGCTCTCCAATTCCCAGCAGAGGTATACATAATTCACTGCTGAGGGCACCAGACCTCCACAAACCCAGTGGCTCTGGGCAATGCCAGAGCTCACTCAGTGGCTCAGGGTTTGGCCTCCAGCTCCTCCAGACCCTCAGAGCACATCCTCTTCCTGACATTCTCCTACAAACCTCAGTACCAGCCAGAGGAAAGAGACAAATTCCTTGGCAAGGGGGCCGTACAGGCAAAAGATGGATGGCTTTATCTAAATAACAGCCTTATGCTTCCCAAGAAGCAGGAAAACATTTAATTGGGGCTGGCTTACAGGTTTAGAGGTTTAGCCCATTATCATCACGGCAGGAAACATGGCAGCATGCAGGTAGACATGGTGCTAGAGAAACAGCAGAGAATTTTACATCTGGATTGTTAGACAGCAGGAAGAGAGAGACAATAGGCCTGGCTTGAGCATTTGAAACCTCAAAGCTCACCCTCAGTGATACACTTCCTCCAACAAAGCTACAACAATGCTACATTTCAACAATGCTACATCTCCTAATCCCTATCAAGTATTCAAGTCTATGAGCCTATCTGGGTCATTCTTATTCAAACCACCATAATAATACAGATTAATTTTTTCAGATTGTTAAATCACATTCAACCAGAAAGTGTTTGGTTACTTCCATAACATTTGTGACAGGATTTCACCAGAGGGCATATCTTGGCAGTCTAGTTGTTATTGTAGTTTATAGGGTTCACAAATGGGTAAAACTAAACATTTCTTTCTTGTAGCATGCACAGTGTCTTCCAGCACCGTGAAAGCTGGTATGATGATAAAGCATGGAAAAAGCTTCCAACTGAGTGCCAGCTTGGTTTTTTGATGTTCCTTGACACAAGTATGTGGTCTTCAGCAATAGGGTCTTACCAACAGCAATGGCAGTAGCCTTTGAAGTTTATAGATCTATGGGACTTCACAAGCCAAGAACTCTACAAGAGGCAATTTATTGTAATTATTAGCAAAAAAGAGAAGTGTTTGCACCAGAAGACTAAAAAATCATCAAAGAAAATAATATGATGATGCAACTCAAGGAATGAGAAGAGCAAGAACAAACCAAATCCCAAATTAGTAGAAAGAGAAAAAATTAGAAATAAGTGAAATAGACATGCAAAGAAAATATAAAACATGAAGATGAAAATTGTGGTTTTAAGGGTTTAAACATATGTGACGAACATTTTGGTAGAATAATTCCTAAGAAAGAGAGATGATAAAGAAGTGAAATCAGAGATGGAAAAAGAGACTTTTAAAATAATACTGTAGAAATTAAGAAGACTATCAGAAAACGTTATGAACAACTTGTCAGTTAGAAAACCTAAAAGAAACGGATGAATTTAGGACAATCTTTTTGTGTGTGTCCTGATTTGTTGTATATGCAAAATGAGTGTACTTTGTTATTAAATAATAAGATATTTTTGGGTCAAGAGATAGACAGGTCTAAGAAGGATCGAATAAACCTGGTTTAGAGGAGAAGGTAAAAACCCAGGTATCTCAAAGTAGCAGCACCAATTGTTAATTCACAGACTCACCAACTTAAACACCTCATGAGTGTAGGAAAAGAGGGAGGTGCAATGAAAAATTTCAGTCTGAGAACAACATTACATCAGCTCTAGGCAGGTCAAATGTAAGCATTATCTTCCATGCAAAAGATGATCTACTATGATTATAGTACATACAACATATTCAAAGTCTAAGTCTTTAAATGATTGTTATTCAAATATCAGTTCAAAGGGCAAGGGGATCCAACATCCTTTTCCTGCCTTCATGATCACCAGGCACACACACTGTGCACAGACATTCTTACAGGCAAAACACTCATGCACATAAAACAAAATTTAGAAAATCATCTTAAACTATATCAACAACATTCATAATATTTACAGGTCTTTATCTGAAAACATAAGTACATATTATTAATTTTCTACCAGGCATTAAAGAAATGAAGTTGGGGATGCACGGTATAGATTTTGGATCGGTTTTCTCAAGGCTGAATCTGAAAACCATGAAATGCTTATTTACTAGTGTTATGAGAAATATACAATGAAATACAACCCGGATCAGTCTTGGGCAAGAGAATGATATTTTATAGAAATATTTATTTTTTTCCAGGGTCATGATGAGCTATAGTTTTCTTCACTTTTAAAAATTAGACCTTGAAGGCACAGTATTTATAGTGCTTTCGGAATAACCTGGGGGTTAGGAGGCTAGTGAGACTGTTCAGCAGTTAAGAGCACGTTCTTTTCTTGCAGAGGATCTGAGTTCAGTTCCAGCACCACATCAGACAGCACACACCTGCTGGTCTCAGGGACCTGACACCCACTTCCGGCTTTTGGGGGCACCTGTGCTCATAGGCACGCAACCCTCCCCCACATTTAATAAAAAAACACAAAGTTTCAAAAATAAGTAACATGGGTTCAAAAGCTGCTTTAGTTACTACACTCTACAGCTTACTTTATTCCACAATACAACTCTGGACCACATTTTCCCAATGCAAATTCAGAAGGCAACAAACTTTGAGGACTGCCAATTTCCTAATGGCCGCCTTGTGGTTATTATCGTTCATCTTTGATGAACTCCCTTAAGCCTGCTTCAGTAAGGGAGTTTCTTCCCCGGGGAACCAGGGAAAAACACAGTCATTACAGCCTGTTTGTCTCTAGTTGGAAGCTGAGGGTGGTGGCATTGCTTCTCGCATCTTCTCTGTTGTTCAAGCTAACATCACCCACTATATTAGGAAGTGCAAACGTGACGGTATGACATAACCACGCTGTCTGGGTTTGATTATAAACCTGCTCAAACATGGTGGAACCCTAAGCCTCCTGGAAGAGACTACCCATTTCACTGTGCTCTTCGCCTTTAAGGGAGAAATGGGAGAATCAGCGCGCACCTTGTGGATGAAGGTAAGTGTGTTCAGTAAGGACAGGCACAGTCTTTACATGACAGTGCTATGATTGTGTTTGGATGTGCCGATGTGAGTGTGTCTGGCATGTACTATTGGTCTCTGACCTTTCCTCCTCCACAAACCAGAGCATGGCAGTTACTTCTATTGAAAACAGCTCATCTTGAACCTGTAGATGCACTAAAACCTTGGGAGCGTAGAGCGTATCAAAACTCTACATGCAGTAATTTCTCTCACACTGATCTTTATGTCTACTTCAGAGGATGGCAGGAAAACTTGTTTGCCTTTAGCCCTTGCAGTCTGACCACAAAACAGGTATTTTGTACCTAACTCCTGTAGCAACATTGTATTCAGATTCCGGCCCTCAGCCCTCCCTAATTGTAATTCAATGGCTACTATTAAATAGTAAAGTAGCTAAAATATTTTGTTACTTCTTATTTAAGTCTCTTTCGTTGGTTGTTTGTTTGTTTTGTTGTTTCTCTGTGTAGTCCTGGCTGTCCTGGAACTCTCTTTGTAGACCAGGCTGGCCTCAAATTCAGAGATCTGCCTGCCTCTGCCTCCTAAGTGCTGGGATTAAAGGTGTGTACACTCCACTCTTAAATCACCCCTTTTTAAAAAAAAAATTGAAACATTTTGAGGACTTCATATACCAGTAATACATTTAACATTGTTTCTATTTTTCTGCATATGTATATATGTAGACACATATATGCATATATATATAGACACATATATACATATACATATATACATGCATACCTAACTACGGCCTGATGCCCATAAACGTGTAGTTGTGTTTAGAAAAGAGGCAGTAGTGGGTTCTCCTCTAGGGTTCATGACCTTACCAGCCATGGACAGGTGATTAAGCTTATGGTACCAGATGTGAGTTTCTTCCCACGGAGTGGGTCTTAAGTTCAATTAGACGGCTGTTGGTAACCCTCAAGACATAAGCGTCTTTGAAAGTCTTGCCACGCTGGTGACTGGGTTTTGCACGTGTCACATCTGGGTAGAAATATTGATTGCTTTCTCCCTTGGTAGCTTGTGTAGCTTGTTCTAGTACTAGGAAAGTCAGTCCTCAGGGCCACATTCTGAGTCAGCTCTGCTTGATTTCTTCAATTCTGGTGTTCAGAGTGTGTGGCGTCTTCAGCAATAGCGTCTTCCCTTCAAGGTCTGTGAGACAACCAACAGCAATAGCCTATGTTATTTGGGGGATTTTCTTCAACTCTGTTGAATAACTCAGATGAAGCTTTTCGCGCCTGGCACTGGGGCTTTGTTACGTAGCCTACAGCTTTGGGGTAGGGAAACATTATTACCCCAAGTGGCATACCTTCCTTACACACACACACACACACACACACACACACACACACACACACACGTGTGCACGCACACACGCACGCACACACACATGGCACACATGCCCACTTGTGCTTACCTTTGGCTATGAGGATATGTATTTAGATTATGGTTGGAAACGATATTGGTTTAGATAATGCAGAGTAGATTCTTCTAGAGTCTATGACCCTCCAAGCATACAGGCATTTAATGGATGCTGAGAGAGGGAGAATCAGTTTTCTGCAGTGATAAGACCCCCTGATAAGTTATCTCAGATGTTCAGCCCTAACTTACGTACATACGAGCAGCTTAGTGGACCCAGTAGGTTCTGTGGATGTGTCTGTGTACTCACTGTTTATGTAACAATAATTAAAGAATAAGAAGTCATGAATTTGACAGGGAATAGGAGCAAAGAAGGAATTGAAGGGGGATGGAATAAAAATAACGAAAATACAGGACTTATATATGAAATTCTCAAAAATAAATACTTGAAACAAAAAAGAAACTGATTTTTTTTGTTGCTTAAATTAGCTTTTTGTGAAATGAGTCATGTAAAATCATGAGGAGACAATCCCATGCTCTGCTTGCTGAATCTTCTATATTCATCACAAACTCCTAAAGAGATCCAATGATTACCTCAGGAGACTTGTTGGGTTTCTAGGCAGAAAATGAAAATAATTTTTTTATCTATATAATAACTAGCCTATTGGAGTGAGATAGAAAATGTGAGTTATTAAGTGAGACGAATAGTGATTAGTTTAAAATGGTATTCTATGGCATAAGAGTTACAATAACTTCTCATTCTTTCATATTTCCACATTTTTTTCATGTCTAGCCGAAGAAAGAAAAGAGCGTGAGGAGAGATAACGAGAGCAGCGTGTCTGAGTTCCTTCTCCTGGGGCTCCCCATCCGGCCAGAGGACCACGCTACGATCTCTGCCCTGTTCCTGGCCATGTACCTGACCACAGTGGTGGGGAACCTGCTCATCATCCTGCTCATCAGGCTGGACTCCCGCCTCCACACGCCCATGTACTTCTTCCTCAGCCACTTGGCCTTCACGGACATCTCCTTCTCGTCAGTCACGGCTCCAAAGATGCTCACGAACATGCTGACTCACACTCAGTCCATCTCGTACGCTGGCTGTGTTTCCCAGGTGTATTTTTTTCTATTTTTTGGGAGCATCGACAGCTTCCTTCTGACCTCCATGGCCTATGACAGGTATGTGGCCATCTGCCACCCTCTGCACTACAGCACCATCATGAGCCAGAGCCTCTGTGTCCTCCTGGTAGTTGTGTCCTGGGTCTTATCTAATGCCTGTGGCCTTGCGCACACCCTCCTCCTGGCTCGCTTATCTCACTTTAGAGACAATATCATCCCCCACTACTTCTGTGACCTGTCTGCCTTGCTGAAGCTGTCCAGCTCAGACACCTCCATCAATGAGCTGGTCATCCTTCCTGTAGGGACCGTGGTCATCACCGTGCCCTTCATATGCATCCTGGTCTCTTATGGCAGCATCGGAGCCACCATCCTGAGAACTCCCTCCATCAGGGGAATCTGCAAAGCCTTGTCCACGTGCGGCTCCCACCTCTGTGTAGTCTCTCTGTACTATGGAGCCATTATTGGGCTATACCTAGTCCCTTCATCTAATAACTCAAATGACAAGGATGTCATTGTGGCTGTGATGTATAGTCTCGTCACACCCATGCTGAATCCCTTTATCTACAGTCTGAGGAATCGTGACATGAAAGGAGCACTGGGGAACATCCTCAGCCGGAGAGCGCGTTCACAGTGATGAGTCTTCCCCATTAGCATCCCTACTTCCTTCTCCTCTTGTCCCATCTTCCCTTTGTTCTGTGAGGGAATCATCACGAGGCTCTTTTGATGACATTCAGCATCTTAGAAAGGTTTCTCACAAATCTCCTACATACTGTTTTGTAACACTTTAATTGTTTATATAGTCATCACTTAGTTTTTTGTTTGTTTGTTTGTTTTTTTAATTAGTCAGGGTCATAGCTTTCATAGCAAAGCTCCTCTCTGAAGATGATAGAAATATTTCTTCTCCTAGATTTATAATTTTATTTTTATGTTTTGTCTTATAATGTACTTTGATTTTTTTTGGCAGTAACTATTGACATTCATTTATCTATTTAATTTTTGTCTGTGTGGGTGTTTTGCCCACATGTACTTCTGCACATCATATGTGTGCCTAGTGCTTGCAAAGGTCAGAGGAGGGTGTCCGAGCCTCTGGGACTGGGTTTACAGAGGATTGTGCCCCGCCCTGCGGGGGATGGAAGTCAAGCCTGGCTCCTCTCGGAGAGCAGTCCATTCTCTTTATCGCTGAGTGATCTCTTTCATCCCTTACATTTACTTTCTAGTTTTTACTGTTAACTCTCAAAAATAGCAGATGGCTATGGGGCATGATGTGATGTCTCCACACATGTGGATTGTGCGTAATATCCAAACAAAACGAAGTATAGCAAGTTACCCAAACATTTTCCATGTCTTCGTATGAAATTCTTTATTCTAGCCTTTGGGGTAATATACAGTATTTATAATTATATAAATTTATAATCACTGCACAGTGAAATATATGAAAACACTTATTCTTCCTGCCTAACCTATGCCCGTCTATCTTTCCCATTTTATTTGTAATCTAATCCATTTTCCTCAAATTTTTATTGTTTGTATTAGTGCGGTGGTAGCCAGGTACTCAGTCTATTGTGTTTCTCGACAAGTGCTTGGCCCTTGTCACTAACTAAAATGAAACTGTTCTCCGTAAAAGATGAAAATAAGGATAAAGTCAAGCCCTTCGTGGAGCGTGAGGTCCGGAGAAGGTGCGGGGCTGAGGCATCTCACCGAGTGTCGGGACTTCGACATGACCCTCCAGGGGGCGCTGTGGTCACAGGCAGGTGTTGCCGCCTAAGGAGGCTCTGCTTTTCCGGGTGAGTGATGAAGGATGGCTAGGTAGGTATCAGGAAGCCTCTAAGCCTGGAATCGAGCTCAGGCAGGTCCGCAGAGGATTGTGTCCCCACCCTGTGGGGGATGGAAATCAAGCCTGGGTACTCTGGGAGGACCCAAACGTATTTTATCAGGAAAAGAAGAAAAACAGTTCTTTACTCAACCACAAAAAAAAATGTCACATCCTGTGAAGTGGCTTCGCCTTTGGTTCCTGGGAATCATCCTCAACTTAATTCAGTTGATAGTGTCTGTAAAGCAGCACAGGAGAGTTGAATGGCTAGTTAAATGTTGCTCGGTGCTCAGAGGAAGTTAAGCTACTGTGAGCGTGTGTGTGTGTGTGTGTGTGTGTGTGTTAACATTCTGCTGCTTATTATTTTTAAAACATTTATTGAACATTTTATTTAGTCATTACACAACTTTAGAGATAACATAGAAACAGATAAGTGATATAAGCTACACATAGTTTAGGTATGTGTGCTGTATTTTACATTTATATGTTAGCACTCATATACCTATAATATTTTAATTATAATATTAAACAAAACACTCATTAATCACTAGACGTACATAGTAGAAAAATAGCAGTGTCTCTCCTTAGTTGTATCATATTATCTCTTGGAGCTAGCCATTTTCTTGACCATTTTCCTTAGAGTTTTAGCAGTTCTGAAAGACCGTTCAAACTTACCTTGTTTAGAATTTTTTTTTGTTTTTTGTTTTTTTTTTTAAATAAAGAAAATGACTACATTTATTCTTCTTACATTTTGCTTTTGTTGTGTACCATTGTCTCTGAAAAAGTACTCTCTATATTTTCATACTCCACTGCAAGATGAGAACACACTTATCTTTGCTTTCAGTCTGTGTTGGTTTGAATGAGAATGGCTCCTATACGCTCCTATATTTGAATGCTTGGTCCTTAGTTGGTGGAACTGTTTAGGAAGGATTAGGAGGTGTGGCCTTTTTGTAGGAGCTTTCAAAAGCCCACTCCACACCCAGTGTCGCCCTCTTTGCCTCTTGCTTGTGAATCAGGTATAAAAGCTCTCAACTGCTGCCCCAATGCTGTGCCTGACTGCTATCATGCTCTCCACCACGATGGTCATGGAGTTCAAGTTGCTGAAGTTGTAAGCCCCAAATAAACTCTTTCTTTTACAAGTTGCCTTGGCCATGGTGTTTTTAAATTAATTAATTTCTATATTCACTTTTACATCCTGATCACAGCTCTCCTTCTCTCCTCACAGTCCCACCTTGACAACCAGCTCCTCCAAATTGCCCCCTCCCCTTCTCCTCTGAAAAGAGGAGGTCTCTCATGAGTACCAACCAACCCTGGCACATCAAGTCTCAGCAGGACTAAGTGAGCCTCACCCACTGAGGCCAGGCAAGGCAGACAGCTTGGGGACAAGAGATCCAAAGACAGCTCCACTCTAATTGTTTGGGGACTCACTCTAATGAAGACCAAACTGCACATCAGTTACCTGTGCGTAGGGGGCCTAGGTCCAGCCCTTGCATGCTCTTTGGTTGGTGATTCAGTCTCTGTGAACCCCATGAGCCCAGGTTAGTTTACTCTGTAGGTCTTCTTGTGGTGTCCTTGACCCTTCCGGCTCCCCCAAACCTTTTTCCCACTCTTCCACAAGACTCCTTGACTTCCTCCCATTGTTTGGCTGTGGGTCTCTGCATCTGTTTCTGTCAGCTGTTGGATGAAGCCTCTCAGAGGGCAGTTCCACTAGGCTCCTGTCTGCAAGCATAGCAGAGTATCATTAATCGTGTCAAGGGTTGGCTCTCTCCCATGGGATGAGTCTCGAGTTGAGCCAGTAATTGGTGCCCATTCCCTCAATCTCTGCTCCATGTTTCTCCCTGCACTCCTTGCAGGCAGGACAAATTTTGGGTTGAAAGTTTTATGGGTGGGTTGGTGTCCCCCTCCCTCCACTGGAAGTCCCACTGGAAGACTGGCTGCAGGAGGTGACCTCTTCAAGCTCCATATCCCCCACTGTTAGAAGGTGACCCCCCCCCCCATAGACTGCAAGGAACCTCCCCTCCTCAGGTTTCCAGCTCATCCCAGAGATGACACCCACACCAATTTCTGTTTTTTCTCCCAGCCCTCTCTCTGCCCTGCTCTCTCCACATCTGATCCTCACCCCTCTTCTACCTCCTACCCAGACCTCTCCCTCCCTCCACCTCCAAAGTCTACTTTATCTCTCCTTCTGAGTGAGGTTCAAGCATTTTCCCCTGGGCTCTCCTTGTTACTTAGCCTCTTTGGGTTTGTGGCTTGTAGAATGGTTTTCCTGTACTTTATGGCTAATATCCATTTATGAGTACATACCATGCCAGTCCTTCTGGGTCTGAATTACCTCACCCAGGATGATCTTTTCTAGTTCCATCCATTTGCCTGCACATTTCATATGTCTTTCTTTTTAATACTTTTTAATAGTATTCCATTGTGCAAATGCACCACATTTTCTTTATCCATTCTTTGATTGAGGGACATCTGGGTTGTTTCCAGTTTCTGACTATTTCAAATAAAGCTGCTATGTTTAGTTGAGCAAGTGTCCTTGTGGTATGGTGGAGCATCTTTTGGGTATACGCCCAGGAGTGGTATGGCTGGGTCTTGAGGTAGAACTATTTCCAATTTTCTGAGAAAGTGCCACATTGATTTTGAAAATATTTGTACGAATTTGAACTCCCACCAGCAATGGAGGAGTCTTCTCCTTGACCAACATCCTCATCAGTGTGTGCTGTCACTTGAGCTTTGATCTTAGCCATTCCGACAGGTGTCAGATGGAATCTCACTGGCATTTTGATTTGCATTTTCCTGATGACTAAGGACGTTGAGCATTTCTTTTTTTTCTCTTTTTATTAGAAATTCATTTTTTTCTATTGAATTTTATTTATTGTCTCTCTCTCTTTTTTTTTTCAATGCAGTTTATTCAGGAACCTTGAACAATCATCTGACCCTGGGGAAAGCCAGCCCATAGCTTAAATAGCCTCTGGGTAGCCAACCCCAGCATGCCACATGGGCAATGCAGATAGGTCCACATACATGGAAGCAAGCCAGATCCTCAGCCTTAGCCAAATGTGGAGTTGTTCGTGACAGAGAGCACTCACCATCGGGAAGGTGGAAGGCGGAAACCAGCTCCATCTTTAAGGCGCGGCATTACGCAGCTCTCTACAGTTCCCCCTTTTTGTTTTAGACGCATCAGGCAAGAGTAGAGGTCTGATCTCTGATATTAGAAATAAATTGGGACTTTGTCTCTGTTGAGAATTCTCTGTTTAACTCTGTTTTCCACTTTTTAATTGGGTTATTTGGTTTGTTGGTGTTTAATTTCTTGAGTTATTTATATACTTTAGATATTAGCCCTCTGTCAGATGTCGGGTTGATGAAGATATTTTCCTATTTTGTAGGTTGTTGTTTTGTCCTATTGATAATGTCTTTTGCATTGTAGAAGATTTTCAGTTTCACAAGGTCCCATTTATTAATTGTTGATATTAGTGCCTGAGCTGACAGTGTTCTGTTCAGGAAGTTGTCTCCTGTACCAATGCATTCAAGACTATTCCATGCTTTCTCTTCTATTAGATTTAGTGTTTTTAGTTTTATGTTGAGAGCTTTGATCTACTTAGACTTGAGTTTTGTTTAGGGTGATAAATATGGATCCATTTCTATTCTTCTGCTTATAGCCATCCAGCGAGACCATCACCACTTGTTGAAGATACTTTCTTTTCTTTTATTGTATGGTTTTGGCTTCTTCATCAAAAATCAAGTGTCTGTAGGTGTGTAAATTTATTTATGGGTTTTCTATTGTAGTCCATTGACCAATCAGTCTATTTTTAATCAATGCCATGCAGTTTTTATTACTATTGCTCTGTAGACCAGGGATGGTGGCACCTTCCTGAGTTCTTTTATTGTACAGGGTTGTTTCAGCTATCCTGGGTTTTTAATTTTTCCATATGAAATTGAGAATTGTTCTTTCCAGGTCTGTAAAGAGTTATATTGGAATTTTGATGTGAATTGCATTGAATCCATAGATTGCCTTTGGTAAGATGGCCATTTTTACTATGTTAATTCTATAGATTCATGAACATGGGAAATCTTTTCACTTTCTGATATCTTCTTCAATGTCTTTCTTCAGAGGCTTGAAGTTCTTGCCATACATGTTTTTCACTTGCCTGGTTAGTTACACAAGATACTTCATATTATTTGTACCTATTGTGAAGGGTGTTGCTTCCCTAATTTCTTTCTCAGCATGTTTATCCTTTGTGTAAAGGATGGATTCCATTTTTTTGAGTTTATTTTGTATCCAGCCACTTTACTGAAGGTGTTTATCATCTGTAGGAGTTCTCTGATAGAATATTGGGGGTCACTCATGTATACTGTCATATCATCTGTTAATAGCTATCAGTTCTCTTTGTACTAGCCAGGACTTCAAGTACTGTATTGAATAGATACAGAGAGAGTGGACAGCCTCGTCTGTCCCTGATTCCAGTGGGATTGCTTTAAATTTATCTCTGTTTAATTTGATGTTGGCTATTGGCTTTCTGTATATTGCCTTTATTGTATCCCTGATCTTTCCAAGACTTTAACATGAAGGAGTGTGGGACTTTGTCAAAGGCTTTTTCAGCCTCTAATGAGATGATTATGTGTTTTTTTCTTTCAGTTTGTTTTTATGATGGATTACCTTGATGGAATTTTATATATTGAACCATCCCTGCATCTCTTTGATGAAGCCTACTTGATTATGGTGGCTGATGTCTTCTTGGACTCAGTTTGAGAGTATTCAATTGAGAATTTCTGTACCAATGTTCATAAGGGAAAGTGATCTGAAATTATCTTTGTGCAGTTAAGTTATCACGGTGACTGGCCTATAGAATGGTTATGATGATGTTCCTTCTGTTTATGTAGAATAGTTTAAGGAGTTTTGCCATTTGCTCTTCTCTAAAATTCTGGTAGAATTACGGGCGACAACCACCTGGCCCAAGGCTTTTGTGTGTGTGTGTTAATGACTGCTTCCATTTTCTTAAGGGTTATAAGTTTATTTAAATTGTTTCTCTGATGGTGATTTAACTTTGGTAAATGCTATCTATCAAGAAAATCATCCATTTCCTTCAGATTTTCCAATTTTGTGAAGTACGGGTTTAAGTAAGATCTAATGATTCTTTGGATTTCACCAGTGTCTGTTATGTCCAGATTTTCATTTCTAATTTTGTTAACTTGGATACTGTCTCTCTGTCTTTTAGTTAGTTTGGCTAAGGATTTGTCTAACTTATTGATTTTCTCAAAGAACCAGCTCTTGGTTTCGTTGATATTTTTTGTTTTGTTTTTGCCCTCTTTATCTCTAATTTATTGATTTCAGCCCGACTTTGATTATTTCCTGCCATCTACTCCTCTTGAGTGTATTTGTTCTTTTGTTCTAGAGCTTTCAGGTATGCTCTTGAATTGCTAGTGTGGAATCTCCCCAATTTCTTTATGAAGTTGCTTAGTGCTATGAACTTTCCTCTTAGTACTGCTTTCATTGTGTCCCATAAGTTTGGGTATGCTGTGCCTTCATTTTCATTGAATTCTACAAAGTCTTTAATTTCTTTCTTTATTTCTCCCCTGACCCAGTGGTTATTGAGTTTAGAGTTGTTCAGTTTCCATGAGTTTGTAGGCATTCTATTGTTTCTGTTGTTGTTGTTGAGTTCCAGCTCTAATCCATGGTGATCTGATAGATGCAGTGTGTTATTTCAGTCTTTTTGTATCTGCTGAGGCTTGCCTTGTCACCGAGTATATGGCCGATTTTGGAGAACGTTTTGAGAGGTGCCGAGATAAGTTATATTCTCTTGTGTTTGGGTGAAATATTCTGTAGATATCTGTTATGTCCATTTGATTCATGATGTCTGTTAGTTTTATTATTTCTCCATTTAGTTTATCTCTTAATGATCTGTCCATTGGAGTGAGCTAAAATCTCCCAACATTAACCTGTGGGGTTTGATGTGTGATTTAAGCTTTAGTAATGTTTCTTTTATGAAAGAAGGTGCCCTGGCATTTGGGGCATAGATGTTCAGAACTGAGACATCGTCTTGGTGTATCTTTCCTTTAATGAATATTAAGTGCCCTTTACCATCTCTTTTGATTAATTTTGGTTGAAAGTCTATTTTACTAGATACTAGAATGCTTATTCCAACTTGCTTCTTGGATCTGTTAGCTTGGAAAAATCTTTTTTTTTTTCTAGCCCTTTACCTTGATATAATGTCTATCTTTATTGCTGAGGTGTGTTTCTTGTATGCAGCAGATGATGGGTCTTGTTTTTACATCCATTCTGCTAACATGTGTCTTTTTATTGGGGAGTTGAGGTCATTGATGTTGAGAGATATTAATGAACAGTGATTGCTACTTCTTGTTATTTTCATGTTGGTGGTGGTAGAGGGTGTGTGTGTGTGTGTGTGTGTGATTCCCCCCTTTTTTTCTTTTCTGATGTGGGGTTATTTATTACCTGTGCTTTCCTGGGTGTAGTTGGCTTCCTTAGGTTGCAGTTTTCTTTCTAGTGTCTTCTGTAAGGCTGGATTTGTGGGGAAAAATGCAGAATGCTTCATGAATTTGTGTGTCATCCTTGCCCAGGGCCATGCTAATTGTATTTTAGTATATGTGGTGCTGAAGTGAGCACAGTGTGCAATCCTTAAAGTTATACCCCTCCTTCTCTTTCTACCATGTCCTAGAGCTTATTCACATTATGATTTCATTCACTAATTTGTTTAGAGCTGTCATAATGCAATTGTGTCTCAATCATTGGATTAGCAAGCTGAAGAATAAGCTTTAAACATTAGTCTATGGGGGACATTTCATGTCCAAGCAAATACAACAATAGTGAGGTTTAGGACTTGTACATATATAAGTTCTAGTACTGGGCACAAATTTCATTTAAAAACCTACATGATTTTTTTTTGTTTTATTTTGCTTGATTATTGCAGGTCTTTCTTCTATGAAGTCCCTCTAATTCATGCTTGTTATGGCCTGTAATTGCTTCCCCCAATTTATTATGTCATGAGTTCCATGAGGAGCTGTTGACAGTTGATGGCTTCTGGGGGAGGGCAAGTCTCTTTTCTTTAAGGTTGTGGTATCTCCTGTTCCACTAGGCTCCAGTGGATGGCACCAGACCCAGGAATATATGGACAACACAAACTGAGCCTGAGTTTGGCTGTGAGTCTCAGGAAGAAGGGAGGGGTGGATAGAAGGATGTAAAGGGGACAGAATTCTCACAAGGAGACCAACAAAGCTAAAAAATTTGAGCCCAGGTGGTCCTACAGAGACTGATGTACCAATGGAGGACCATACATGGAAAGGACCTAGACCCCCTGCTCAGATGAAACCAATTGGCAGCTCAGTCTCCATGTGGGTGCCCTAGTAAGGGGATCAAGGGCTGCCTCTGTCATGAACTTGGTTGCCTGCTCTTTGATCACTTGCTCCTGGCAATGCAGCCTTGCCAGGCCACAGAGGAAGAGGATCCAGACAGTCCTGATGAGACTTGATAAGCTATGGGCAGATGGCAGAGGAGGAGAACTCCCCCTTTCAGTGGACTAGGGGAAGGAGATAGGGGGAAGAGGGATGGTGGGTAAGACTGGGAGGAGTTGAGGGAAGGGGTTTCAATCAGGATATATAATGAATAAATTGTGAAAAAAGAAAAAAAAGATAATGAGAACAAAGATCCAAGACAGAAAAAATAAAAGCAGAGGATGCAAAGTTGGAAGGGTGAGAGTGAATCTAGGAGAAGATAGAGAAGAGGAGTGGGCTAGGGGCGCCAGTATGATCAAAATATACTGTGTTATTAAACTCTCAAAGTATCAAGAAAAATAATGTTTGAATAAAATTACCACTTAGATTTTCATGTTTCTGCTGTTATGAACTGGGGATATAAAGATTGATTTGGAATGAATTTTGGAGGGGCTGAGTGAAGGTTGCACTGATAGCCACCTTCTGGAGATGTGAAACTGTGTCCATGTAACACCCATGATTTTGAAAAAAAGACTGAGATTTATAGAAACCTGTTCTGCTTGGTCTGAGTGATGATGAGATATAAGAATTTCATTCAGAGTGATGGTACTAGTGTATTTCTGTCATTCTTGCAGTATCATGGGGTTCCAAACTTTGGTTGTCACACTCAGCCACAAGCTTAGCTCATTACAAGCTTTCAGTAATACTTTCCCCAAGAGAAAGAAGATGCTAATGTGGTTTGTGGTCCATAAAGTTCCTGTGGCTTCCTTGATGCTATTAGCTTTATTCCTTCATGGATGAGCCAAATTATCCTTTACTTCTATAAGTAGTTGTGTTCCCCAAGGAGGCAATGGAAACTTAACAATTATATCATGCTTTTAATTTAGACTCAAGATGTCAGTGTTATCCTCTGGGGCGTCTCTGTCTTTTGTAAAATTAGAATTCACACTGAATTCTCAAGAGCTACAGGCAACTGCTTATTGGTATACCTAACCTTGTTTTGTTTTGAGCCGATGAGTATTCTGACTGCCAGCACGGAACTTCTTGTCCCTTAGAGATCCTACTTATTACACTGTCTCCCATGCCGTCTAGAGAGAAATGGAGGGACCTTCTCACACCTTGAAGTTGAAGGTATCTGCGTTTATCATCCAAGGGGCATGCCAAGGCAGGGGGAGGTGGAGAGTTTGTGCCCAGTCATATAAGTGTGTGTGTTTGAGTGTACACTACAGCCCCTTGGCTCTACTTCCCTACACTCCAGTCCTATGGACAGCTGTTAAAAGTGAGTACCTATCTAAAGTTTGAGAGGCTAGCACAGTGTCTCCGTGTAGAACAGTTCATCTCAAACTCACACAGCACCTAATTCAGGAGGGGAGAGGGAGGCACGGTTTCTTTGTTTGTCTTCCACCTCCATTAAGTCTTGCTAGGTTTCTCCCAAATTTTCTGGCAAATCTCTGTAACTGTCTCCATCTCCACAGACACACCCAGGTGTACCAGGGAGCCTATTGTATCTAAACTGCTGCAAACCGCCCCCCCCCCATTCAGCTCCCTCTCATACCTGGCCTTGCTGTAACTCATGTCTACTCACTAAACAGTATAACGTTTAAAGCTAGCCACTCTTTACTCAAATCTTTTCTCGCCCGTACTCATGCTCTGAGCAGAGAATGGAAGCTTTCTATTCTAGCATAAATGGCCTTATACACCCTGGCTCTTCAGTAATATTCTTGCTCCACAGATTTTTACCAGACTGAGCATGGTCTTGACTTCCCTCTTTCCCATAATGCCCGAGTCCTGCCCATCCCCAAACACTTATCATGACTGTTCACAGAACATATAAGAATAGGCTTCCCCGCCAACCGCAGTTTCTCGTGTTTAGCTGTCTGTCAAAGTTATGAGTATGTACAGATCTTCTAATTCTAATTCCAGGAATTTATCATATATGTGCATGCTTATGTAAAAAGGTATTGAATAATGCTGTATGTCATAATAGTGGAAATGGCAACAGTAATAAACTCAATGTCTGGAAATAGCTAATTAGTACTTCATTATGATAAAATGATTTTTACAGCATAGTGATGGGTGATATAACTGCATGCATAATTAATCTCTGGTAACAAACCCACATAAGAATATTTAAGATAGCGGACTGGACAATGTAGAGATTTTTAAAGATAGTTTCCCCTAAGATGGCAGAATTGGAGTAGTAATACAAACTTTAACACCCTCCGCCACCAAGAAGCGCTTAGTTTGAACTTGAGGCTTTCTCAGCTCTCAAACACAAAGACATCCAGGTTGATTTTGTTATGGGGCATGGATCTATGTTTTAATAGATGGGTCAGCACGTTTCATCTCATATCATTTGTGATTGCTCACATGGATAATTTCAATTTCAACCGACAGAGAGGGGAACAACAATTAAAGCTTTGTTAGAAATACAAGAAAAGAAAAAAAATTATTGAAGAGTCATTAGCAAAAGAAATCTGGGTTGAAACCAATGAAAATGGAGAAGGTTATTGGATTAGAACAGGCAGGAACCAAGTGCTTCCTTGGCACATTCCAGATGTAGCCAGAGAAGTTAGATATTTCCTGGCATTGTACAAACCTGGAAAAGCAACATTAGGTTCTAGTTGAGAGAACACAGAAGAAAACTTGCGACACAGACTCCTTACACATATTCCACAAAAAACTGCTTTTGGAAGAGTGACAGACAACTGGAGATGTGGTGGGTAAGATGTGAGGGGCGTGTCACATGATATATCAAGCTATTGACCTAGAACCATGCCCTGTAAGTCTCTGAATCATATGTTGCAGCTTTGTAGCTGCCTACGAGGTTCTTTCAGTTTCAATCAGCCCCAGATAGAGATCATCAGTCAGTATGCTTCTGGAGCTATGAAGAGGGGCAAGAGGCTGGCAAAACTTTATATATTATTGACTAGCTTTGCTGTTGATTGATTACTGTTCTAACCTTTCCCCTCAGACTCTATTTCAGAATTCCATTCTAGATTTCTGGACTTCTCAAGGCTGATCTTTTCTTATCTGATACTTGTGATGATATTTCCAGGTTCCTTAAAAAATACATTGAGCTGGTTTTTAAGTCACCAGTCTCTGTTAGCGTTCAAAAAGTTTGGGAATTTTAGATAACGTGAATACGGTAATTAAAAACACTGATGTCATTGCGCCCTAATCCCAATTCAATTTCAATACTCACATTCCCCTCATTCGTTTTGTTTTGCTTTTCATCTCAAGCCGAAGATGAAGAGCACAAGGAATCAGAGCAGCGCATCTGAGTTCCTCCTCCTGGGGCTCCCCATCTGGCCAGAGGAGCAAGGCATGTACTATGCCTTCTTTCTGGCTACATACCTGACCACGGTGCTGGGAAACCTGCTCATCATCCTGCTCATCAGGCTGGACTCCCGCCTCCACACCCCCATGTACTTCTTCCTCAGCCACTTGGCCTTCACGGACATTTCCTTCTCGTCAGTCACGGCTCCAAAGATGCTCACGAACATGCTGACTCACACTCAGTCCATATCATATGCTGGATGCATTTCCCAAGTGTATTTTTTCCTATTTTTTGCAGATCTTGACAGCTTTCTTCTGACCTCCATGGCCTATGACAGGTATGTGGCCATCTGCCACCCCCTCCACTATACCAGAATCATGAGTCAGACTGTCTGCATCCTCCTAGTCATTGTATCCTGGTTCTTATCCTTTGCTGGTGCCCTCGTGCACACTCTCCTTCTAGCTCGTCTCTCTTTCCTTCAAGGTAACACTCTCCACCACTTCTTCTGTGACCTGTCTGCCTTGATTAAGCTGGCCAGCTCAGACACCTCAGTCAATGAGCTGGTCATCCTCATTGTGGGATCACTAGTCATCACCGTGCCCTTTGTATGCATCCTGGTCTCTTATGGCCGCATCGGAGCCACCATCCTGAGAACTCCCTCCATCAAGGGAATCTGCAAAGCCTTGTCCACGTGCGGCTCCCACCTCTCTGTAGTGTCTCTGTACTATGGAGCCATTATTGGGCTATATTTTGTCCCCTCATCAAACAACACTAATGACAAGGATGTCATTGTGGCTGTGCTGTATACTATGGTCACTCCCATGCTGAATCCCTTTATCTACAGCCTGAGGAATCGGGACATGAAAGGAGCGTTGAGGAATACGCTTGCAAGAGCAACTTCTTCCATGTGATTAGCTTTTTCTGTTGCAGGAAGGGAAGTTGAGATCTCCCCTCTCTCTACAAGGGTCCTCCCTTCTAGGAAATGCTGTTTCTTAGTGACTCAGGGCATTGTTTTTTCAGGCACAAGGTACAATGTACACAGTTTCTAATCCCCTATTTCTTTCTTTCCTTCTTTCTTTCTTTCTTTCTTTCTTTCTTTCTTTCTTTCCGTCTTTCTTTCTTTCTTTCCTTCTTTCTCTCTTTCTTTCTCTCTCTTTCTTTCTTTCCTTCTTTTTCTCTTTCTTTCTCTCCTTCTCTTTCTTTCTCCATCCTGATAGTCTTGCACAAGTTTTCTTCATAAGCTTATCCACAAATAGACTTTTTTATATAGAACTCTTTTTCCACAATTGTGATTTTATATTCTTATTGATTTCCTTTTTTTTTCTTAATATGTTAAAGCCTTTAGAAGCAAAGACTTTTTTCTCCATTCTTAAAGATGCTAATATTTTTCAGTTTGATTAATTCATGTTGTTATTTGTATTTAATTTTATAATTATTTTTTAAATAACTTCAATTCAAATGTAGCTATGTTTTTGTTTTAATTTCTGCTTATTTATTTATTATTTTAATTGACATCAAATGGTGCATAGTTACTGGATACCACACATTGTTTCCATATATGTATACAGTTCATATGTGCAAATCATGAAGATTATGTTTAATTCCTCATTTTCACATGTTCATGATGAAAATACTCAGCATTCTTCCTCTTATCACCTTGAAGCACACAGCGTTTTCTCATCACACAGACTCTCCTCCTTATCATGTAATCAGGAGTAATTTTTCCATTTAACTGTTACCTATTTATTGGCCAACCTCCCTCTGATGCTATCCTTCTGAGTATAGCTTCCATTCCACACCCAACCGGTTTTAGTTGTGTTGGTGTGACGGTAACTAAGTACAGAACTGTTTTTTTTTTTTTTTCCTTAAAGTGCCTGAGCCTGTTAACATATTGAAAAAAGATTAGCTTTCTAAAAGGCCATGATAGACTGATCAAACTGGTGAATAAAACCCCCGTAGGAGATCTCTAGGTCCTGTGAAGCAGAGTGAGAGACTTTCCAAAGCCACGCCAGGGAGGGCCGTGACTGGCATACTCTGTACATCATTAAGTCCGGCCTCTTTAAATGTGAACTGAGGGGTGACTGGCAGGCTTCTGGGAGGTCTAGGCAATCTGAATTGACCCAGGAATGCTGAGATGGACAGCAACCCAACCATCACTCTCTTTAAAAAGACACCTCTCTGCCCTACACTCAGATGCGTTGCTTTCTATGTCCACACGAAATAATGCACTTTTACCATCTAGTCCCTGTGAAGCTGTGTCTGCGCAGGACTTCACTTCCTTAAGCTAATTGCTGCAACATATTTATTTTTGTTAAAATATTGAAGCACTGCCACCACGTGGCTTGAATGGGCTGAAGACACCCAGAGGCCGACCACCACTGCATGGCCCACGCGCAAGCGTGGTGGAGAGATAGGGAAGTGGCATGGTCTGAGCACTATGAAGAGGGGCAGAACTGGAGAGGGATCGCCTGATGTGAGTAGCTTGCCCTGCCACTTAAGGCCGTGTTGAAGTTTTGGCCCATGCCTGTGCTGACAGCCATGTCTGCATTTGTGGCCATGCAGCAGCACAGGTGTGTGTTGATGTCAGTGGCTCATCAGCGCCAAAGGCCACGTGGACATCCCTGGTCTGGGCTTCTGCCTAGGACCATGCTGATGTCCAGCAGCTGTGCAGAGCTGTTTCTGCCCCTCACTGACTGCAGCCCTCAGGCGAGTGGGTCCTGCATACCTAGGTAGCACAGTAGAGCTGGCCCTGGTGACAGGGGAGCTGGTGAGCTGGCCCCAAGAGTGTGGGAGAGCTGACCCGTCCCCTTGCCAGCTGTGGCATTAGCTGAGCTTGCTGGAGCACTGCTGGAGAGCTGGCCCTGGTGGTGTGGGCAAAGGAGAGCTGGCAGGCTGACCAGCTCAGCTACCACCCAGGCCCAGATTCAGGGCTTTGAGTTGGCCCACCCCAACATCTACCCTATCTAAGAACTGCTAGAGCATGTGAAGGGGCTGGTCTTGTAGGTCCAAAGCTACAGGATCTCCATGAAACAGGGCAACAGCAGGAGATCTGAGAGGAGTCCCCGTGAGGATTCAGTATTGATGGTGTAGCAGAAGCCAGAGGCTTCGAACCAGACCAATGACTCACTGCAATGAACATTTGCAAGTAAAGATGTGTGGACAAAAGGCTATACCTGTGTGACACACTACAGCTTCCACAACAAGATTTTTTTAATTAAAAAAATTTTAATTATTTTTTTGTTTTCTTTTGGGGGAAGGTTGCAAGGATGGAGGGTAGATCTGAAGGGATGGGGAGATGGGTGGAACTGGGGTGTATTATTGTTTGACTCACAAAGAATCAATAAAACGTTAAAAAATATTGAATCACATCAGTGTACAAAGTAAGGGTTTTTGTTGTGGCTTTGTCTTACCCACGGATGTAACACTCTGATCAAGTCAACCTGCTCTGTTTTATCATCTCCACTTCTGCCCCTTTTGGTCCTGCTGTCTTCCTTAGTACACTGTCTCTGATTGTTAGGATGTCTTTTTCTTTCAGTTTTCACATATGAGAAAAAACATGGTACTAGTCTTTCTGATTATATTTTTTCATAATGGGGGAAACGAAAATCCCACAGTTTTTCCTGCAATTGGCACATGACAGTCTTTGTCTATCACCTGTTAGTTACCTTGCTCTTATTATCATAATTCCTCCAAGGATGAGCTAACTCTCATGTGCCTTCTTCAGCAAACAGTTCTATCCCTAGAGAAGCCCGAGCGAATGATGCAACCACATGCACTTTGTCCCTAATCAGCAGCCAGGCATAGGGAATCACCCCCTTGTCATGGTTTGGGAAATTATAACATACGGCGATTTCTCAGGGACACAATGCATCCCTCCATCTACCCATCACAGCAGGCTGCATGTTGAAAGTCTTCTGTCACTCACGGTGGAACACTGAGCCCTTGCCGGTTCTGCCAGTTTCGTTATATCTTCTACATTTCATAAAGAAATGGAAGAAGCTTCCACGCCTTGCATATCAAGGTATCTGTGCTCATCATCAAAGACTCATCTCAGAGAAGAACTAGAATTTACAAGAAGTAGGATGGTTGTGTAACCTTGGATGTCCTTACGTGTATGTGCATGCAGTGTGTCGCTTCTCCCCAGGACCCAGCCCTCTTCATGTCACACTCTGACAGACAGATCCCTGTAGAATAACTTACTTTGATCTCCTATCCAAAATTTGAAAGAGTGAGGTGGTGGCAAATTTGCATGCAAATAGATTCTCTCTGATTTTATATCTAATTTTGAGATGAAAAGGTAGGGCATACATCCTCTTGCTTTTCTTTGATTCCCATCATCTTCATTTTGGGTATTTTCTTAAATTTTGTACTAAATCAATATAATTTGGTTCTGTACTGCAATAATTCGCGTAGAAAGTGGAGTCATTTTATAACTAAGTTAGTCTATTAACAGATTCCTGTTAATTCTGTTTCGATCTCTACCAGCAGAGGGCAAGCGCCTAAAAATCTTTACTTAGACTTTTGCTTGGTCCTTCCGAATAGAATGAAGGTTTCTAATGGGCCAGAAAAAGATCTTCTCTGTGCTCCCTCGATTTCTCCAACCCCTGTCTCTTCCAGCTGACGTACAGCCTTGAGCTTTCTCTCTTCAAATGCCCTCGCTCTGTGCTTTCCAAACACTTTTTAAACAATTATTTTCAATAGATTATTACATTAAAGAGCGCAATAAAGAACACACTGCCTATTCTACCACAAGGGAATTACAATTTGTATCTAATTTGTTTACGTTAGAGATTTAAAAAGTAAACAAACCCGGAATAGGCTGGGTTACAAGAAATGACCTCAGGGAGGCACTCGAAATCCTTGCAGGCACATGCTCCACGAGCCTGCATTCTTGTCTCCTATGGGCATAGCAGAAATACTTCTTTTAGTTAAGTGAATGGAAAGATCCAGCACTTGGAAAGAGTGCTTGCTGGCCTTGTTTGGTCCCATAAACAACTCTGCTTCTTGTTGCTCAAATAAAAATAAAAACTGACAGTTTGTAAAATCCAGAAAAAAAAAAAAGAACACATAGGAATAGAGTTCCCTGTTCCCTTATATTTTCATAGTTAGACAATATCAATCTAATTGCATTTTTAAAAATTCATCCTATACATATATTACATGTATGCATGTAATACGGTATGCATAAGAACTTAAAAACTTACTAATGTTGCTTATTGAAATGTAACAAACTGTTAGGACAGATAGTTAGTTACCATTTTCATTGAGATATGTTAGTTTTTATTATTATGAAACAAGTAGCAAAGTAGTCTGGCTCCATAACAGCATCACTTAGAAGGCAGCTCAGTGTGGTCCCACCAACCCAACAGCAGCACTTGAGGGAATTTTGATAGAGTAGGACAAATTATATGTGAACTTTGAATATACTTCAATCAAGTGGAAGGGATTTAGACTTTAGATTATTTTACTGTAATCCTTACTTAACTCTTCAAATAAATGGTGGATAAGATGATTATGTAATTCTCAAAAGTCAACAAATTCAGAGTGTATAATTCTTTTGAGAGAATACGGAGCCTGTGTTTTAGTAGATGTTTCCCATGTTTTCTTTACCAAATATGAAATGATTGTGACAGCAGGTAGTTCTAAAGCTAACAAATTTGAAGGAGAAAGAGGACAAATTATCATATTTACAAATTATAAGAAATGCTATAATACAACAAAAAATTATCTATAGATCATTAGGGTGATATCAAATTTACGAATCACTGCGAGGGACCACTTATTACTTGTTTATGCCAGACAAATAGTCACAAAGAACCTGTTCTTTGGTAGATTCTGGATGTGACGGGGAAAGTCAAGGATTTCTGG